>NC_092242.1:30551092-30640460 GCF_036320965.1 Panulirus ornatus
CTCTATCCATAGTCCGAGCCTCGCAACCATACAACATTGTTGGAACCACTATTCCTTCAAACATACCCATTTTTGCTTTCCGAGATAATGTTCTCGACTTCCACACATTCTTCAAGGCTACCAGAATTTTCGCCCCCTCCCCCACCCTATGATCCATTTCTGCTTCCATGGTTCCATCCGCTGCCAGATCCACTCCCAGATATCTAAAACACTTCACTTCCTCCAGTTTTTCTCCATTCAAACTCACCTCCCAATTGACTTGACCCTCAACCCTACTGTACCTAATAACCTTGCTCATATTCACACTTACTCTTAACTTTCTTTTTTCACACACTTTACCAAACTCAGTCATCAGCTTCTACAGTTTCTCACATGAATCAGCCACCAGCGCTGTATCATCAGCGAACAACAACTGACTCACTTCCCAAGCTCTCTCATCCCCAACAGACTTCATACTTGCCCCTCTTTCCAAAACTCTTGCATTCACCTCCCTAACAACCCCATCCATAAACAAATTAAACAACCATGGAGACATCACACACCCCTGCCGCAAACCTACATTCACTGAGAACCAATCACTTTCCTCTCTTCCTACACGTACACATGCCTTACATCCTCGATAAAAACTTTTCACTGCTTCTAACAACTTGCCTCCCACACCATATATTCTTAATACCTTCCACAGAGCATCTCTATCAACTCTATCATATGCCTTCTCCAGATCCATAAATGCTACATACAAATCCATTTGCTTTTCTAAGTATTTCTCACATACATTTTTGAAAGCAAACACCTGATCCACACATCCTCTACCACTTCTGAAACCACACTGCTCTTCCCCAATCTGATGCTCTGTACATGCCTTCACCCTCTCAATCAATACCCTCCCATATAATTTGCCAGGAATACTCAACAAACTTATACCTCTGTAATTTGAGCACTCATTCCTATCCCCTTTGCCTTTGTACAATGGCACTATGCACGCATTCCGCCAATCCTCAGGCACCTCACCATGAGTCATACATACATTAAATAACCTTACCAACCAGTCAACAATACAGTCACCCCCTTTTTTAATAAATTCCACTGCAATATCATCCAAACCTGCTGTCTTGCCGGCTTTCATCTTCCGCAAAGCTTTTACTACCTCTTCTCTGTTTACCAAATCATTTTCCCTAACCCTCTCACTTTGCACACCACCTCGATCAAAACACCCTATATCTGCCACTCTATCATCAAACACATTCAACAAACCTTCAAAATACTCACTCCATCTCCTTCTCATATCACCACTACTTGTTATCACCTCCCCATTTGCGCCCTTCACTGAAGTTCCCCTTTGCTCCATTGTCTTACGCACTTTATTTACCTCCTTCCAGAACATCTTTTTATTCTCCCTAAAATTCAATGATACTCTCTCACCCCAACTCTCATTTGCCCTTTTTTTCACCTCTTGCACCTTTCTCTTGACCTCCTGTCTCTTTCTTTTATACGTCTCCCAGTCAATTTCATTTTTTCCCTGCAAAAATCGTCCAAATGCCTCCCTCTTCTCTTTCACTAATACTCTTACTTCTTCATCCCACCACTCACTACCCTTTCTAATCAACCCACCTCCCACTCTTCTCATGCCACAAGCATCTTTTGCGCAATCCATCATTGATTCCCTAAATACATCCCATTCCTCCCCCTCTCCCCTTACTTCCATTGGTCTCACCTTTTTCCATTCTGTACTCAGTCTCTCCTGGTACTTCCTCACACAAGTCTCCTTCCCAAGCTCACTTACTCTCACCTCCCTCTTCCCCAACATTCACTCCTCTTTTCTGGAAACCCATACAAATCTTCACCTTAGCCTCCAAAAGATAATGATCAGACATCCCTCCACTTGCACCTCTCAGCACATTAAAATCCAAAAGTCTCTCTTTCGCGCGGCTGTCAATTAACACGTAATCCAATAACGCTCTCTGGCCATCTCTCCTACTTACATAAGTATACTTATGTATAACTCGCTTTTTAAACCAGGTATTCCCAATCATCAGTCCTTTTTCAGCACATAAATCTACAAGCTCTTCACCATTTTCCATTTACAACACTCAACACCCCATGTATACCAATTATTCCCTCAACTGCCATATTACTCACATTTGCACTCAAATCACCCAACACTATAACCCGGTCTCGTGCATCAAAACCACTAACACACTCATTCAGCTGCTCCCAAAACACTTGCCTCTCATGATCTTTCTTCTCATGCCCAGGTGCATATGCACCAACAATCACCCATCTCTCTCCATCAACTTTCAGTTTTACCCATATTAATCGAGAATTTACTTTCTTACATTCTATCACATACTTCCACAACTCCTGTTTCAGGAGTACTGCTACTCCTTCCCTTGCTCTTGTCCTCTCACTAACCCCTGACTTTACTCCCAAGACATTCCCAAACCAGTCTTCCCCTTTACCCTTGAGCTTCGTTTCACTCAGAGCCAAAACATCCAGGTTCCTTTCCTGAGACATACTACCTATCTCTCCTTTTTTCACATCTTGGTTACATCCACACACATTTAGGCACCCTAATGTGAGCCTTCGAGGAGGATGAGCACTCCCCGCGTGACTCCTTCTTCCGTTTCCCATTTTAGAAAGTTAAAAAAATGCAAGGAGGGGAGGATTTCTGGCGCCCCGCTCCCTATATATATATATATATATATATATATATATATATATATATATATATATATATATATATATATATATATATATATGTATATATATATTTTTTTTTTTTTTTTTTTTTTTCAAACTATTCGCCATTTCCCGCGTTAGCGAGGTAGCGTTAAGAACAGAGAACTGGGCCACTGAGGGAATATCCTCACCTGGCCCCCTTCTCTGTTCCTTCTTTTGGAAAATTAAAAAAAATTGAGAGGGGAGGATTTCCAGCCCCCCGCTCCCTCCCCTTTTAGTCGCCTTCTAAGACACGCAGGGATATATATATATATATATATATATATATATATATATATATATATATATATATATATATATATATATATATATATATATATATATATATATATATATATATATATATCAGATTGGGGAAGAGCAGTGTGGTTTCAGAAGGGGTAGAGGATGTGTGGATCAGGTGTTTGCTCTGAAGAGTGTATGTGAGAAATACTTGGAAAAGCAAATGGATTTGTATGTAGCGTTTATGGATCTGGAGAAGGCATATGATAGAGTTGATAGAGATGCTCTGTGGAAGGTATTAAGAATATATGGTGTGGGAGGCAAGTTGTTAGAAGCAGTGGAAAGTTTTTATCGAGGATGTAAGGCATGTGTACGTGTAGGAAGAGAGGAAAGTGATTGGTTCTCAGTGAATGTATGTTTGCGACAGGGGTGTGTGATGTCTCCATGGTTGTTTAATTTGTGTATGGATGGGGTTGTTACGGAGGTGAATGCAAGAGTTTTCCAAAGAGGGGAAGTGTGAAGTCTGTTGGGAATGAGAGAGCTTGGGAAGTGAGGCAGTTGTTGTTCGCTGATGATACAGCGCTGGTGGCTGATTCATGTGAGAAACTGCAGAAGCTGGTGACTGAGTTTGGTAAAGTGTGTGAAAGAAAAAAGTTAAGAGTAAATGTGAATAAGAGCAAGGTAATTAGGTACAGTAGGGTTGAGGGTCAAGTCAATTGGGAGGTAAGTTTGAATGGAGCAAAACTGGAGGAAGTAAAGTGTTTTAGTTATCTGGGAGTGGATCTGGCAGCGGATGGAACCATGGAAGCGGAAGTGGATCATAGTGTGGGGGAGGGGGCGAAAATCCTGGGAGCCTTGAAGAATGTGTGGAAGTCGAGAACATTATCTCGGAAAGCAAAAATGGGTATGTTTGAAGGAATAGTGGTTCCAACAATGTTGTATTGTTGCGAGGCTTGGGCTATGGATAGAGTTGTGCGCAGGAAGATGGATGTGCTGGAAGTGAGATGTTTGTGGACAATGTGTGTTGTGAGGTTGTTTGATCGAGTAGGTAACGTAAGGGTAGGAGAGATGTGTGGAAAGAAAAAGAGCGTGGTTGAGAGAGCAGAAGAGGGTGTTTTGAAATGGTTTGGGCACTTGGAGAGAATGAGTGAGGAAAGATTGACCAAGAGGATATATGTGTCGGAGGTGGAGGGAACGAGGAGAAGTGGGAGACCAAATTGGAGGTGGAAAGTTGGAGTGAAAAAGATTTTGTGTGATCGGGGCCTGAACATGCAGGAGGGTGAAAGGAGGGCAAGGAATAGAGTGAATTTGATCGATGTGGTATACCGGGGTTGACGTGCTGTCAGTGGATTGAATCAGGGCATGTGAAGCGTCTGGGGTAAACCATGGAAAGCTGTGTAGGTATGTATATTTGCGTGTGTGGACGTATGTATATACATGTGTATGGGGGTGGGTTGGGCCATTTCTTTCGTCACTTTCTTTGCGCTACCTCGCAAACGCGGGAGACAGCGACAAAGAAAAAAAAAAATATATAAATATATATATATATATATATATATATATATATATATATATATATATATATATATATATATATATATATATATATATATATATCCCTGGAGATAGGGGAGAAAGAATACTTCCCACGTATTCCCTGCGTGTCGTAGAAGGCGACTAAAAGGGGAGGGAGCGGGGGGCTGGAAATCCTCCCCTCTCGTTTTTTTTTTTTTAATTTTCCAAAAGAAGGAACAGAGGGGGCCAGGTGAGGATATTCCGAAAAAGGCCCAGTCCTCTGTTCTTAACGCTACCTCGCTAATGCGGGAAATGGCAAATAGTTTGAAAAAAAAAAAAAAAAAATATATATATATATATATATATATATATATATATATATATATATATATATATATGTATATATATATATATATACATATATATATAGAGTGGACGGGACCGGGGGGCCAGAAATCCTCCCCTTCTTGTATTTTTTTAACTTTCTAAAATGGGAAACAGAAGGAGTCACGCGGGGAGTGCTCATCCTCCTCGAAGGCTCAGATTAGGGTGCCTAAATGTGTGTGGATGTAACCAAGATATGAAAAAAGGAGAGATAGGTAGTATGTTTCAGGAAAGGAACCTGAATGTTTTGGCTCTGAGTGAAACGAAGCTCAAGGGTAAAGGGGAAGAGTGGTTTGGGAATGTCTTGGGAGTAAAGTCAGGGGTTAGTGAGAGGACAAGAGCAAGGGAAGGAGTAGCAGTACTCTTGAAACAGGAGTTGGGGGAGTATGTGATAGAATGTAAGAAAGTAAATTCTCGATTAATATGGGTAAAACTGAAAGTTGATGGAGAGAGATGGGTGATTATTGGTGCATATGCACCTGGGCATGAGAAGAAAGACCATGAGAGGCAAGTGTTTTGGGAGCAGCTGAATGAGTGTGTTAGTGGTTTTGATGCACGAGACCGGGTTATAGTGATGGGTGATTTGAATGCAAAGGTGAGTAATGTGGCAGTTGAGGTAATAATTGGTATACATGGGGTGTTCAGTGTTGTAAATGGAAATGGTGAAGAGCTTGTAGATTTATGTGCTGAAAAAGGACTGATGATTGGGAATACCTGGTTTAAAAAGTGAGATATACATAAGTATACTTATGTAAGTAGGAGAGATGGCCAGAGAGCGTTATTTGATTACGTGTTAATTGACAGGCGCGCGAAAGAGAGGCTTTTGGATGTTAATGTGCTGAGAGGTGCAACTGGAGGGATGTCTGATCATTATCTTTTGGAGGCTAAGGTGAAGATTTGTATGGGTTTTCAGAAAAGAAGATTGAATGTTGGGGTGAAGAGGGTGGTGAGAGTAAGTGAGCTTGGGAAGGAGACTTGTGTGAGGAAGTATCAGGAGAGACTGAGTACAGAATGGAAAAAGGTGAGAACAATGAAAGTAAGGGGAGTGGGGGAGGAATGGGATGTATTTAGGGAATCAGTGATGGATTACGCAAAAGATGCTTGTGGCATGAGAAGAGTGGGAGGTGGGTTGATTAGAAAGGGTAGTAAGTGGTGGGATGAAGAAGTAAGAGTATTAGTGAAAGAGAATAGAGAGGCATTTGGACGATTTTTGCAGGGAAAAAATGCAATTGAGTGGGAGACGTATAAAAGAAAGAGACAGGAGGTCAAGAGAAAGGTGCAAGAGGTGAAAAAAAGGGCAAATGAGAGTTGGGGTGAGAGAGTATCATTAAATTTCAGGGAGAATAAAAAGATGTTCTGGAAGGAGGTAAATAAAGTGCGTAAGACAAGGGACGAAATGGGAACTTCAGTGAAGGGCGCAAATGGGGAGGTGATAAGGTGATAAGCAGTGGTGATGTGAGAAGGAGATGGAGTATTTTGAAGGTTTGTTGAATGTGTTTGATGATAGAGTGGCAGATATAGGGTGTTTTGGTCGAGGTGGTGTGCAAAGTGAGAGGGTTAGGGAAAATGATTTGGTAAACAGAGAAGAGGTAGTAAAAGCTTTGCGGAAGATGAAAGCCGGCAAGGCAGCAGGTTTGGATGGTATTGCAGTGGAATTTATCAAAAAAGGGGGTGACTGTATTGTTGACTGGTTGGTAAGGTTATTTAATGTATGTATGACTTATGGTGAGGTGCCTGAGGATTGGCGGAATGCGTGCATAGTGCCATTGTACAAAGGCAAAGGGGATAAGAGTGAGTGCTCAAATTACAGAGGTATAAGTTTGTTGAGTATTCCTGGTAAATTATATGGGAGGGTATTGATTGAGAGGGTGAAGGCATGTACAGAGCATCAGATTGGGGAAGAGCAGTGTGGTTTCAGAAGGGGTAGAGGATGTGTGGATCAGGTGTTTGCTTTGAAGAATGTATGTGAGAAATACTTAGAAAAGGAAATGGATTTGTATGTAGCATTTATGGATCTGGAGAAGGCATATGATAGAGTTGATAGAGATGCTCTGTGGAAGGTATTAAGAATATATGGTGTGGGAGGCAAGTTGTTAGAAGCAGTGAAAAGTTTTTATCGAGGATGTAAGGCAGGTGTACGTGTAGGAAGAGAGGAAAGTGATTGGTTCTCAGTGAATGTAGGTTTGCGGCAGGGGTGTGTGATGTCTCCATGGTTGTTTAATTTGTTTATGGATGGGGTTGTTAGGGAGGTGAATGCAATAGTTTTGGAAAGAGGTGCAAGTATGAAGTCTGTTGGGGATGAGAGAGCTTGGGAAGTGAGTCAGTTGTTGTTCGCTGATGATACAGCGCTGGTGGCTGATTCATGTGAGAAACTGCAGAAGCTGGTGACTGAGTTTGGTAAAGTGTGTGAAAGAAGAAAGTTAAGAGTAAATGTGAATGAGAGGAAGGTTATTAGGTACAGTAGGGTTGAGGGGCAAGTCAATTGGGAGGTGAGTTTGAATGGAGAAAAACTGGAGGAAGTAAAATGTTTTAGATATCCTGGAGTGGATCTGGCAGCGGATGGAACCATGGAAGCGGAAGTGGATCATAGGGTGGGGGAGGGGGCGAAAATTCTGGGAGCCTTGAAGAATGTGTGGAAGTCGAGAACATTATCTCGGAAAGCAAAAATGGGTATGTTTGAAGGAATAGTGGTTCCAACAATGTTGTATGGTTGCGAGGCGTGGGCTATGGATAGAGTTGTGCGCAGGAGGATGGATGTGCTGGAATTGAGATGTTTGAGGACAATGTGTGGTGTGAGGTGGTTTGGTCGAGTAAGTAACGTAAGCGTAAGAGAGATGTGTGGAAATAAAAAGAGCGTGGTTGAGAGAGTAGAAGAGGGTGTTTTGAAATGGTTTGGTCACATGGAGAGAATGAGTGAGGAAAGATTGACCAAGAGGATATATGTGTCGGAGGTGGAGGGAACGAGGAGAAGAGGGAGACCAAATTGGAGGTGGAAAGATGGAGTGAAAAAGATTTTGTGTGATCGGGGCCTGAACATGCAGGAGGGTGAAAGGAGGGCAAGGAATAGAGTGAATTGGAGCGATGTGGTATACAGGGGTTGACGTGCTGTCAGTGGATTGAATCAAGGCATGTGAAGCGTCTGGGGTAAACCATGGAAAGCTGTGTAGGTATGTATATTTGCGTGTGTGGACGTATGTATATACATGTGTATGGGGGTGGGGTGGGCCATTTCTTTCGTCTGTGTCCTTGCGCTACCTCGCAAACGCGGGAGACAGCGACAAAGCAAAAAAAAAAAAAAAAAATAAATATATATATATATATATATATATATATATATATATATATATATATATATATATATATATATATATATATGTATATATATATATATATATATATATATATATATATATATATATATATATATATATATATATATATATATATATATATATATGTATACATATATATATATATATATATATATATATATATATATATATATATATATATATATATATATATATATATATATATATATATATATATATATATATATAAAAAGCGAGATATGCATAAGTATACGTATGTAAGTAGGAGAGATGGCCAGAGTGCGTTATTGGATTACGTGTTAATTGATAGGCGCGCGAAAGAGAGGCTTTTGGATGTTAATGTGCTGAGAGGTGCAACTGGAGGGATGTCTGATCATTATCTTGTGGAGGCGAAGGTGAAGATTTGTGGGGGTTCTCAGAAAAGAAGAGAGAATGTTGGGGTGAAGAGAGTGGTGAGAGTAAGTGAGCTCCGAAAGGAGACTTGAGTGAGGAAGTACCAGGAGAGACTGAGTACAGAATGGAAAAAGATGAGAACAAAGGAGGTAAGGGGAGTGGAGGAGGAATGGGATGTATTTATGGACGTAGTGATGGCTTGCGCAAAGATGCTTGTGGCGTGAGAAGGGTGGGAGGTGGGTTGATTAGAACGGGTAGTGAGTGGTGGGATGAAGAAGCAATATTACTAGTGAAAGAGAAGAGAGAGGCATTTGGAGGATTTTTGCAAGGAAAAGGTGCAAATGAGTGGGAGATGTATAAAAGATAGAGACAGGAGGTCAAGAGAAAGGTGCAAGAGGTGAAAAAGAAGGCAAATGAGGGTTGGGGTGAGAGAGTATCATTAATTTTTAGGGAGAATAAAAAGATGTTTTGGAAGGAGGTATATAAAGTACGTAAGACTAGGGAGCAAATGGGAACTTCAGTGAAGGGGGCTAATGGGGAGGTGATGATAAGTAGTGGTGATGTGAGAAGGAGATGGAGTGAGTACTTTGAAGGTTTGTTGAATGTGTTTGATGATAGAGTGGCAGATATAGGGTGTTTTGGTCGAGGTGGTGTGCAAAGTGAGAGGGTTTGGGAAAATCATTTGGTAAACAGAGGAGAGGTAGTGAAAGCTTTGCCGAAGATGATAGCCAGCAAGGCACCAGGTTTGGATGGTATTTCAGTGGAATTTATAAAAGAAAAGGGTGTGACTGTATTGTTGACTGGTTGGTAAGGTTATTCAATGTATGTATGATTTATGGTGACGTGCCTGAGGATTGGCGGAATGCTTACATAGTGCCATTGTACAAAGGCAAAGGAGATAAGAGTGAGTGCTTAAATTACAGAGGTATAAGTTTTTTGAGCATTCCTGGTAAACTATATGGGAGGGTATTGATTTAGAGGGTGAAGGCATGTACAGAGGATCTGATTGGGGAAGAGCAGTGTGGTTTCAGAAGTGGTAGAGGATGTGTGGATCAGGTGTTTGCTTTGAAGAATGTATGTGAGAAATACTTAGAAAAACAAATTGGTTTGTATGTAGCATTTATGGATCTGGAGAGGGCATATGATAGAGTTGATAGAGATGCTCTGTGGAAGGTATTAAGAATATTTGGTGTGGGAGACAAGTTGTTAGAAGCATTGAAAAGTTTTTATCGAGGATGTAACGCATGTGTACGTGTAGGAAGAGAAGAAAGTGATTGGCTCTCAGTGAATGTAGGTTTGCGGCAGGGTTGTGTTGTGTATCCATGGTTGTTTAATTTGTTTATGGATGGTTTTGTTAGGAAGTTGAATGCAAGAGTTTTGGAAAGCGGGGCAAGTATGCAGTCTGTTGTGGATGAGAGAGCTTGGGAAGTGAGTCAGTTGTTGTTCGCTGATGATAGAGTGCTGGTGGCTGTTTCATGTGAGAAACTGCAGGAGGTGGTAACTGAGTTTGGTAAATTGTGTGAAAGATGAAAGTTGAGAGTAAATGTGAATAAGAGCAAGGTTATCAGGTACAGTAGGGTTGAGGGTCGAGTTAATTGGGAGGTAAGTTTGAATGGAAAAAACTGGAGGAAGTAAAGTGTTTAAGATATCTGGGATTGGATCTGGCAGCGGATGTAACCATGGAAGCGGAAGTGAATCATAGGGTGGGGGGAGGGGGTGAAAATTGTGGGGGCCTTGAAGAATGTTTGGAAGTCGAGAACATTATCTCGGAAAGCAAAAATGGGTATGTTTGAAGGAATAGTTGTTCCAACAATGTTGTATGGCTGCGAGGTGTGGGCTATGGATAGAGTTGTCCGTAGGAGGGTGGATGTGCTGGAAGTGAGATGTTTAAGGACAATATGTGGTGTGAGGTGGTTTGATCGAGTATGTAATGTCAGGGTAAGAGATATGTGTGGAAAAAAAAAGTGTGGTTGAGATAGCAGAAGAGGGTGTTTTGAAATGGTTTGGTCACATGGAGAGAATGAATGAGGAAAAATTGACCAATAGGATATATGTGTCAGAGGTGGAGGGAACGAGGAGAAGTGGGAGACCAAATTGGAGGTGGAAAGATGGAGTGAAAAAGATTTTGAGTGATCGGGGCCTGAACTTGCAGGAGGGTGAAAGGCGTGCAAGGAATAGAGTGAATTTGAAGGATGTGGTAAACCGGGTCGACGTGCTGTCAATGGATTGAACCAGGGCATGTGAATTACCATATATATATATATATATATATATCCCTACATCATGTGGCGTCTCAGTCCGACTTTTGACGTTACGCGGCCCTGAACCCTTCATTGGAAGGAACTGTGAGGAGAGGTATGGATACTGTGAGGGAAGGTACAGAGTGTTAGGAAAGTGTAGATGAATGGTCCTTGCTCTGTATATACATGATATTTTTTTTGGTATCAAATTAAACACCCGAAGTTGGCTCTCTATGTAAAACTTCTTCATCATTTATAACTACTTACCCGTGAAGTGAACCATGAGTGCCAACAACATCTAATTAATTCATGCGAGTTTGCGTAGAGCCACTGACCGCCTTACATTTGAGAAGACCGTCATACAGTTCAACGTATCCTCCCAATGTGTATGATTATCTATTTACACTATGGAGGGAGTTTCACGCTCGTGAGACCCCGCCCCGGAATCTCTGCCAAAAAAGTTCCTTAAAGTTATGTATACTGTCTGCATTTACTGTCTTCTTATTCAGTGGTTTCGATCAATGCATCATGTGGTAGTTCTATCCCTGCATCATCATGAGTTCTAACTCTACATCATGTGTAAGTTCTATCCCTACATCATGTGATAGTTCTATCCCTACATCGTGTGGTAGTTCTATCCCTACATCACATGGTAGTTCTATCCCTACATCATTTGACAGTTCTATCTTTACGTCATGTGGTAATTCTATCTCTTCATCATATGGTAGTTCTGTCACTACATCATGTGTAAGTTCCATTCCTGCATCATCTGTTTCTTCTATCACTGCATCATGTGGTAGTTCTATCCCTACATCATGTGGTAGTTCTATCCGTAGATCATGTGGTTGTTCTATCCCTACATCATGTGGTAGTTCCATCCCTACATCAAAAATTAAATTAATAAAAATAATAATAATATAACAAAAATAAAAATTAAAAATTAAAATAATAATAAATAATATAATAATTAATAATAATAATAATATAATATAATAATAAAATTTAAAAATTAAAAATAAAATAATAAAAAATAATAATAATAATAATAATAATAATAAAAATAATTTTTAATAAAAATTAATAATGAAAAATAATGATAATAAGATAATAAAAATAAAAATTAATAATAATAATATTAATAATAATAATAATTAAAATAATAATAAAAAATTTATAATAATAATAATAATAATAATGATAAAATAAAATAATTAAAATAATTTAAAAATAATAATAATAATAAAAATTAATAAATAATATAATAATAAATAATATAAAAATTAATAATAAAAATAAATAAAATAAAATATAATAATAATAATTGATAAAAAATTGATAATAAATAATAAGGGATAAAAATTTATAATAATAATAATAATAATAATAATAATAATAATAAATTTTTATAATAAAAATTAATAAAATGATAATAATAATAATAATAAATAATAATAATAATGATAATAATAATATTAATAATAATAATAATAAAAATAATAATAATATAATAATAATAAAAATTAAAATAATAATAATATAATAAAAAGATAAAAATATAATAATAATAATAAAAATTAATAAAAATAATAATAATAATAATATAAAATATAAAAATTTTAATAATATTAATAATAATAAAAAAATAAAAATAAAAATTTAAATAATAATAAAATATTAAAAATAATAATAATATTTGATAATAATAAATTATAAAAATATTAATAATAATAAATAATTATAATAATGTAATAATTTTAATAATAATAAAAATAATTAATAATAAATTAAAAAAAATTAATAATAAAAATAAATAATGAAAATAATAATAAAAAATATAAAAATAATGATAATGATAAATTAATAATAATATTTTAAAATGATAAAATAAAAATTTAATTAAAAATGATAAAAATATAAAAGAAAATTAATAATAATGTAATAAATAATAATAATATAATAATTATAATTAAAAAGGGGAATTATAATAAAAATTAATAATAATAAAAATTTAAAATGATAATAATAATAATAATGTTAATGATAAAAATAATTTTGATAATAATAAAAATGATAATAAGAAATTAATAAAAATTAATAAAATAAAAAGAAATAAGAAAATTTTAATGAAAAAAATTTGATAATAATAATAATAATAAAAAATTAATAATAAATAATAATAATAATAAAAAATATAATAATAAATAATAATAATAATAATAATAATAATAATAATAATAATAATAATAATAATAATAATAATAATCATAATAATGATAATGATAATAATAACAAAAATGCAAATGGGAACTTCAGTGAAGGGGGCTAATGGGGAGGTGATAATAAGTAGTGGTGATGTGAGAAGGAGATGGAGTGAGTATGTTGAAGGTTTGTTGAATGTGTTTGATCATAGAGTGGCAGATATAGGGTGTTTTGGTCGAGGTGGTGTGCAAAGTGAGGGGGTTAGGGAAAATGATTTAGTAAACAGAGAAGAGGTAGTAAAAGCTTTGCGGAAGATGAAAGTCAGCAAGGCAGCAGGTTTGGATGGTATTGCAGTGGAATTTATTAAAAAAGGGGGTGACTGTATTGTTGACTGGTTGGTAAGGTTACTTAATGTATGTATGATTCATGGTGAGGTGCCTGAGGATTGGCGGAATGCGTGTATAGTGCCATTGTACAAAGGCAAAGGGGATAAGAGTGAGTGCTCAAATTACAAAGGTATAAGTTTGTTGAGTATTCCTGGTAAATTGTATGGGAGGGTATTGATTGAGAGGGTGAAGGCATGTACAGAGCATCAGATTGGGGAAGAGCAGTGTGGTTTCAGAAGTGGTAGAGGATGTGTGGATCAGGTGTTTGCTTTGAAGAATGTATGTGAGAAATACTTAGAAAAAGCAAATGGATTTGTATGCAGCATTTATGGATCTGGAGAAGGCATATGATAGAGTTGATAGAGATGCTCTGTGGAAGGTACTAAGAATATATGGTGTGGGAGGCAAGTTGTTAGAAGCATTGAAAAGTTTTTATCGAGGATGTAAGGCATGTATACGTGTAGGAAGAGAGGAAAGTGATTGGTTCTCAGTGAATGTAGGTTTGCGGCAGGGGTGTGTGATGTCTCCATGGTTGTTTAATTTGTTTATGGATGGGGTTGTTAAGAAGGTGAATGCAAGAGTTTTGGAAAGAGGGGCAAGTATGAAGTCTGTTGGGGATGAGAGAGTTTGGGAAGTGAGTCAGTTGTTGTTCGCTGATGATGCAGCGCTAGTGGCTGATTCATGTGAGAAACTGTAGAAGCTGGTGACTGAGTTTGGTAAAGTGTGTGAAAGAAGAAAGTTAAGAGTAAATGTGAATAAGAGCAAGGAAATTAGGTACATTAGGGTTGAGGGTCAAGTCAATTAGGAGGTAAGTTTGAATGGAGGAAAACTGGAGGAAGTAAAGTGTTTTAGATATCTAGGAGTGGATCTGGCAGCGGATGGACCATGGAAGCGGAAGTGAATCATAGGGTGGGGGAGGGGGCGAAAATTCTGGGAGCCTTGAACAATGCGTGGAAGTCGACAACATTATCTCGGAAAGCAAAAATGGGTATGTATGAAGGAATAGTGGTTCCAACAATGTTGTATGGTTGCGAGGCATGGGCTATGGATACAGTTGTGCGCAGGAGGGTGGATGTGCTGGAAATGAGATGTTTGAGGACAAAATGTGGTGTGAGGTGATTTGATCCGGTAAGTAATAATAGGGTAAGAGAGATGTGTGAAATAAAAAGAATGTGGTTGAGAGAGCAGAAGAGGGTGTTTTGAAATGGTTTGGGCACATAGAGAGAATGAGTGAGGAAAGATTGACCAAGAGGATATATGTGTCAGAGGTGGAGGGAACGAGTAGAAGTGGGAGACCAAACTGGAGGTCGAAAGATGGAGTGAAAAAGATTTTGAGTGATCGGGCCTGAACATGCAGGAGGGTGAAAGGCGGGCAAGGAATAGAGTGAATTGGATCGATGTGGTATACCGGGGTCGACGTGCTGTCAATGGATTGAATCAGGGCATGTGAAGCGTCTGGGGTAAACCATGGAAATTTGTGAGGGGCCTGGATGTGGAAAGGGAGCTGTGGTTTCGGGCATTATTGCATGACAGCTAGAGACTGAGTGTGAACGAATGTGGCCTTTGTTGTCTTTTCCTAGCGCTACCTCGCACACATGGGGGGGAAGGGAATGTTATTCCATGTGTGGCGAGGTGGCGATGGGAATGAATGAAGGCAGACAGTGTTAATTGTGTGCATGTGTATATATGTATGTGTCTGTGTGTGTATATATATGTGTACATTGAGATGTATGGGTACGTATATTTGCGTGTGTGGACGTGTATGTATATATATGTGTATGGGGGTGGGTTGGGCCATTTCTTTCGTCTGTTTCCTTGCGCTACCTCGCAAACGCGGAGACAGCGACAAAGCAAATTAAAAAAAAATAATAACAATAATAATGATGATAATGATAATGATAATAGTGATATTGATAATAATATTAATAACAATGATAATAATAATGATAATATTAATAATGATAGTAATAATGATAAAGAGCTACATACACTTTTGTGTTAGTTTTCATCAGGAAAGCTGACTTTCCTTTTTTGCAATTTCCCCCTGAGAATTAGGCAGCATGGATGGTATAACGTGGGCCGCGCGCGCGCGCACACACACACACACACACACACACACACACACACACACACACACACACACACACACACATACTGCTCCCGCTGTGGCACCAGACCACAGTACACTTCTTATGATGGTCATATAGAGAGATAAGCTGCTGGACTTCGGTAAAGTTTTCAACCTGTCAACGGATTCTCTCTCTCGGATTCTCTCTCTCTCTCTCTCTCTCTCTCTCTCTCTCTCTCTCTCTCTCTCTCTCTCTCTCTCTCTCTCTCTCTCTCTCTCTCTCTCTCTCTCTCTCTCTCTCTCTCGCCTCGCTGCCATATCAGTCATATCTCTGTGTATCTTGAGTCAATTTATGTCTGAATCATAATGCACATTACTGTTCAAGGTAAATGTACTGATTCCACATTGGACAAAGCATTTGATTTTCATTTGCTAGACGGTTTGATATATTTCGAGTGAATTTTGTATACGTGCATCACAAAGAGGAGACGGAAGAGGAGACAACATGCCAGCTGCTTTAAATTGGATAATAATACAGAGGTAAGTTCAACATTACGTATCTAAGATTGAAAACGATGATGATAGTTTTTCCAGTATTTTCTATTTTCATACTTCACCACAATTCATATTTCGTATTTGTGTACTATGATTGATTATATGTTTAGATGCTCGTTATGTACAAATCTGGTATTGCTTAAGTTTTAGTCCCGTATTCAAGAACGATACGACGGGCGTTCGACTCTGCGAAGGCGACGAAGCGTCGCATCGTCGTATTCAAGAACGTGATAATGCGACGCAGATGGACGCTGATTGGCTGGCTGGTATGACTGTGCGATGAATTATTAGAACGTTGCATAGGCAGCCTTCGCAAGGGGACCCCTTTATAGTTAGACTTTACGTAGGAAAATAATCGTTAACAACTACATATTGTATCTAATGATTATTCACACGTTAAACACTTTCGAATATATTATCATCTTATGCTTAAAAAGATGGGAATTCGAATGAAAGTTACAGGAAAATATCTTTGCTAGACTTGCGAGTCTTACCGCTACCTGAGAATGGTTTGGGCAAAACATCAAAGAGTATATATAACATAGTCTTTGGCAAAACAACCGCTTGTTGTATGGTACCTGAATACGGGCATTAGAGTGATGTAGTCAGTTTAACCAGGGTATGCCTGACGGGAGGCCACATGCATCTGTAAAATGAACTGTATCGCATAGGACTGAGTGCTGAAGAAGGGCTTCTGGTCCCTTGCATCCCCCCCCCCCCCTCTCATTCTACCGCCTGGGGCTTGGGTGACGGGAAGGGGACACGACAATAGTCAGGTCCAGGTGGTAGCAACAACACAAAATTTATCGGTGCAAGTACCACAGGGTAATGTTCATAACACGCAACGAGTTGAACAGATACAAGTAAATCAAGGTTATCACACGACGAACCAAAGATGAAAGGAAGTACTACAGGCATCAAACAGAAATAATGAAGTTGTTAAAAACTGGATTTCTGGAGAAACACGGTTGGCCACATTTGGGAATAAACATGTATTTTTCCATTAGTCTCCTATGTATTTCTGAGAGAAACTGTAAGATTACCTTGGAAAACTCCGAGAAAGAGAGTTACAGCGAACATTTTTGTTGGGTTGTGAGTCAGGGAAAATACTGTAGCTGACTGGCACTAAAGCTGTTGATTCAATCAGCCGGCGACCGCATGTCAGGCTCTTTAAAGGGGATTACACACCTTCCCTACTTTATTCCATTTTCTTCCCCCGTTTTCCTTCACTGATGCTGGGATAAATTTAGCCAGACTTCTAATGTTTGTTTGTAGGACTGACAAACACTTACTTTAACCGATAATGATTCAGTATTATCGTCAGTTGCCGAAAAGAAAACAGTGCAGTCCTGTCAAAGAAATCGATGCAAGGCAGTCCATCCTATCCCTGCTACTGAGCGTAGTGCAGATTCGAAGCAGCAGGCGTCTATGGGTAGGAAGTGCTGGTGTAAGAGCCCCGGGATCCCTTTGTTAAAGGTGTCATGCACTAGTGAGATCTGATCATTTATGTGGCTTAAAACAAAGCCTACGAATATTTTCCAGCCACATGTCATGATCCCTTTGTTGTAATGTACACACACACACACACACACACACACACTCACACACACACACACACACACACACACACTCACACACACACAAATACACACACACACACACACACACACACACACACACACACACACACACACACATATGTACGTTACCTCTATCATTGTTTACATATAACCCTATGACACCTTTCCCAGGGGCTCCCGCAGCATGAGGGCTGCGCTGCACTCAGTAGCGGGGCTAGGATGGACTTCCCTAGAGGGAAGTTCTTTGACGAACCCGATCTCTGTTTCGTCAACTGACTATGACACAGCCTCGCCAAGGGTGACTTTTCACCTGCAGTGCAACCTCAGGCAGGCAGAGTCCGGTAACACCCACATGTGAGTGACTTAGGTTTTCAATGGATATTTATCGACTCTCGGGTCGAGGAGGTAAACTCCATCACCAGGACGCCATCATCTTCATCTCCCGAGTACCGTCAGCGAGTGTCAATCACACGGCTGTTACGTTGACATTGTCAACGAGGATTCTTCGTATTACTTTGAATTTTACTGTTAATCTTTGATGTCCTCTCCAGCAGTGGGCGACATAGCGCCATTCCCTCACTTGTTTGGTCGATTGACCAAGGAACAAAGGTGGGCATGTACCTTGGTTCAGTATTACTCACATATTCGTAAGACTGTTTCCAACCTTCACTGGAGATCAAACGTAACAGAGACTTTTCATACCACATTCCAATATCAATATTGACGAATCTCCCTCAGTGATGGCCACATTCTACCAGAGATTTCAATATTCAGCATAGAGGTTTTATTTCTTAGTCGATAAAGAAATGCAGCTTTGATTGATGCTATCTTTAGAAATGTATATGATGATAATATGACAAGAAAACTGCCAAGAAATTATCATTCACATATATCTTAAAAACGTGATCCTTTATGCCACAGAGGAAAGAGCATTATGACTCGACTTTGCTCCTTCCTTTTCGTATATCAATCAGAATGTCCTCAACAGCTTCAGTGTCCACAAATTTGTTGATAGGATGCATACAAACAGGAATTACTGATCAAACAAAAGACTGACATAACCAAGTCAGTATTTGTGTCCAATTTGGTAGTTGTGTCTAGTTCAGTGCTTGTGTCCAGTTCAATTGTTGTGACATGTTCAGTGGTTGTGTCCAGTTCAGTGGTTGTGTCTGGTTAAGTAGTTGTGTCTGGACAATAGCTGGGATCAGTTCATTGTTTGTGTCCATTTCAGTATTTGTGATCAGTTCAGAAGCTGTGACCCGTTCAGTGGCTGTGTGCATTCAGTAGCTGTGTCTAGTTCAGTATTCGTGATCATTTCAGAGGTTATTACCTGTTCAGTGGTTGTCTGCAGTTCAGTAGTCTTGCCCATTTCAGAAGTTGTGACCAGTACAGTGGTTGTGCCTAGTGCAGTTCTTTTGTCCAGTTCAGTGGTTGTGCCCAATGCAGTTCTTTGTCCAGTTCAGTGGTTGTGCCCAGTGCAGTTCTTGTGTCCAGTTCAGTAGCTGTGACCAGTTCAGAAGTTGTGCCCAGTTTAGCAGTTTAGCAGTTGTGTCCAGCTCAGAAGCTGTACCCAGTACAGTGGTTGTTAACAGTTCAGTAGCTTTTACCAGTTCAGTAGTTGTGTCCAGATCAGTGGCTGTGTCCAGTTCAGTAGTTGTGCTCAGTTCAGTAGTTGTGATCAGTTCAATAGTTGTGTCCAGTTCAATAGTTGTGTCCAGTTCAATAGTTGTGTCCAGTTCAGTAGTGATGTCCAGTTCAGTAGTTCTTTTTTTAGTTCCGTAGTTGTTTCTAGTTCGGTATTTGTGTCCAGTTTAGTAGTTGTATCAGGTTCTGCAGTAATAAACAGTTCAGTAGTTGTGTCCGGCTTAGTAGTTTTGCCCAATTTAGTGGTTGGGACCAGTTAAGTAGTTGTGACCAGTTCAGTAGTTTTAACCATTTATTGATGTCGTCTAGTTCAGTAGTTGTGTCCAGTCCAATGGTTGTGTTCAGTTCAGTAGATGTGTCAATTTCAGTAGTAGTCGTCCAATTCAATAGTTGTATTTAGTTCGATAGTCGTGTCTAGTTCAGTAGCTGTGTCTAGTCCAGTAGTTGTGTCCAGTTCAGTAGTTGTGTTCAGTTTAGTAGATGTGTCTAGTTCAGTAGTTGTGTCAAGTTCAGTAGATTTGTCTAGTTCAGTAGATGTGCCCAGTTCAGTAGATGTGTCGAGTTCAGTAGTTTTGTCCAGTTCAGTAGATGTATCCAGTTCAGTAATTGTGACCAGTTCAGTAGTTTTGTCCTGTTCAGTAGTTAAATCCAGTTCATAAATTGTGTCCAGCTCAGTAGTTGTGTCTAGTTCAGTAGTTATGCCTAGTTCAGTAATTGTGTCCAGTTCAGTATTTGTGTCCAGCTCAGTAGTTGTGTCAAATTCAGTAGATGTTTCCAGTTCAGTAGATGTGCCCAGTTTAGTATATGCGTCTCGTTAGTAGTTGTGTCCACTTCAGTAGATGTGTCCAGTTCAGTAGTTGTGCCCAGTTCAGTAGATGTGTCCATTTTAGTAGTTGTGTCAATTCAGTAGATGTGTCCAGTTCTGTAGTTTTGTCAAGTTCAATAGATGTGTCCAGTTCAGTAGACGTGCCCAGTTCATTAGCTATGTCTAGTTCAGTAAATGTGTCCAGGTCAGTAGCTGTGTCCACTTTAGTAGATGTGTCTCGTTCAGTTGTTGTGTCCAGTTCAGTAGATGTGTCCAGTTCATTATCCAGTTCATTAGTTGTGCTCAGTTCAGTAGATGTGTCCAGTTCAGTAATTGTGTCAAGTTCAGTAAATGTGTCCAGTTCAGTAGTTATGCCCAGATCAGTAAATGTGTCCAGTTCAGGAGTTGTGTCGAGTTTAGTAAATATGTCTAGTTCATTGGTGGTGTCCAGTTGAGGAGATGTGTCTAGTTCAGTAGTGTCCAGCTCAGTTGTTGTGTCTTGTTTAGTAGTTGTATCTAGTTCGGTGATTGTGTCTCGTACAGTAGGTATGACCAGTTCAGTAACTGTGTCCAGTTCAGTAGTTGTGACAAGTTCATTATTTATGGCGAATTAAGTGGTTGTGTCCAGATCTCTAGTTGTGAACATTTCAGTAGTTGTCTTCAGTTTAGTAGATGTGTCTAGTTCAGTAGTTGTGCCAAGTTCAACAGATGTGTCTATTCAGTAGATGAGCCCAGTTCAGTAGGTGTGTCTAGTTCAGTAGTTGTGTCCAGTTCAGTAGTTGTGACAAGTTCAGTAGTTGTGGCCAGTTCAGTAGTTGTGTCCAGTTCAGTAGTTGTACCCAGTTCACTTGTTGTGTTCAGTTTAGTAGATGTGTCTAGTTCAGTAGTTGTGTCAAGTTCAGCAGATGTGTCTAGTTCAGTAGATGAGCCCAGTTCAGTAGATGTGTCTAGTTCAGTAGTTGTGTCCAGTTCAGTAGTTGTGACAAGTTCAGTAGTTGTGGCCAGTTCAGTAGTTGTGTCCAGTTCAGTAGTTGTACCCAGTTCAGTAGTTGTGTTCAGTTTAGTAGATGTGTCTAGTTCAGTAGTTGTGTCAAGATGTGTCTAGTTCAGTAGATGAGCCCAGTTCAGTAGATGTGTCGAGTTCAGTAGTTGTGTCCAGTTCATTAGATGTGTCCAGTTCAGTTATTGTGCCCAGTTCAGTAGTTGCGTCCTGTTCAGTAGTTGCATCTAGTTCAGTAATTGTGTCCAGCTCAGTAGTTGTGTCTAGTTAAGCAGTTGTGTCCAGTTAAGTAGTTGTGTCCAGCTCAGTAGTTGTCTGAAGTTCAGTAGAGGTTTCCAGTTCAGTAGATGTGCCCAGTTTAGTAGATGTGTCTCGTTCAGTAGTTGTGTCCTGTTCAGTATATGTGTCCAGTTCAGCAGTTGTGCACAGTTCAGTAGATACATCCGGTTCAGTAACTTTGTCATGGTCAGTAGATGTGTTCAGTACAGTAGTTGTGTCAAGTTCAGTAGTTGTGTCCAGTTCAGCAGTTGTGTCTAATTCAGTAGTTGTGTCTAGTTCAGTAGATGTGTCCAGTTCAGTAGTTGTGTCCAGCTCAGTAGTTGTTTCAAGTTCAGTAGATGTTTCCAGTGAAGTAGATGTGCCCAGTTCAGTAAATGTGTCCAATTCAGTAGTTGTGTCTAGTTCAGTAGTTGTGTCTAGATCAGTAGATGTGTCCAGTTTAGTAATTGTTTCCAGTTCAGTAGTTATGTCTATTCAGTAAATGTGACCAGTTCAGTAGCTGTGTCCACTTTAGTAGATGTGTATCGTTCAGTTGTTGTGTCCAGTTCAGTCGATGTGTCCAGTTCATTAGTTGTGCCCAGTTCAGTAGGTGTGTCCGGTTTAGTAACTGTATCAGATTCTGCAGTTATAAACAGTTCAGTAGTTTTGCTCAATTTAGTGGTTATGTCCAGTTAAGTAGTCATGTCCCGTTCAGTAGTTTTAACCAGTTTATTAGTCTCGTCTAGTTCAGTAGTTGTGACTCGTCCAATGGTTGTGTTCAGTTCAGTAGATGTGTCAATTTTAGTAGTATTTTCCAATTCAATAGTTGTATTTAGGTCTGTAGTCGTGTCTAGTTCAGTAGCTGTGTCCATTTGATTAGTTGTGACCAGTTCAGCAGATGTGTTCAATTCAGTGGCTATGTCTAGTTCAGTCTGTGTTTCTTTCATTCGTTTTGTCATGTCCAGAAGTTATGTCCATTTCAGAGGTTGTGTCCATTTCAATAGTTATGTCTAGTTCTGTAGTTGTGTCCAGTTAAGTAGTTGTGACCAGTTGAACAGTTGTGTCCAGTTCGGTAGTTGTGACCAGTTCATTACTTGTGTTCAGTTCAGCAGTTGTGACCAGTTCAGTAGTTGTGTTCAGTTTAGTAGATGTGTCTAGTTCAGTAGTTGTGTCAAGTTCAGTAGATGTGTTCAGTTCAGTAACTGTGTCCAGTTCAGTAGCTGTGTCCTGTTCAGTAGTTGTATCCAGTTCAGTAATTGTATCCAGCTCAGTGCTTGTGTCTAGTTCAGTAGTTGTGTCCAGTTCAGTTGTTGTGTCCAGCTCAGTAGTTGTGTCAAGTTCAGTAGATGTTTCCAGTTCAGTAGATGTCCCCAGTTTAGTAGACGTGTCTCGTTCAGTAGTTGTGTCCAGCTCAGTAGATGTGTCCAGTTCAGTAGTTGTGCCCAGTTCAGTAGATGTGTCCAGTTTAGTAGTTGTATCAAGTTCAGTAGATATGTCCAGTTCAGTAGTTGTGTCAAGTTCAGTAGAGGTGTCCAGTTCAGTAGTTTTGTCCATTCTGTGGATGTGTCTAGTTTAGTAGTTGTGTCTAGTTCAGTAGATGTGTCCAGTTCAGTAGTTGTGTCTAGTTCAGTAGATGTGACCAGTTCAGTAGTTGTGTCCATTCAGTGGTTGTCTTTAGTTCAGTGGTTGTGTTTAGTTCAGTGGTTGTTTCCAGTTCAGTAGGTGTGACCAGTTCAGTAGTTGTGTCCAGTTAAGTAGATGAGACCAGTTCAGTAGTTGTGTTCAGTTTAGTAGATGTTTCTATCTCAGTAGTTGTGTCAAGTTCAGTAGATATGTCTAGTTCTGTATATGTGCCCAGTTTAGTATTTGTGTCCAGATCAGTAGTTGTGTTCAGTTCATTAAATGTGTCCACTTCAGTAGTTGTGTCCAGCTTAGTAATTGTGTCAAGTTCAGTAGATATTTCCAGTTCAGTAGATGTCCTTAGTTTAGTAGATGTGTCTCGTTCAGTAGTTGTGTCCAGTTCAGTAGATGTGTCCAGTTCAGTAGTTGTGCCCAGT
This sequence comes from Panulirus ornatus, assembly GCF_036320965.1. NCBI lineage: Eukaryota > Metazoa > Arthropoda > Malacostraca > Decapoda > Palinuridae > Panulirus > Panulirus ornatus. The sequence continues at coordinate 30,574,470 of NC_092242.1, forward strand.
TCAGTAGATGTGTCGAGTTCAGTAGCTGTGTCAAGTTCAGTAGATGTGTCCAGTATAGTAGTTGTGTCTAGTTCAGTAGATGTGTCCAGTTCAGCAATTGTGTCTAGTTCAGTAATTGCGTCTAGTTCAGTAGATGTGTACAGCTCAGTACTTTTGTCCATTCAGTGGTTGTGTTTAGTTCAGTGGTTGTGTCAGGTTCAGTAGTTGTGTCCAGCTCAGTAGATGTGTCAAGTTCAGTAGATGTTTCCAGTTCAGTGGATGTCTCCAGTTCAGTAGTTCTGTCCAGCTCAGTAGTTATGTCTAGTTCAGTAGATGTGTCCAGCTCAGTAAATGTGTCCAGTTCAGTAGATGAGTTAAGTTCAGTAGATGTGTCCAGTTCACTAATGTCAAGTTGAGTAAATGTGTCCAGTTCTGTAGCTGTGTCTAGTTCAGTAGTTGCACCAGTTCAGCAGATGTGTTCAGTTCAGTAGTTGTATCTAGTTCAGTAGCTGTGTCTAGTTCAGTAGATGTGTCCTGTACAGTAGTTGTGTCCAGCTCAGTAGTTATGTCTAGTTCAGTAGATGTATCCAGTTTAGTAGCTGTGTCCACTTTAGTAGATGTGTTTCGTTCAGTTGTTGTGTCCTGTTCAGTAGATGTGTCTAGTTCATTAGATGTGCCCAATTTAGTAGATGTGTCTAGTTCAATAGTTGTGTCCAGTCCAGTAGTTTTAACCATTTTATTAGAGTCGTCTAGTTTAGTAGTTGTGTCCAGTCCAATGGTTGTGTTCAGTTCAGTAGTTGTGTCAATTTCAGTAGTAGTTTCTAATTCAATAGTTGTATTTAATTCTGTAGTCGTGTCTAGTTCAGTAGCTGTATCCAGTTAATTAGTTGTGACCAGTTTAACAGGTGTGTTCAATTCAGTAGCTGTGTCTAGTTCAGTCTCTATGTCTCTTTCATTAGTTTTTTTCAGGTCTAGAAGTTATGTCCATCTCAGTAGTTGTGTCTATTTCAGTATTTGTGTCCATTTCAGTGGTTGTGTCCAGTTCAATATTTGTGTCCATTTCAGTGGTTGTGTCTATTTCAAGAGTTATGTCAAGTTCTGCTACTGTCTTAATGATGTTGCTACAATTGCTGTTCCACATCTTTACCAGCTGGGATGTTTCAGTGATCTGCTTCGTTTGTCCTGAAACAGTGATCGCCATTGGTTTGCCAGCATACATACATACAGGTGAAAATTCCCTGATAAAGAGACTATGAGATATCTTGATTTGTTGCTGAGGGAAAATATTTAATCCCTGTCTTGCATGTCTTGTTATCACACATCCTTATTTCATTAACACGAGTTCGTATAACAAGATCTTAATTCTTTTCATTTATCTCTTGTCCAAAGATTTAAAGTTGAAAACGGTGTACCAACGCTGCTTTTATGTCCCTATCATTACCAGTAAACAAAACAAAGCACCAACATTACTGTAAAATATTCAAGTAATTTCTATGCACAAAGCGAGGCAAGGCGGGGCGAGGACCAAAGTGCTATCATCTTACCCTGGCTACACCCCAGCTCCTCCTTGTGGCAGCCCTGGTGAACCCAGCATTGTGTGCGGGACGGGAAGCAACACCCACACATAATCCAATACTCCGTATCCTGCAGTCCAACCTTGCAGCTGCTGTGTCTGCTGCCAGCCTCCCTGTTGGTGACAGTCTGCTGCCAACCTCCCTGTTGGTGACAGCCAAACTGTGCTGCCTTGGGTCCGGATCTCCTGCCAATTCGCATTACCCACATGGACGGTGCTAGGCTCCCACGCACGTCACTGCCGCAACACCAGACTACGGACCACGCTCTTAACGTGTGAACGAGGCTGGAGAGACACGTTTGAATGAAATAAGTGATGTAGCCGCTTCCTTCGTTCAATGCAACCGCTGTCTGCATTTCTTTGGTTTATAACATTGACTGTTAGATAAATCTTTATCTTCTTAGATGAAGTTTTACTGATACAGTACTGGCAAGTCGAAATATATCGGTATCGAAGCATCGACCTGGCTGGACCGTATAAACATGTACGGCACGGAGAGGGAGTTGAACACTTCGTGGAGCTCTGTCTCTTGAACTTTCTTTACTGTTATTCAACAAACGAACTTTGTATCGTCAGCATTTATATTCTCACTGCTTAGTTTACCTCACTTTTCCAGTCCTTTAAAACTACAAACGTGTATTTATTACTATGTTCGATTTAGCTCTTTTCCTTGATGTTAACATCATGTGATAACCTCTGGTCGTTCTCTATTTGCACATTTCGAAGGGCTATTCGCAGTTGATGATAATGAAACCGTTTGAAAAACCATACACTAGCACTTCTGACGCTACAGCTACAAGAAAATAGTAATGAAGGAAGAAGCCGTAGGATGAAGATAATGCAGTAACAGAAATTTATAGAACACATTCTCAGGTAATTTTAGCCGACAGATACTGTGGCAATGATGTATATCTGCCCTAACCTGCAACAGAAATAACTTAAAAACATGCATATAATATCTTCTTTCTTGAAAATGAATGCACTAATACATGGATTTTCACTTCTCATTGTAATTCATCTCTCTTTATTCTGGAACAGTATTTATTTTCTTTCTCTGGATCTTTGCTATTAGTTTCATGTTTTACTATAGTGTGGTGACCAAACCTGAGAGGCATATACTAGTTTCGGCCTAAGACGTGATCAGTTCACTTCATGTATCCTTCCCTGTGTACTCTGTATATTTGTTTTATTTTGCTTTGTCGCTGTCTCCCGCGTTAGCGAGGTAGCGTAAGGAAATAGACGAAAGAATGGCCCAACCCACCCACATATACATGTATATACATACACGTTCACACACGCAAATATACATAACTATACATCTCAACATATATATATATATATATATATATATATATATATATATATATATATATATATATATATATATATATATATATATATATATATATATATATATATATATATATATATATATATAGGAGGATAGCGTGGAGAGCCAAGTTGCATTTCTCCTGAAGCTTTGGGTGGAAAATGAGGGTGACGAGGCCAATAAGGAATATCTGCTGTACACACTTGGAGGGCTCAAAATGACAGCAGCTGCTGATGGAGTATTCACTTGATATTCTAAAGTAAATTTTTTTTACAAAGTATCTTAAAAGGCATCATACTTTTATGTACACATTTGTATTGTATATGAAAGATTCATGTTTCATTTTTTCATTCATTTCAAGCTAGAAGTTTCAGTTTTCTAAATTGTTTCTTACATTTTTCATATGTATATATATGTATGTGTGTGTGTGTATATGTGCGTATGTATGTGTATGTGTGTGTATGTGTATATGTATATATATATGTATATTATCCCTGGGGATAGGGGTGAAAGAATACTTCCCACGTATTCCTCGCGTGTCGTAGAAAGCGACTAGAGGGGACGGGAGCGGGGGGCCAGAAATCCTCCCCTCCTTGTATTAACTTTCTAAAATGGGAAACAGAAGAAGGAGTCACGCGGGGAGTGCTCATCCTCCTCGAAGGCTCAGAGTGGGGTGCCTAAATGTGTGTGGATGTAACCAAGATGTGAAAAAAGGAGAGATAGGTAGTATGTTTGAGGAAAGGAACCTGGATGTTTTGGCTCTGAGTGAAACGAAGCTCAAGGGTAAAGGGGAAGAGTGGTTTGGGAATGTCTGGGGAGTAAAGTCAGGGGTTAGTGAGAGGACAAGAGCAAGGGAAGGAGTAGCAATACTCCTGAAACAGGAGTTGTGGGAGTATGTGATAGAATGTAAGAAAGTAAATTCTCGATTAATATGGGTAAAACTGAAAGTTGATGGAGAGAGGTGGGTGATTTTTGGTGCATATGCACCCGGGCATGAGAAGAAAGATCATGAGAGGCAAGTGTTTTGGGAGCAGCTGAATGAGTGTGTTAGTGGTTTTGATGCACGAGACCGGGTTATAGTGATGGGTGATTTGAATGCAAAGGTGAGTAATGTGGCAGTTGAGGGAATAATTGGTATACATGGGGTGTTCAGTGTTGTAAATGGAAATGGTGAAGAGCTTGTAGATTTATGTGCTGAAAAAGGACTGATGATTGGGAATACCTGGTTTAAAAAGCGAGATATACATAAGTATACTTATGTAAGTAGGAGAGATGGCCAGAGAGCGTTATTGGATTACGTGTTAATTGACAGGCGTGCGAAAGAGAGACTTTTGGATGTTAATGTGCTGAGAGGTGCAACTGGAGGGATGTCTGATCATTATCTTGTGGAAGCTAAGGTGAAGATTTGTATGGGTTTTCAGAAAAGAAGAGTGAATGTTGGGGTGAAGAGGGTGGTGAGAGTAAGTGAGCTTGGGAAGGAGACCTGTGTGAGGAAGTACCAGGAGAGACTGAGTACAGAATGGAAAAAGGTGAGAACAATGGAAGTAAGGGGAGTGGGGGAGGAATGGGATGTATTTAGGGAATCAGTGATGGATTGCGCAAAAGATCCTTGTGGCATGAGAAGAGTGGGAGGTGGGTTGATTAGAAAGGGTAGTGAGTGGGTGGTGGGATGAAGAAGTAAGAGTATTAGTGAAAGAGAAGATAGAGGCATTTGGACGATTTTTGCAGGGAAAAAATGCAATTGAGTGGGAGATGTATAAAAGAAAGAGACAGGAGGTCAAGAGAAAGGTGCAAGAGGTGAAAAAAAGGGCAAATGAGAGTTGGGGTGAGAGAGTATCATTAAATTTTAGGGAGAATAGAAAGATGTTCTGGAAGGAGGTAAATAAAGTGCGTAAGACAAGGGAGCAAATGGGAACTTCAGTGAAGGGCGCAAATGGGGAGGTGATAACAAGTAGTGGTGATGTGAGAAGGAGATGGAGTGAGTATTTTGAAGGTTTGTTGAATGTGTTTGATGATAGAGTGGCAGATATAGGGTGTTTTGGTCGAGGTGGTGTGCAAAGTGAGAGGGTTAGGGAAAATGATTTGGTAAACAGAGAAGAGGTAGTGAAAGCTTTGCGGAAGATGAAAGCCGGCAAGGCAGCAGGTTTGGATGGTATTGCAGTGGAATTTATTAAAAAAGGGGGTGACTGTATTGTTGAGTGGTTGGTAAGGTTATTTAATGTATGTATGACTCATGGTGAGGTGCCTGAGGATTGGCGGAATGCGTGCATAGTGCCATTGTACAAAGGCAAAGGGGATAAGAGTGAGTGCTCAAATTACAGAGGTATAAGTTTGTTGAGTATTCCTGGTAAATTATATGGGAGGGTATTGATTGAGAGGGTGAAGGCATGTACAGAGCATCAGATTGGGGAAGAGCAGTGTGGTTTCAGAAGTGGTAGAGGATGTGTGGATCAGGTGTTTGCTTTGAAGAATGTATGTGAGAAATACTTAGAAAAGCAAATGGATTTGTATGTAGCATTTATGGATCTGGAGAAGGCATATGATAGAGTTGATAGAGATGCTCTGTGGAAGGTATTAAGAATATATGGTGTGGGAGGCAAGTTGTTAGAAGCAGTGAAAAGTTTTTATCGAGGATGTAAGGCATGTGTACGTGTAGGAAGAGAGGAAAGTGATTGGTTCTCAGTGAATGTAGGTTTGCGGCAGGGGTGTGTGATGTCTCCATGGTTGTTTAATTTGTTTATGGATGGGGTTGTTAGGGAGGTAAATGCAAGAGTTTTGGAAAGAGGGGCAAGTATGAAGTCTGTTGGGGATGAGAGAGCTTGGGAAGTGAGTCAGTTGTTGTTCGCTGATGATACAGCGCTGGTGGCTGATTCATGTGAGAAACTGCAGAAGCTGGTGACTGAGTTTGGTAAAGTGTGTGGAAGAAGAAAGTTAAGAGTAAATGTGAATAAGAGCAAGGTTATTAGGTACAGTAGGGTTGAGGGTCAAGTCAATTGGGAGGTGAGTTTGAATGGAGAAAAACTGGAGGAAGTGAAGTGTTTTAGATATCTGGGAGTGGATCTGGCAGCGGATGGAACCATGGAAGCGGAAGTGGATCATAGGGTGGGGGAGGGGGCGAAAATTCTGGGGGCCTTGAAGAATGTGTGGAAGTCGAGAACATTATCTCGGAAAGCAAAAATGGGTATGTTTGAAGGAATAGTGGTTCCAACAATGTTGTATGGTTGCGAGGCGTGGGCTATGGATAGAGTTGTGCGCAGGAGGATGGATGTGCTGGAAATGAGATGTTTGAGGACAATGTGTGGTGTGAGGTGGTTTGATCGAGTGAGTAACGTAAGGGTAAGAGAGATGTGTGGAAATAAAAAGAGCGTGGTTGAGAGAGCAGAAGAGGGTGTTTTGAAGTGGTTTGGGCACATGGAGAGAATGAGTGAGGAAAGATTGACCAAGAGGATATATGTGTCGGAGGTGGAGGGAACGAGGAGAAGAGGGAGACCAAATTGGAGGTGGAAAGATGGAGTGAAAAAGATTTTGTGTGATCGGGGCCTGAACATGCAGGAGGGTGAAAGGAGGGCAAGGAATAGAGTGAATTGGAGCGATGTGGTATACCGGGGTTGACGTGCTGTCAGTGGATTGAATCAAGGCATGTGAAGCGTCTGGGGTAAACCATGGAAAGCTGTGTAGGTATGTATATTTGCGTGTGTGGACGTATGTATATACATGTGTATGGGGGGGTTGGGCCATTTCTTTCGTGTGTTTCCTCGCGCTACCTCGCAAACGCGGGAGACAGCGACAAAGTATAAAAAAAAAATATATATATATATATATATATATATATATATATATATATATATATATATATATATATATATATATATATATATATATATATATATATATATATATATATATATATATATATATATATATATATATATATATATATATATATATATCTTTTCTTTCATACTATTCGCCATTACCCGCGTTAGCAAGGTAGCGTTAAGAACAGAGGACTGGGCCTCTGAGGGAATATCCTCACCTGGCCTCGTTCTCTGTTCCTTCTTTTGGAAAATCAAAAAAAAACGAGAGGGGAGGATTTCCAGCCCCCCGCTCCCTCCCCTTTTAGTCGCCTTCTACGACACGCAGGGAATACGTGGGAAGTATTCTTTCTCCCCTATCCCCAGGGATAATATATATATATATATATATATATATATATATATATATATATATATATATATATATATATATATATATATATATATATATATATATATATATATATATATATATATGTATATATATATATATATATATATATATATATATATATATATATATATATATATATATATATATGTACAAAATTCATACTGTCTGCCTTCATTCATTCCCATCGGCACGCCGTCACACATGAAATAACAACCCCCTCCACCCTCATATGTGCTAGGTAGCGCTAGGAAAAGACAACAAAGCCCACATTCGTTCACGCTCAGTCTCTAGCTGTCATGTAATAATGCACCGTAACCACAGCACCCTTTCCATATCCAGACCCCACAGAACTTTCCCTGGTTTACCTCAGACGCTTCACATGCCCTGGTTCAATCCATTGACAGCACGTCGACCCCGGTGTACCACATCGTTCTAATTCACTCTATCCCTTGCACGCCTTTCACCCTCCTGCATGTTCACCCACTGATCACTCAAAATTTTTTCACTCCATATTACCACCTCCAATTTGGTCTCCCACTTCTTCTCGTTCCCTCCACCTCTGACACATATATCTCCAGGTCAATCTTTCCTCACTCATTCTCTGAATGTGACCAAACCATTTCAAAACACCCTCTTCTGCTCTCTCAACCACATTCTTTTTATTACCACACATCTCTCTTACCCTACTGTTACTTACTCGATCAAACCACCTCACACCACATATTGTCCTCAAACATCTCATTTCCAGCACTTCCATCCGCCTATGCACAACTCTATCCATAGCCCACGCCTCGCAACCATATAACATTGTTAGAACCACTATTCCTTAAACATACCCATTTTTCTTTCCGAGATAATGTTCTCGACTTCCACACATTCTTCAACGCTTCCACCCTATGATTCACTTCCGCTTCCATGCTTCCATCCGCTTCCAAATGCACTCCCAGATATATAAAACACTTCACTTCCTCCAGTTTTTCTCCATTCAAACTTACCTCCCAATTGACATGACCCTCAACCCTACTGTACCTAACAACCTTGCTCTTATTCACATTTACTCTCAGCTTTCTTCTTTCACACACTTTACCAAACTCAGTCACCAGCTTCTGCAGTTTCTCACATGAATCAATCACCAGCTTCTGCAGTTTCACATATGAATCAGCCACCTAGCGCTGTATCATCAGCGAACAACAACTGACTCACTTCCTAAGCTCTCTCATCCACAACAGACTCCATACTTGCCACTCTTTCCAAAACTCTTTCATTCACCTCCCTAACAACCCCATCCATAAAGAAATTAAACAACCATGGAGACATCACACAACCCTGCCGCAAACCTACATTCACTGAGAACCAATCACTTTCCTCTCTTCCTACACGTACACATGCCTTACATTCTCGATAAAAACTTTTCACTGCATCTAACAACTTGCCTCACGCACCATATATTCTTAATACCTTCCACAGAGCATCTCCATCAACTCTATCATATGCCTTCTCCAGATCCATAAATGCTACATTCAAATCCAATTACTTTTCTAAATATTTCTTACATACATTCTTCAAAGCAAACACCTGATCCACACATCCTCTACTACTTCTGAAACCACACTCCTCTTCCCCAATCTGATGCTCTGTACATGCCTTCACCCTCTCAATCAATACCCTCCCATATATTTTACCAGGAATACTCAACAAACTTATACCTCTGTCATCTAAGCACTCAATTTTATCCCCTTTGCCTTTGTGCAATGGCGCTATGCAAGCATTCCGCCAATCCTCAGGCACTTCGCCATGAGTCATACATACATTAAATAACCTTACTAACCAGTCAGCAATACGGTCACCGTCTTTTTTTATAAATTCCACTGCAATACCATTCAAACCCGCTGCCTTGCCGGCTTTCGTCTTCCGCAAAGCTTTTACTACCTCTTCTCTGTTTACCAAATCATTTCCCTTAACCCTCGCACTTTCCACACCACCTCGACCAAACCACCCTATATCTGCCACTCTATCATGAAACACATTCAACAAACCTTCAAAATACTCACTCCATCTCCTTCTCACATCACCACTACTTGTTATCACCTCCCAATTTGCCCCCTTCACTGGAGTTCCCATTTGTTCCCTCGTCTTACGCACTTTATATACCTCCTTCCAAAACATCTTTTTATTCTCCCTAAAATTTAATGATACTCTCTCACCCCAACTCTCATTTGCCCTCTTTTTCATCTCTTGCACCTTTGTCTTGACCTCATGCTTCTTTCTTGTATACATCTCCTATTCATTTGCATTATTTCCCTGCAAAAATCGTCCATATGCCTCTCTCTTCTCTTTCACTAATGATTTTACTTCTTCATCCGACCACTCACTACCCTTTCTAATCTGCCCACCCCCCACGCCTCTCATACAACAAGCATCATTTGCGCAAGCCATCACTGCTTCCAAAAATACATCCCATTCCTCCCACACTCCCTTTACCTCCTTTGTTCTCACCTTTTTCCGTTCTGTACTCAGAGTCTCCTGGTACTTCCTCACACAAGTCTTCTTCCCATGCTCGCTTACTCTCACCACTCTCTTCACCCCAACATTCTCTCTTCTTTTCTGAAAACCCATACAAATCTTCAACTTCGCCTCCACAAGATAATGATCAGACATCCCTCCAGTCGCACCTCTCAGTACATTAACATCCAAAAGTCTCTCTTTCACGCGCCTATCAATAAACACGTAATCCAATAATACTCTTTGGCCATCTCTCCTACGTATACCTATGTATATCTCTCTTTTTAAACCAGGTATTCCCAATCACCAGTTTTTTTCAGCACATAAATGTACAAGCTCTTCACCATTTCCATTTACAACACTGAACACCCCATGCACACCAATTATTCCCTCCTCTATCACATTACTCACCTTTGCATTCAAATCACCCATCACTATAACCCGGTCTCGTGCATCAAAACTACTAACACACTCACTCAGCTGCTCCCAAAACACTTCCCTCACATGATCTTTCTTCTCATGCCCAGGTGCATATGCACCAATAATCATCCATCTCACTCCGTTAACTTTCAGTTTTACCCATATCAATCTAGAGTTTACTTTCATACACTCTATTACATACTCCCACCACTCCTGTTTCAGGAGTAGTGCTACTCCTTCCCTTTCGCTTGTCCTCTCACTAACCCTGACTTTACTCCACACACATCTAGACACACCAATCTACCCCAATATACATATTCACACTAATCAGATGGTGGTTGATTTGTGTGCGAAACTGCAGAAGCTGGTGACTGAGTTTGGGCCTGAAGTGTGTGAAAGAAGAAAGCTGAGAGTAAATGTGAATAAGAGCAAGGAAATTAGGTATAGTAAGGTTGAGAGACAAGTCAATTGAGAGGTAAGTTTGAATGGAGAAAAACTGGAGGAAGTGAAGTGTTTTAGATATCTGGGAGTGGATTTGGCAGCGGATTGAACCATAGAATCGGAAGTGAATCATAGTGTGGGGGAGGGGGCGAAAGTTCTGGGAGCGTTGAAGAATATGTGGAAGTCGAATACATCATCTCGGAAAGCAAAACTGGGTGTGTTTGAAGGAATAGTGGTTCCAACAATGTTATATAGTTGCGAGGCGTGGGCTATAGATAGAGTTGTGCGCAGGAAGGTGGATGTACTGGAAATGAGAAGTATGAGGACAATATGTGGTGTGAGGTGGTTTGATCGAGCAATTGATAATAGGATTAGAGAGATGTGTGGCAATAAAAAGAGTGTGGTTGAGAGAGCACAAGAGAGTGTTTTGAAATGGTTTGGTCACATGGAGAGAATGACCGAAGAAAGATTAACCAAGAGGATATATATGTCAAAGGTGGCGGGAAAGAGGAGGAGTGGGAGACCAAATTGGAGGTGGAAAGATGGAGTGAAAAAGATTTTGAGTGATCGAGGGCTGAACATGCAGGAGGGTGAAAGGCGTGCAAGGAATAGAGTGAATCGGAACGATGTGGTTTACCGGAGTCGACGTGCTGTCAGTGGATTGAACCAGGGCATGTGAAGCGTCTGGAGTAAACCATGGAAAGTTCTGTGGGGCCTGGATGTGGAAAGGGAGCTGTGTTTTCGGTGCATTATTACATGGCTGCTAGAGACTGAGTGTGAAAGAATGTGGCCTTTGTTGTCTTTTCCTAGCGGCTACCTCGGGGAGGGATTTGTTATTTCATGTGTGGCGAGGTGGCGATGGGAATGAGTAAAGGCAGACAGTATGAATTATATGCATGTGTATATATGTATATATCTGAGTGTGTATATGTATGTATACGCTGAGATGTATAGGTATGTATATTTGCGTGCGTTGTCATGTGTATGTGGGTGGGTTGGGCCATTCTTTCGTCTGTTTCCTTGCGCTACCTTGCTAACGCGGGAGACAGCGACAAAGCAAAATAGATAAAACAAATAAAATAGAAAAAGAATATATATATATATATATATATATATATATATATATATATATATATATATATATATATATATATATATATATATATATATATATATGTATATTTTTTTTCTCAAACTATTCGCCATTTCCCGCGTAAGCGAAGTAGCGTTAAGAACAGAGGACTGGGCCTTTGAGGGAATATCCGCACCTGGCCCCCTTCTCTGTTCCTTCTTTTGGAAAATTAAAAAAAAACGAGATCGGAGGATTTCCAGCACCCCGCTCCCTCCCCTTTTAGTAGCCTTATACGATACACAGGGAATACGTGGGAAGTATTCTTTCTCCCCTATCCCCTATATATATATATATATATATATATATATATATATATATATATATATATATATATATATATATATATATATATATATATATATATATATATATATATATATATATATATATATATATATATATATATATATATATATATATATATATATATATATATATATATATCTTTTTTTTTTTTTTTTTTTATACTTTGTCGCTGTCTCCCGCGTTTGCGAGGTAGCGCAAGGAAACAGACGAAAGAAATGGCCCAACCCCCCCCATACACATGCACATACACACGTCCACACACGCAAATATACATACCTACACAGCTTTCCATGGTTTACCCCGGACGCTTCACATGCCTTGATTCAATCCACTGACAGCACGTCAACCCCTGTATACCACATCGCTCCACTTCACTCTATTCCTTGCCCTCCTTTCACCCTCCTGCATGTTCAGGCCCCGATCACACAAAATCCTTTTCACTCCATCTTTCCACCTCCAATTTGGTCTCCCTCTTCTCCTCGTTCCCTCCACCTCCGACACATATATCCTCTTGGTCAATCTTTCCTCACTCATTCTCTCCATGTGCCCAAACCATTTCAAAACACCCTCTTCTGCTCTCTCAACCACGCTCTTTTTATTTCCACACATCTCTCTTACCCTTACGTTACTTACTCGATCAAACCACCTCACACCACACATTGTCCTCAAACATCTCATTTCCAGCACATCCATCCTCCTGCGCACAACTCTATCCATAGCCCACGCCTCGCAACCATACAACATTGTTGGAACTACTATTCCTTCAAACATACCCATTTTTGCTTTCCGGGATAATGTTCTCGACTTCCACACATTTTTCAAGGCTCCCAAAATTTTCGCCCCCTCCCCCACCCTATGATCCACTTCCGCTTCCATGGTTCCATCCGCTGACAGATCCACTCCCAGATATCTAAAACACTTCACTTCCTCCAGTTTTTCACCATTCAAACTCACCTCCCAATTGACTTGACCCTCAACCCTACTGTACCTAATAACCTTGCTCTTATTCACATTTACTCTTAACTTTCTTCTTCCACACACTTTACCAAACTCCGTCACCAGCTTCTGCAGTTTCTCACATGAATCAGCCACCAGCGCTGTATCATCAGCGAACAACAACTGACTCACTTCCCAAGCTCTCTCATCCCCAACAGACTTCATACTTGCCCCTCTTTCCAAAACTCTTGCATTTACCCCCCTAACAACCCCATCCATAAACAAATTAAACAACCATGGAGACATCACACACCCCTGCCGCAAACCTACATTCACTGAGAACCAATCACTTTCCTCTCTTCCTACACGTACACATGCCTTACATCCTCGATAAAAACTTTTCACTGCTTCTAACAACTTTCCTCCCACACCATATATTCTTAATACCTTCCACAGAGCATCTCTATCAACTCTATCATATGCCTTCTCCAGATCCATAAATGCTACATACAAATCCATTTGCTTTTCTAAGTATTTCTCACATACATTCTTCAAAGCAAACACCTGATCCACACATCCTCTACCACTTCTGAAACCACACTGCTCTTCCCCAATCTGATGCTCTGTACATGCCTTCACCCTCTCAATCAATACCCTCCCATATAATTTACCAGGAATACTCAACAAACTTATACCTCTGTAATTTGAGCACTCACTCTTATCCCCTTTGCCTTTGTACAATGGCACTATGCACGCATTCCGCCAATCCTCAGGCACCTCACCGTGAGTCATACATACATTAAATAACCTTACCAACCAGTCAACAATACAGTCACCCCCTTTTTTAATAAATTCCACTGCAATACCATCCAAACCTGCTGCCTTGCCGGCTTTCATCTTCCGCAAAGCTTTTACTACCTCTTCTCTGTTTACCAAATCATTTTCCCTAACCCTCTCACTTTGCACACCACCTCGACCCAAACACCCTATATCTGCAACTCTGTCATCAGACACATTCAACAAACCTTCAAAATACTCATTCCATCTCCTTCTCACATCACCACTACTTGTTATCACCTCCCCATTTACGCCCTTCACTGAAGTTCCCATTTGCTCCCTTGTCTTACGCACCCTATTTACCTCCTTCCAGAACATCTTTTTATTCTCCCTAAAATTTACTGATAGTCTCTCACCCCAACTCTCATTTGCCCTTTTTTTCACCTCTTGCACCTTTCCCTTGACCTCCTGTCTCTTTCTTTTATACTTCTCCCACTCAATTGCATATATATATATATATATATATATATATATATATATATATATATATATATATATATATATATATATATATTTTTTTTTTTTTCTTTTTTTTGCTTTGTCGCTGTCTCCCGTGTTTGCGAGGTAGCGCAAGGAAACAGACGAAAGAAATGGCCCAACCCACCCTATACACATGTATATACATACGTCTACACACGCAAATATACATACCTACACAGCTTTCCATGGTTTACCCCAGACGCTTCAAATGCCCCGATTCAATCCACTGACAGCACGTCAACCCCGGTATACCACATCGCTCCAATTCACTCTATTCCTTGCCCTCCTTTCACCCTCCTGCATGTTCAGACCCCGATCAAACAAAATCTTTTTCACTCCATCTTTCCACCTCCAATTTGGTATCCCTCTTCTCCTCGTTCCCTCCACCACCGACACATATATCCTCTTGGTCAATCTTTCCTCACTCATTCTCTCCATGTGCCCAAACCATTTCAAAACACCCTCTTCTGCTCTCTCAACCACGCTCTTTTTATTTCCACACATCTCTCTTACCCTTACGTTACTTACTCGATCAAACCACCTCACACCACACATTGTCCTCAAACATCTCATTTCCAGCACATCCATCCTCCTGCGCACAACTCTATCCATAGCCCACGCCTCGCAACCATACGACATTGTTGGAACCACTATTCCTTCAAACATACCCATTTTTGCTTTCCGAGATAATGTTCTCGACTTCCACACATTCTTCAAGGCTCCCAGAATTTTCGCCCCCTCCCCCACCCTATGATCCACTTCCGCTTCCATGGTTCCATCCGCTGCCAGATCCACTCCCAGATATCTAAAACACTTCACTTCCTCCAGTTTTTCTCCATTCAAACTCACCTCCCAATTGACTTGACCCTCAACCCTACTGTACCTAATAACCTTGCTCTTATTCACATTTACTCTTAACTTTCTTCTTTCACACACTTTACCAAACTCAGTCACCAGCTTCTGCAGTTTCTCACATGAATCAGCTACCATCGCTGTATCATCAGCGAACAACAACTGACTCACTTCCCAAGCTCTCTCATCCCCAACAGACTTCATACTTGCCCCTCTTTCCAAAACTCTTGCATTCACCTCCCTAACAACCCCATCCATAAACAAATTAAACAACCATGGAGACATCACACACCCCTGCCGCAAACCTACATTCACTGAGAACCAATCACTTTCCTCTCTTCCTACACGTACACATGCCTTACATCCTCGATAAAAACTTTTCACTGCTTCTAACAACTTTCCTCCCACACCATATATTCTTAATACCTTCCCAGAGCATCTCTATCAACTCTATCATATGCCTTCTCCAGATCCATAAATGCTACATACAAAGCCATTTGCTTTTCTAAGTATTTCTCACATACATTCTTCAAAGCAAACACCTGATCCACACATCCTCTACCACTTCTGAAACCACACTGCTCTTCCCCAATCTGATGCTCTGTACATGCCTTCACCCTCTCAATCAATACCCTCCCATATAATTTACCAGGAATACTCAACAAACTTATACCTCTGTAATTTGAGCACTCACTCTTATCCCCTTTGCCTTTGTACAATGGCACTATGCACGCATTCCGCCAATCCTCAGGCACCTCACCGTGAGTCATACATACATTAAATAACCTTACCAACCAGTCAACAATACAGTCACCCCCTTTTTTAATAAATTCCACTGCAATACCATCCAAACCTGCTGCCTTGCCGGCTTTCATCTTCCGCAAAGCTTTTACTACCTCTTCTCTGTTTACCAATTCATTTTCCCTAACCCTCTCACTTTGCACACCACCTCGACCAAAACACCCTATATCTGCCACTCTATCATCAAACACATTCAACAAACCTTCAAAATACTCACTCCATCTCCTTCTCACATCACCACTACTTGTTATCACCTCCCCATTTGCGCCCTTCACTGAAGTTCCCATTTGCTCCCTTGTCTTACGCACTTTATTTACCTCCTTCCAGAACATCTTTTTATTCTCCCTAAAATTTAATGATACTCTCTCACCCCAACTCTCATTTGCCCTTTTTTTCACCTCTTGCACCTTTCTCTTGACCTCCTGTCTCTTTCTTTTATACGTCTCCCACTCAACTGCATTTTTTCCCTGCAAAAATCGTCCAAATGCCTCTCTCTTCTCTCTCACTAATACTCTTACTTCTTCATCCCACCACTCACTACCCTTTCTAATCAACCCACCTCCCACTCTTCTCATGCCACAAGCATCTTTTGCGCAATCCATCACTGATTCCCTAAATACATCCCATTCCTCCCCCACTCCCCTTACTTCCATTGTTCTCACCTTTTTCCATTCTGTATTCAGTCTCTCCTGGTACTTCCTCACACAAGTCTCCTTCCCAAGCTCACTTACTCTCACCACCCTCTTCATCCCAACATTCACTCTTTTTTTCTGAAAACCCATACAAATCTTCACCTTAGCCTCCACAAGATAATGATCAGACATCCCTCCAGTTGCACCTCTCAGCACATTAACATCCAAAAATCTCTCTTTCGTGCGTCTATCAATTAATACGTAATCCAATAACGCTCTCTAGCCATCTCTCCTACTTACATAAGTATACTTATGTATATCTCGCTTTTTAAACCATGTATTCCCAATCATTAGTCCTTTTTCAGCACATAAATCTACAAGCTCTTCACCATTTCCATTTACAACACTGAACACCCCATGTATAACAATTATTCCCTCAACTGCCACATTACTCACCTTTGTATTCAAATCACCCATCACTGTAACCCGGTCTCGTGCATCAAAACCACTAACATACTCATTCAGCTGCTCCCAAAACACTTGCCTCTCATGATCTTTCTTCTCATGCCCAGGTGCATATGCACCAATAATCACCCATCTCTCTCCATCAACTTTCAGTTTTACCCATATTAATCGAGAATTTACTTTCTTACATTCTATCACGTACTCCCACAACTCCTGTTTCAGGAGTAGTGCTACTCTTTCCCTTGCTCTTGTCCTCTCACTATCCCCTGACTTTACTCCCAAGACATTCCCAAACCACTCCTCCCCTTCACCCTTGAGCTTCGTTTCACTCAGAGCCAAAACATCCAGGTTCCTTTCCTCAAACATACTACCTATCTCTCCTTTTTTCACATCTTGGTTACATCCACACACATTTAGGCACCCCAATCTGAGCCTGCGAGGAGTATGAGCACTCCCCGCGTGACTCCTCTTCTGTTTCCCATTTTAGAAAGTTAAAAAAAAAGAATATATATATATATATATATATATATATATATATATATATATATATATATATATTCTTTCTTTCTTTTAAACTATTCGCCATTTCCCGCGTTAGCGAGGTATATATATATATATATATATATATATATATATATATATATATATATATATATATATATATATATATATATATGTATATATATATATATATATATATATATATATATATATATATATATATATATATATATACATATATATATATATATATATATATATATATATATATATATATATATATATATATATATATATATATATATATATATATATATATATATATATATATATATATATATATATTTACCTCCTTCCAGAACATCTTTTTATTCTCCATAAAATTTAATGATACTCTCTCACCTCGACTCTCATTTGCCCTTTTTTTCACCTCTAGCATCTTTCTCTTGACCTCCTGTCTCTTTCTTTTATACCTCTCCCACTCATTTGCATTTTTTTCCCTGCAAAAATCGTCCAAATGCCTCTCTCCTCTCTTTCACTAATAATTTTACTTCTTCATCCCACCACTCACTACTCTTTCTAATCAACTCACCTCCCACGCTTCTCATGCCACAAGCATCTTTTGCGCTAGCCATCACTGATTCCCTAAATACATCCCATTCCTCCCCCACTCCCCTTACCTCCTTTGTTTTCACCTTTTTCCATTCTGAACTCAGTTTCTCCTGGTACTTCCTCACACAAGTCTTCTTCCCAAGCTCACTTACTCTAACCTACCCTCTTCACCCCAACATTCTCTCTTCTTTTCTGAAAACCCATACAAATCTTCACCTTCGCCTCCACAAGATAATGATCAGATATCCCTCCAGTTGCATCTCTCAGCACATTAACATCCAAAAGAGTCTCTTTCGCGCGCATGTCAATTAACACGTAATCCAATAACGCTCTCCTGCCATCTCTCCTACTTACATACGTATACTTATGTATATTTCGCTTTTTGAATTAGGTATTCCCAATCACCAGTCATTTTTCAGGACATAAATCTACAAGCTCATCACCATTTCCATTTACAACACTGAACACCCCATGTATACCAATTATTCCCTCAACTGCCACATTACTCATCTTTGCATTCAAATCACCCATCACTGTAGCCCGGTCTTGTGTATCAAAACCACTAACACACTCATTCAGCTGCTCCCAAAACACTTGCCTCTCATGATCTTTCTTCTCATGCCCAGGTGCATATGCACCAATAATCACCCATCTCTCTCCACCAAATTTCAGTTTTACCCATATTAATCTAGAATTTACTTTCTTGCATTCTATCACATACTCCCACAACTCCTGTTTCAGGAGTAGTGCTACTCTTTCCCTTGCTCTTGTCCTCTCACTAACCCCTGACTTTACTCCCAAGACATTCCCAAACCACTCTTCCCCTTTACCCTTAAGTTTCGTTTCACTCAGAGCCAAACCATCCAGATTCCTTTCCTTAAACATACTACCTATGTCTCCTTTTTTCACACCTTGGTTGCATCCACACACATTTAGACACCCCAATATGAGCCTACGAGGAGGATGAGCACTCCCATTTTAGAAAGTTAAAATACAAGGAGGGGAGGAACTTCAGTGAAGGGGGATAATGGGGAGGTGACAACAAGTAGTCGTGATGTGAGAAGGAGATGGAATGAGTATTTTGAAGGTTTGTTGAATGTGTTTGATGATAGAGTGGCAGATATAGGGTGTTTTGGTCGAGGTGGTGTGCAAAGTGAGAGGGTTAGGGAAAATTATTTGGTAAACAGAGAAGAGGTAGTAAAAGCTTTGCGGAAGATGAAAGCCGGCAAGGATTTTATTAAAAAAGGGGTGACTGTATTGTTGACTGGTTGGTAAGGTTATTTAATGTATGTATGATTCATGGTGAGGTATGTATGATTAATGGTAAGGGGATAAGAGTGAGTGCTCAAATAACAGCGGTATAAGTTTGTTGAGTATTCCTGGGAAATTATATGGGAGGTTATTGACTGAGAGGTTGAAGGCATGTACAGAGCAACAGATTGGGGAAGAGCAGTGTGGTTTCTGAAGTGGTAGAGGATGTGTGGATCAGGTGTTTGCTCTGAAGAATGTATATGAGAAATACTTAGAAAAGCAAATGGATTTGTGTGTAGCATTTATGGATCTGGAGAAGGCATATGATAGAGTTGACAGAGATTCTCTGTGGAAGGTACTAAGAATATATGGTGTGAGAGGCAAGTTGTTAGACGCAGTGAAAAGTTTTTATCGAGGATGTAAGGCATGTGTACGTGTAGGAAGAGAGGAAAGTGATTGGTTCTCAGTGAATGTAGGTTTGCGGCAGGGGTGTGTGATGTCTTCATTTAATTTGTTTATGGATGGGGTTGTTAGGGCGGTGAAAGCAAGAGTTTTGGAAAGAGGGGCAAGTATGCAGTCCGTTGGGGATGAGAGAGCTTGGGAAGTGAGTCAGTTGTTGTTCGCTGATGATACAGCGCTGGTGGCTGAGTCATGTAAGAAACTGCAGAAGCTGGTGACTGAGTTTGGTAAAGTGTGTGAAAGAAGAAAGTTAAGAGTAAATGTGAATAAGAGCAAGGTTATTAGGTACAGTAGGGTTGAGGGTCAAGTCAATTGGGAGGTAAGTTTGAATGGAGAAAAACTGGAGGAAGTAAAGTGTTTTAGATATCTGGGAGTGGATCTGGCAGCGGATGGAACCATGGAAGCGGAAGTGAATCATGGGGTGGGGGAGGGGGCGAAAATCCTGGGAGCCTTGAAGAATGTTTGGAAGTCGAGAACATTATCTCCGAAAGCAAAAATGGGTATGTTTGAACGAATAGTGGTTCCAACAATGTTGTATGGTTGCGAGGCGTAGGCTATGTATAGAGTTGTGCGCAGGAGGGTGGATGTGCTGGAAATGAGATGTTTGAGGACAATATGTGGTGTGAGGTGGTTTGATCGAGTAAGTAATGTACGGGTAAGAGAGATGTGTGGAAATAAAAAGGGGGAGGTTGAGAGAGCAGAAGAGGGCGTTTTGAAATGGTTATGGCACATGGAGAGAATGAGTGAGGAAAGATTGACCAAGAGGATATATGTGTCGGAGGTGGAGGGAACGAGGAGAAGTGGGAGACCAAATTGGAGGTGGAAGGATTGAGTGAAAAAGATTTTGAGTGATCGGGGCCTGAACATGCAGGAGGGTGAAAGGCGGGCAAGGAATAGAGTAAATTGGATCGATATGGTATACCGGGGTCGACGTGCTGTGAATGGATTGAATCAGGGCATGTGAGGCGTCTGGTAAACCATGGAAAGTTGTGTGGGGCCTGGATGTGGAAAGGGAGCTGTGGTTTCGGGCATTACTGCATGACATCTAGAGAATGAGTGTGAACGAATGGGGCCTTTGTTGTCTTTTCCTAGCGCTACCTCGCACACATGAGTGGGAGGGGGATGTTATTCCATGTGTGGCGAGGTGGCGATGGGAATGAATAAAGGTAGACAGTGTGAATTGTGTATATATGTATATGTCTGTGTGTGTATATATATGTGTACATTGAGATGTATGGGTATTTATATTTGCGTGTGTGGACGTGTATGTATATCCATGTGTATGGGAGTGGGTTGGGCCATTATATATATATATATATATATATATATATATATATATATATATATATATATTTTTTTTTTTTTTTTTTTTTTTTACTTTGTCGCTGTCTCCCGCGTTTGCGAGGTAGCGCAAGGAAACAGACGAAAGAAATGGCCCAACCCCCCCCCCCCATACACATGTACATACACTCGTCCACACACGCAAATATACATACCTACACAGCTTTCCATGGTTTACCCCAGACGCTTCACATGCCTTGCTTCAATCCACTGACAGCACGTCAACCCCTGTATACCACATGACTCCAATTCACTCTATTTCTTGCCCTCCTTTCACCCTCCTGCATGTTCAGGCCCCGATCACACAAAATCTTTTTCACTCCATCTTTCCACCTCCAATTTGGTCTCCCTCTTCTCCTCGTTCCCTCCACCTCCGACACATATATCCTCTTGGTCAATCTCTCCTCACTCATTCTCTCCATGTGCCCAAACCATTTCAAAACACCCTCTTCTGCTCTCTCAACCACGCTCTTTTTATTTCCACACATCTCTCTCACCCTTACGTTACTTACTCGATCAAACCACCTCACACCACACATTGTCCTCAAACATCTCATTTCCAGCACATCCATCCTCCTGCGCACATCTCTATCCATAGCCCACGCCTCGCAACCATACAACATTGTTGGAACCACTATTCCCTCAAACATACCCATTTTTGCTTTCCGAGATAATGTTCTCGACTTCCACACATTTTTCAAGGCTCCCAAAATTTTCGCCCCCTCCCCCACCCTATGATCCACTTCCGCTTCCATGGTTCCATCCGCTGACAGATCCACTCCCAGATATCTAAAACACTTCACTTCCTCCAGTTTTTCTCCATTCAAACTCACCTCCCAATTGACTTGACCCTCACCCCTACTGTACCTAATAACCTTGCTCTTATTCACATTTACTCTCAACTTTCTTCTTCCACACACTTTACCAAACTCAGTCACCAGCTTCTGCAGTTTCTCACATGAATCAGCCACCAGCGCTGTATCATCAGCGAACAACAACTGACTCACTTCCCAAGCTCTCTCATCCCCAACAGACTTCATACTTGCCCCTCTTTCCAGGACTCTTCCATTTACCTCCCTTACAACCCCATCCATAAACAAATTAAACAACCATGGAGACATCACACACCCCTGCCGCAAACCTACATTCACTGAGAACCAATCACTTTCCTCTCTTCCTACACGTACACATGCCTCACATCCTCGATAAAAACTTTTCACTGCTTCTAACAACTTTCCTCCCACACCATATATTCTTAATACCTTCCACAGAGCATCTCTATATATATATATATATATATATATATATATATATATATATATATATATATATATATATATATATATATATGGGGATAGGGGAGAAAGAATACTTCTCACGTATTCCCTGATTGTCGTAGAAGGCGACTAAAAGGAGAGGGAGGGGGGGGGGGGGGGGCTGGAAATCCTCCCCTTCCGTTTTTTATTTTCCAAAAGAAGGAACAGAGAAGGGGGCCAAGCGAGGATATTCCCGCTAAGGCGCGGTCATATATTCTTAACGGTATCTCGCTAATGCGGGAAGTGGCGAATATGTAAAAAAAAAAAAGATACATATATATATATATATATATATATATATATATATATATATATATATATATATATATATATATATATATATATATATATATATATATATATATACATATATTTACATATATATATATATATATATATATATATATATATATATATATATATATATATATATATATATATATATATATATAATCTTTTTTTTTTTTTTCTTTTGCTTTGTCGCTGTCTCCCGCGTTTGCGAGGTAGCGCAAGGAAACAGACGAAAGAAATGGCCCAACCCACCCTATACACATGTATATACATACGTCCACACACGCAAATATACATACCTACACAGCTTTCTATGGTTTACCCCAGACGCTTCACATGCCCCGATTCAATCCACTGACAGCACGTCAACCCCGGTATACCACATCCCTCCAATTCACTCTATTCCTTGCCCTCCTTTCACCCTCCTGCATGTTCAGGCCACGATCACACAAAATCTTTTTCACTCCATCTTTCCACCTCCAATTTGGTCTCCCACTTCTCCTCGTTCCCTCCACCTCCGACACATATATCCTCTTGGTCAATCTTTCCTCACTCATTCTCTCCATGTGCCCAAACCATTTCAAAACACCCTCTTCTGCTCTTTCAACCACGCTCTTTTTATTTCCACACATCTCTCTTACCCTTACGTTACTTACTCGATCAAACCACCTCACACCACACAATGTCCTCAAACATCTCATTTCCAGCACATCCATCCTCCTGCGCACAACTCTATCCATAGCCCACGCCTCGCAACCATACAACATTGTTGGAA
The DNA here is from genome assembly GCF_036320965.1 of Panulirus ornatus. NCBI lineage: Eukaryota > Metazoa > Arthropoda > Malacostraca > Decapoda > Palinuridae > Panulirus > Panulirus ornatus. The sequence goes on from NC_092242.1 coordinate 30,597,911, forward strand.
CCACTATTCCTTCAAACATACCCATTTTTGCTTTCCGAGATAATGTTCTCGACTTCCACACATTCTTCAAGGCTCCCAGAATTTTCGCCCCCTCCCCCACCGTATGATCCACTTCCGCTTCCATGGTTCCATCCGCTGCCAGATCCACTCCCAGATATCTAAAACACTTCACTTCCTCCAGTTTTTCTCCATTCAAACTCACCTCCCAATTGACTTGACCCTCAACCCTACTGTACCTAATAACCTTGCTCTTATTCACATTTACTCTTAACTTTCTTCTTTCACACACTTTACCAAACTCAGTCACCAGCTTCTGCAGTTTCTCACATGAATCAGCCACCAGCGCTGTATCATCAGCGAACAACAACTGACTCACTTCCCAAGCTCTCTCATCCCCAACAGACTTCATACTTGCCCCTCTTTCCAAAACTCTTGCATTCACCTCCCTAACAACCCCATCCATAAACAAATTAAACAACCATGGAGACATCACACACCCCTGCCGCAAACCTACATTCACTGAGAACCAATCACTTTCCTCTCTTCCTACACGTACACATGCCTTACATCGTCGATAAAAACTTTTCACTGTTTCTAACAACTTGCCTCCCACACCATATATTCTTAATACCTTCAACAGAGCATCTCTATCAACTCTATCATATGCCTTCTCCAGATCCATAAATGCTATATATAAATGGATTTATATATATATATATATATATATATATATATAATCCTATGAATCCACTGGAAAATGAAACACGATAAGTTCCTAAGTGCACTTTCGTGTAATAATAACATCATCAGGGGAAAAATTAGCGAGAAATATTACTGCCAGTTGATATACATCGAAGAAACGTAGCTATGACGCCATTTGGTAAACATGCGATGGTTTTTTTCCTATCATGTCTTGATAGTTCATTTGCAATGATTTTTCTGATAATAGATAGAACGAACATTGCAGTTACCTCGGGATAGGTTAAAGTAATCAATATTAGCAACTGAGACAGGCTCAATGACTTTGCGGGTACAATGTGACTAGGTTGTCATGGCCTACAGGGTGATGATTTTCTTGCCATTGCTTAGCTGTAGCATTCCCATGGTCATCTCTGCGTACGGAAAGACTGTGCCGATAGCGTCTCTCAGTTTCTGTGATGTCTTTCTAGCCAATATATTCATCTTTATATGCATTATATTTATCGACGTGAACACTCCCAATTTCTGATAATTTGGCTTACTTATGATTAACTTTGTATTGATAGCTTTGTCACATTGGAAGGCAAAATTATCACTAATGTCTTACGCCAGGTATGTTGGGATGATAAGGCAACACCAAACGTTTAGATCAATCCTCCTTTGCTTCGCCGTTGTTACTCGATGTACGAAATGTCTTCCTGGTTTTCCAGTAAGCCTGGTTCACAAACCATTCATTTGGTTACATTCATCTTCTAAACTTGTAGAATCACATGGATGCAGTACTACTAAAAACATGGATATCAAACACAGACATTTTTGCAGAATGATCATTTCTGAAAAATAATGAATGTAACTCTCAAAGTTAGTAGACTTCCTGTAGATCTTGAGGAAGTGATCAGATTTCTTAGATCAACACATTTGGAAACGGCAATTTACCTTCTTTTTGATGGTCGTGTGAGCGTTAACTATTTCATTAAAGAAAACACTACAATCTTGGGAAGGTAGCCATAATGACACACAACATCATAGCATCTAAGCCGAAATCTAGAAGCGTAACTGATAGAAGTTAGGATCTCAAAGTTTTCCATGAATAAGCTACTTAGAGTAGGACTAAGGGGATTCCCATGAATGGATCAAATCTGTTTATAAGAATTACCCTCAGCAGCTCCGGAAACATTATTAGAAAAACAGATTTCTATGAATTTAGTGATAGTTTTAATGGGTATGAGTAAGTTGAGACTGAGATCGGGTAATTTCCTCCTCAAGAAAAAAGATGGTTTCTTCAATGGAGGGCTTTGGTAAACAGGGAATTAACATTAATACTGGTAAATGAAGCAAGAAGACGAATTGAAAACCAAATCATCAGGGAGAAAAGTCAAATGTAATGGAAAATCAGTAGAATCTTTTATAATGAATTATGGGTGAGAGCATCAGACCCAGACAAGAATATTAGAATTATTTCATTCTATTCCAAACTCAGGATGAAAAACTTTAGACTTTCTTTTTCATTCAAATCGGCAGGTGAACATTTTTTTTTTCTGTTCTTTCGTTTTACGTTGGGGGCTCCAAACACGCGCAAAATTCCACATAAAGGCCGGGCTTCAATTGATATATAAAAAGGATTGTGAAAGAGAAAAGGAAGAGACAAGGGAAAGCGTGAGCGAATTTTAGAGGAAGTGAGAAGCCTGTGTTAAACACGTAGTGTCTACCGCAAAATCCACCATAAACGCCAACCGGAAATTTGATGTCTTATCTGGCTGAGTTTTCAGTGCCTTAGCCAGTGATAGCGTATATAAGTGTAGTAACATAACACACAGATTACAAAAAGCCATAAAACTCTCCAGAAAAATAAAACTATTCATATTACAAATTCACATAAACTCTTCATTTTGGGATTTTAGATACAGTGGAACATAGATAGAAATTTCAGGATCGTTTAAGTGATTGTTAAACATACAAAAAAATTAACATCCAATCCTCTTAGCAATAAACTATATGTATATATATATATATATATATATATATATATATATATATATATATATATATATATATATATATATACATATATATATATATATATATATATATATATATATATATATATATATATATATATATATATATATATATGTATATATATATATATATATATATATATATATATATATATATATATATATATATATATATATATATATTCTTTTTTTTTTTTTTGCTTTGTCGCTGTCTCCCGCGTGTGCGAGGTAGCGCAAGGAAACAGACGAAAGAAATTGCCCAACCCACCCCCATACACATGTATATACACACGTCCACACGCAAATATACATACCTACACAGCTTTCCATGGTTTACCCCAGACGCTTCACATGCCCTGATTCAATCCACTGATAGCACGTCAACCCCGGTATACCATATCGATCCAATTCACTCTATTCCTTGCCCTCCTTTCACCCTCCTGCATGTTCAGGCCCCGATCACACAAAATCTTTTTCACTCCAACTTTCCACCTCCAATTTGGTCTCCCACTTCTCCTCGTTCCCTCCACCTCCGACACATATATCCTCTTGGTCAATCTTTCCTCACTCATTCTCTCCATGTGCCCAAACCATTTCAAAACACCCTCTTCTGCTCTCTCAACCACGCTCTTTTTATTTCCACACATCTCTCTTACCCTTACGTTACTTACTCGATCAAACCACCTCACACCACACATTCTCCTCAAACATCTCATTTCCAGCACATCCATCCTCCTGCGCACAACTCTATCCATAGCCCATGCCTCGCAACCATACAACATTGTTGGAACCACTATTCCTTCAAACATACCCATTTTTGCTTTCCGAGATAATGTTCTCGACTTCCACACATTCTTCAAGGCTCCCAGGATTTTCGCCCCCTCCCACACCCTATGATCCACTTCCGCTTCCATGGTTCCATCCACTGCCAGATCCACTCCCAGATATCTAAAACACTTTACTTCCTCCAGTTTTTCTCCATTCAAACTTACCTCCCAATTGACTTGACCCTCAACCCTACTGTACCTAATTACCTTGCTCTTATTCACATTTCCTCTTAACTTTCTTCTTTCACACACTTTACCAAACTCAGTCACCAGCTTCTGCAGTTTCTCACATGAATCAGCCACCAGCGCTGTATCATCAGCGAACAACAACTGACTCACTTCCCAATCTCTCTCATCCCCAACAGACTTCATACTTGCCCCTCTTTCCAAAACTCTTGCATTCACCTCCCTAACAACCCCATCCATAAACAAATTAAACAACCATGGAGACATCACACACCCCTGCCGCAAACCTACATATATATATATATATATATATATATATATATATATATATATATATATATATATATATGGAGATAGGGGAGAGAGAATACTTCGCACGCATTCTTCGTGTCGTAGAAGGCGACTAAAGGGGACGGGAGCCGGGGGCTAGAAGCCCTCCCCTTCTTGTACTTTAACTTTCTAAAAGGGGAAACAGAAGAAGGAGTCACGCGGGGAGTGCTCATCCTCCTCGAAGACTCAGACTGGGGTGTCTAAATGTGTGTGGATGTAATCAAGATGAGAAAAAAGGAGAAATAGGTGGTATATTTGAGGAAAGGAACCTGGATGTTTTGGCTCTGAGTGAAACGAAGCTCAAGGGTAAAGAGGAAGATTGGTTTGGGAATGTCTTGAGAGTAAAGTCAGGGGTTAGTAAGAGGACGAGAGCAAGGGAATGAGTAGCACTACTCCTGAAACAGGAGTGGTGGGAGTATATGATAGAGTGTAAGAATGTAAACTCTAGATTGATATAGGTAAAACTAAAAGTGGATGGAGAGAGATGGGTGATTATTGGTGCATATGCACCTGGGCATGAGAAGAGAGATCATGAGAGGCAAGTGTTTTGGGAGCAGCTGAGTGATTGTGTTAGTAGTTTTCATGCACGAGACCGGGTTATAGTGATGGGTGATTTGAATGCAAAGGTGAATAATGTGGCAGTTGAGGGAATAATTGGTGTAAATAGGGTGTTCAGTGTTGTAAATAGAAATGGTGAAGAGCTTGTAGATTTACGTGCTGAAAAAGGACTGGTTATTGAGAATACCTGGTACAAAAAGAGATATATGCATAAGTATACGTATGTAAGTAGGAGAGATGGCCAGAGAGCGTTATTAGATTACGTGTTAACTGATAGGCGCGCGAAAGAGAGATTTTTGGATGATGATGTGCTGAGATGTGCAACTGGAGGGATGTCTGACCATTATCTTGTGGAGGCGAAAGTGAGGATTTGTAGAGGTTTTCAGAAAAGAAGAGAGAATGCTGGGGTGAAGAGAGTGGTGAGAGTATGTGCGCTTGGGAAGGAAACTTGTGTGAGGAAGTACCAGAATGGAAAAAGGTGAGAACAAAGGGCGTAAGGGGAGTGGGGGAGGAATGGGATGTATTTAGGGAAGCAGCGATGGCTTGCGCAAAAGATGCTTGTAGCATAAGAAGCGTGGGAGGTGGGCAGATTAGAAAGTATAGTGAGTGGTGGGATGAAGAAGTAAGATTATTAGTGAAAGAGAAGGCAGGCATTTGGACGATTTTTGCAGGGAAATGATGCAAATGAGTGGGAGATGTATAAAGAAAGAGGCAGGAGGTGAAGAGAAAGGTGGAAGAGGTGAAAAAGAGGGCAAATGAGAGTTGGGGTGAGAGAGTATCATTAAATTTTAGGGAAAATAAAAAGATGTTTTTGAAGGAGATAAATAAAGTGCGTAAGACAAGGGAACAAATGGGAACATCAGGAAGGGGGCTAATGGGGAGGTCATTAACAAGTAGTGGTGATGCGAGGAGGAGATGGAGTGAGTATTTTGAAGGTTTGTTGAATGTGTTTGATGATAGGGTGTTTTGGTCGAGGTGATGTGCAAAGTGAGAGGGTTAGGGAGAATGAGTTGGTAAACAGGACAAGAGGTAGTAAAAGCTTTGCGGAAGATGAAAGCCGGCAAGGCAGCAGGTTTCGATGGTATTGCAGTGGAATTTATTAAAAAAGGGGGTTACTGTATTGTTGACTGGTTGGTAAGATTATATACTGTATGTATGACTCATGGTGAGGTGCCTGAGGATTGGCGGAATGCTTGCATAGTGCCATTGTACAAAGGGCAAAGGGGATAAGAGTGAGTGCTCAAATTACAGAAGTATACGTTTGTTGAGTATTCCTGGTAAATTATATGGGAGGGTAATGAATGAGAAGGTGATTGCATATACAGAGCATCAGATTGGGGAAGAGCAGTGTGGTTTCAGAAGTGGTAGAGGATGTGTGGATCAGGTGTTTGCTTTGAAGAATGAATGTGAGAAATACTTAGAGAAGCAAATGGATTCGTATGTAGTATTTATGGATCTGGAGAATGCATATGACAGAGTCGATAGAGATGCTCTGTGGAAGGTATTAAAAATGTATTGTGTGGGAGGCAAGTTGTTAGAAGCAGTGAAAAGTTTTTATCGAGGATGTAAGGCATATGTACGTGTAGGAAGAGAGGAAAGTGATTGGTTCTCACTGAATGTAGGTTTGCGGCAGGGGTGTGTGATGTCTCCATGGTTGTTTAATTTGTTTATGGATGGGGTTTTTAGGGAGGTGAATGCAAGAATTTTGGAAAGAGGGGCAAATATGCAGTCTGTTGTTGATGAGAAAGCTTGGGAAGTGAGTCAGTTGTTGTTCGCTGATGATACAGCGCTGGTGGCTGATTCGGGTGAGAAACTGCAGAAGCTATTGAATGAGTTTGGGCCTGAAGTGTGTGAAAGAAGAAAGCTGAAGGTAAATGTGAATAAGAGCAAGGTTATTAGGTACAGTAGAGTTGAGGTTCAAGTCAATTGGGAGGTAAGTTTGAATGGAGAAAAACTGTAGGAAGTGAAGGGTTTTAGATATCTTGGAGTGGATTTGGCAGCGGATGGAACCATGGAAGCGGAAGTGAACCATAGGGTGGGGAAGGGGGCGAAAGTTCTGGGAGCCTTGAAGAATGTGTGGAAGTCGAAAAAGTTATCTTGGAAAGCAAAAACGGGTATGTTTGAAGGAATAGTGGTTCTAACAATGTTATATGGTTGCGAGGCGTGGGCTATAGATAAAGCTGTGCGGAGGAGGATGAATATTCTGGAATTGAGATATCTGAGGACAATATGTAGTGTAAGGTGTTTTGATTAAGTAATGAAAGGGTAAGAGAGATGTGTGGTAGGAAAAAGAGTGTGGTTGAGAGAACAGAAGAGGGTGTTTTGAAATGATTTGGGCACATGGAGAGAATGAGTGAGGAAAGATTGACAAAGAGGATATATGTGTCGGAGGTGGAGGGAACGAGGAGAAGTGGGAGACCAAATTGGAGGTGGAAAAAAGGAGTGAAAAAGATTTTGAGTGATCGGGGCCTGAACATGTAGGAGGGTGAAAGGCGTGCAAGGAATAGAGTGAATTGGTACGATGTGGTATACCGGGGTCGAAGTGCTGTCAATGGATTGAACCAGGGCATGTGAAGCGTCTGGGGTAAACCATGGAAAGTTGTGTGGGGCCTGGATGTGGAAAGGGAGATGTGGTTTCGGTGCATTATTACATGACAGCGAGAGACTGAGTGTGAAGGAATGGGGCCTATGATGTCTTTTCCTGGCGATACCTCGCACACATGAGGGGGGAAGGGGGTTGTTATTCTACAAATGGCGAGGTGGCGATGGGAATAAATAAAGGCAGACAGAATGAATTATATACATGTGTATATATTTTATATGTCTGCGTGTGTATATATATATGTGTACATTGAGATGTATAGGTATGTATATTTGCGTGTGTGGACGTGTATGTATATACATGGGTATGTGGTTGGGTTGGGCCATTCTCTCGTTTGTTACCTTGCGCTACCTCGCCAACGCGGGAGACAGCGACAAAGCAAAATAAATGATAAATATGTAAATATATATATATATATATATATATATATATATATATATATATATATATATATATATATATATATATATATATATATATATATATATATATGTGTGTGTGTTTTGAAGTGGTTTGGGCACATGGAGAGAATGAGTGAGGAAAGATTGACCAAGAGGATATATGTGTCGGAGGTGGAGGGAACAAGGAGAAGAGGGAGACCAAATTGAAGGTGGAAAGATGGAGTGAAAAAGATTTTGTGTGATCGGGGCCTGAACATGCAGGAGAGTGAAAGGAGGGCAAGGAATAGAGTGAATTGGAGCCATGTGGTATACCGGGGTTGACGTGCTGTCAGTGGATTGAATCAAGGCATGGGAAGCGTCTGGGGTAAACCAAGGAAAGCTGTGTAGGTATGTATATTTGCGTGTGTGGACGTATGTATATACATGTGTATGGGGGGGGGTTGGGCCATTTCTTTCGTCTGTTTCCTTGCGCTACCTCGCAAACGCGGGAGACAGCGACAAAGTATAATAAAAAAAGATAAATGACTCATGGTGAGGTGCCTAAGGATTGGCAGAATGCGTGCATAGTGCCATTGTACAAAGGCAAAGGGGATAAGAGTGAGTGCTCAAATTACAGATGTATAAGTTTGTTGAGTATTCCTGGTAAATTATATTTGAGGGTATTGATTGAGAGGGTGAAGGGATGTACAGAGCATCAGATTGGGGAAGAGCAGTGTGGTTTCAGAAGTGGTAGAGGATGTGTGGATCAGGTGTTTGCTTTGAAGAATGAATGTGAGAAATACTTAGAGAAGCAAATGGATTCGTATGTAGTATTTATGGATCTGGAGAATGCATATGATAGAGTCGATAGAGATGCTCTGTGGAAGGTATTAAAAATATATTGTGTGGGAGGCAATTTGTTAGAAACAGTGAAAAGTTTTTATCGAGGATGTAAGGCATATGTACGTGTAGGAAGAGAGGAAAGTGATTGGTTCTCACTGAATGTAGGCTTGCGGCAGGGGTGTGTGATGTCTCCATGGTTGTTTAATTTGTTTATGGATGGGGTTTTTAGGGAGGTGAATGCAAGAATTTTGGAAAGAGGGGCAAATATGCAGTCTGTTGTTGATGAGAAAGCTTGGGAAGTGAGTCAGTTGTTGTTCGCTGATGATACAGCGCTGGTGGCTGATTCGGGTGAGAAACTGCAGAAGCTATTGAATGAGTTTGGGCCTGAAGTGTGTGAAAGAAGAAAGCTGAGAGTAAATGTGAATAAGAGCAAGGTTATTAGGTACAGTAGAGTTGAGGATCAAGTCAATTGGGAGGTAAGTTTGATTGGAGAAAAACTGGAGGAAGTGAAGGGTTTTAGATATCTGGGAGTGGATTTGGCAGCGGATGGAACCATGGAAGCGGAAGTGAACCATAGGGTGGGGGGGAGGCGAAAGTTCTAGGAGCGTTGAAGAATGTGTGGAAGTCGAAAAAGTTATCTTGGAAAGCAAAAACGGGTATGTTTGAAGGAATAGTGGTTCTAACAATGTTATATGGTTGCGAGGCGTGGGCTATAGATAAAGTTGTGCGGAGGAGGATGAATATTCTAGAATTGAGATATCTGAGGACAATATGTGGTGTAAGGAGTTTTGATTAAGTAATGAAAGGGTAAGAGAGATGTGTGGTAAGAAAAAGAGTGTGGTTGAGAGAACAGAAGAGGGTGTTTTGAAATGATTTGGGCACATGGAGAGAATGAGTGAGGAAAGATTGACAAAGAGGATATATGTGTTGGAGGTGGAGGGAACGAGAAGTGGGAGACCAAATTGGAGGTGGAAAAAAGGAGTGAAAAAGATTTTGAGTGATCGGGGCCTGAACATGTAGGAGGGTGAAAAGCGTGCAAGGAATAGAGTGAATTGGTACGATGTGGTATACCGGGGTCGAAGTGCTGTCAATGGATTGAACCAGGGCATGTGAAGCGTCTGGGGTAAACCATGGAAAGTTGTGTGGGGCCTGGATGTGGAAAGGGAGATGTGGTTTCGGTGCATTATTACATGACAGCGAGAGACTGAGTGTGAAGGAATGGGGCCTTTGATGTCTTTTCCTGGCGCTACCTCGCACACATGAGGGGCAGGGGGTTGTTATTCCACAAATGGCGAGGTGGCGATGGGAATAAATAAAGGCAGAGAGTATGAATTATATACATGCGTATATATTTTATATGTCTGCGTGTGTATATATATATGTGTACATTGAGATGTATAGGTATGTATATTTGCGTGTGTGGACGTGTATGTATATACATGGGTATGTGGTTGGGTTGGGCCATTCTCTCGTTTGTTACCTTGCGCTACCTCGCCAACGCGGGAGACAGCGACAAAGAAAGATAAATAATAAATATGTATATATATATATATATATATATATATATATATATATATATATATATATATATATATATATATATATATATATATATATATATATATATATATATATATATATATATATATATATATATATATATATATATATATATATATATATATATATATATATATATATATATATATATATATATATATATATATATATATATGTGTGTGTGTGTGTTTTGAAGTGGTTTGGGCACATGGAGAGAATGAGTGAGGAAAGATTGACCAAGAGGATATATGTGTCGGAGGTGGAGGGAACAAGGAGAAGAGGGAGACCAAATTGAAGGTGGAAAGATGGAGTGAAAAAGATTTTGTGTGATCGGGGCCTGAACATGCAGGAGAGTGAAAGGAGGGCAAGGAATAGAGTGAATTGGAGCCATGTGGTATACCGGGGTTGACGTGCTGTCAGTGGATTGAATCAAGGCATGGGAAGCGTCTGGGGTAAACCAAGGAAAGCTGTGTAGGTATGTATATTTGCGTGTGTGGACGTATGTATATACATGTGTATGGGGGGGGGGGTTGGGCCATTTCTTTCGTCTGTTTCCTTGCGCTACCTCGCAAACGCGGGAGACAGCGACAAAGTATAATAAAAAAAGATAAATGACTCATGGTGAGGTGCCTGAGGATTGGCAGAATGCGTGCATAGTGCCATTGTACAAAGGCAAAGGGGATAAGAGTGAGTGCTCAAATTACAGATGTATAAGTTTGTTGAGTATTCCTGGTAAATTATATTTGAGGGTATTGATTGAGAGGGTGAAGGGATGTACAGAGCATCAGATTGGGGAAGAGCAGTGTGGTTTCAGAAGTGGTAGAGGATGTGTGGATCAGGTGTTTGCTTTGAAGAATGTATGTGAGAAATACTTAGAAAAGCAAATGGATTTGTATGTAGCATTTATGGATCTGGAGAAGACATATGATAGAGTTGATAGAGATGCTCTGTGGAAGGTATTACGAATATATGGTGTGGGAGGCAAGTTGTTAGAAGCAGTGAAAAGTTTTTATCGAGGATGTAAGGCATGTGTATGTGTAGGAAGAGAGGAAAGTGATTGGTTCTCAGTGAATGTAGGTTTGTGGCAGGGGTGTGTGATGTCTCCATGGTTGTTTAATTTGTTTATGGATGGGGTTGTTAGGGAGGTGAATGTAAGAGTTTTGGAAAGAGGGGCAAGTATGAAGTCTGTTGTGGATGAGAGAGCTTGGGAAGTGAGTCAGTTGTTGTTCGCTGATGATACAGCGCTGGTGGCTGATTCATGTGAGAAACTGTAGAAACTGGTGACTGAGTTTGGTAAAGTGTGTGAAAGAAGAAAGTTAAGAGTAAATGTGAATAAGAGCAAGGTTATTAGGTACAGTAGGGTTGAGGGTCAAGTCAATTGGGAGGTAAGTTTGAATGGAGAATAACTGGAGGAAGTAAAGTGTTTTAGATATCTGGGAGTGGATCTGGCAGCGGATGGAACCATTGAAGCGGAAGTGGATCATAGGGTGGGGGAGGGGGTGAAAATCCTGGGAGCGTTGAAGAATGTGTGGAAATCGAGAACATTATCTCGGAAAGCAAAAATGGGTATGTTTGAAGGAATAGTGGTTCCAACAATGTTGTATGGTTGCGAGGCGTGGGCTATGGATAAAGTTGTGCGCAGGAGGGTGGATGTGCTGGAAATGAGATGTTTGAGGACAATGTGTGGTGTGAGGTGGTTTGATCGAGTAAGTAACGTAAGGGTAAGAGAGATGTGTTGAAATAAAAAGAGCGTAGTTGAGAGAGCAGAAGAGGGTGTTTTGAAATGGTTTGGGCACATGGAGAGAATGAGTGAGGAAAGATTGACCAAGAGAATATATGTGTCAGAGGTGGAGGGGACGAGGAGAAGTGGGAGACCAAATTGGAGGTGGAAAGATGGAGTGAAAAAGATTTTGTGTGATCGGGGCCTGAACATGCAGGAGGGTGAAAGGCAGGCATGGAATAGAGTGAATTGGATCGATGTGGTATACCGGGGTTGCCGTGCTGTCAGTGGATTGAATCAGGGCATGTGAAGCGTCTGGGGTAAACCATGGAAAGCTGTGTAGGTATGTATATTTGCGTGTTTGGACGTGTACGTATATACATGTGTGTGGGGGTGGGTTGGGCCATTTCTTTTGTCTGTTTCCTTGCGCTACCTCGCAAACGCGGGAGACAGCGACAAAGCAAAAAAAAGAAAAAAAAAAATATATATATATATATATATATATATATATATATATATATATATATATATATATATATATATATATATATACATATATGGTTTCAGAAGTGGTAGAAGATGTGTGGATCAGGTGTTTGCTTTGAAGAATGTATGTGAGAAATACTTAGAAAAGCAAATGGATTTGTATGTAGCATTTATGGATCTGGAGAAGGCATATGATAGAGTTGACAGAGATGCTCTGTGGAAGGTATTAAGAGTATATGGTGTGGGTGGCAAGTTGTTAGAAGCAGTGGAAAGTTTTTATCGAGGATGTAAGGCATGTGTACGTGTAGGAAGAGAGGAAAGTGATTGGTTCTCAGTGAATGTAGGTTTGCGGCAGGGGTGTGTGATGTCTCCATGGTTCTTTAATTTGTTTATGGATGGGGTTGTTAGGGAGGTGAATGCAAGAGTTTTGGAAAGAGGGGCAAGTATGAAGTCTGTTGGGGATGAGAGAGCTTGGGAAGTGAGTCAGTTGTTGTTCGCTGATGATACAACGCTGGTGGCTGATTCATGTGAGAAACTGCAGAAGCTGGTGACTGAGTTTGGTAAAGTGTGTGAAAGAAGAAAGTTAAGAGTAAATATAAATAAGAACAAGGTTATTAGGTACAGTAGGGTTGAGGGGCAAGTCAATTGGGAGGTAAGTTTGTATTGAGAAAAACTGGAGGAAGTAAAGTGTTTTAGATATCTGGGAGTGGATCTGGCAGCGGATGGAACCATGGAAGCGGAAGTGAATCATAGGGTGGGGGAGGGGCGAAAATCCTGGGAGCCTTGAAGAATGTGTGGATGTCGAGAACATTATCTCGGAAAGCAAAAATGGGTAAATTTTGAAGGAATAGTGGTTCCAACAACGTTGTATGGTTGCGAGTCGTGGGCTATGGATAGAGTTGTTCGCAGGAGTGTGGATGTGCTGGAAATGAGATGTTTAAGGACAATATGTGGTGTGAGGTGGTTTGATCGAGTCACCAGCGCTGTATCATCAGCGAACAACAACTGACTCACTTCCCAAGCTCTCTCATCCCCAACAGACTTCATACTTGCCCCTCTTTCCAAAACTCTTGCATTCACCTCCCTAACAACCCCATCCATAAACATATTAAACAACCATGGAGATATCACACACCCCTGCCGCAAACCTACATTCACTGAGAACCAATCACTGTCCTCTCTTCCTACACGTACACATGCCTTACATCCTCGATAAAAACTTTTCACTGCTCCAAACAACTTGCCTCCCACACCATATATTCTTAATACCTTCCACAGAGCATCTCTATCAACTCTCTCATATGCCTTTTCTAGATCCATGAATGCTACATAGAAATCCATTTGCTTTTCTAAGTATTTCTCACACACAATCTTCAAAGCAAACACCTGATCCATACATCCTCTACCACTTCTGAAACCACACTGCTCTTCCCCAATCTGATGCTCTGTACATGCCTTCACCCTCTCAGTCAATACCCTCCCATATAATCTACCAGGAATACTCAACAAACTTATACCTCTGTAATTTGAGCACTCACTCTTATCCCCTTTGCCTTTGTACAATGGCACTATGCACTCATTCCGCCAATCCTCAGGCACCTCACCATGAGTCATACATACATTAAATAACCTTACCAACTAGTCAAGAATACAGTCACCCCCTTTTTTAATAGATTCCACTGCAATACCATGGAAACCTGCTGCCTTGCCGGCTTTCATCTTCCGTAAAGCTTTTACTACTTCTTCTCAGTTTACCAAATCATTTTCCCTATCCCTCTCACTTTGCACACCACCTCGACCAAAACACCCTATATCTGCCACTCTATCATCAAACACATTCAAGAAACTTTCAAAATACTCACTCCATCTCCTTCTCACATCACCACTACTTGTTATCACCTCCCCATTAGCGCCCTTCACTGAAGTTCCCATTTGCTCCCTTGTCTTACGCACCCTATTTACCTCCTTCCAGAACATCTTTTTATTCTCCCTAAAATTTAATGATACTCTCTCACCCCAACCCTCATTTGCCCTCTTTTTCACCTCTTGCACCTTTCTCTTGACCTCCTGTCTCTTTCTTTTTTACATCTCCCACTCAATTGCATTTTTTCCCTGCAAAAATCGTCCAAATGCCTCTCTCTTCTCTTTCACTAATAATCTTACTTCGTCATCCCACCACTCACTACCCTTTCTAATCAACCTACCTCCCACGCTTCTCATGCCACAAGAATTTTTTTGCGCAATCCATCACTGATTCCCTAAATACATTCCATTCCTCCCCCACTCCTCTTACTTCCATCGTTCTCACTTTTTTCCATTTTGTACTCAGTCTCTCCTGGTACTTCTTCACACAAGTCTCCTTCCCAAGCTCACTTACTCTCACCACCCTCTTCACCCCAACATCCATTCTTCTTTTCTGAAAACCCATACAAATCTTCACCTTAGTCTCCACAAGATAATGATCAGACATCCCTCCAGTTGCACCTCTCAGCACATTTACATCCAAAAGTCTCTCTTTCGCTCGCCTGTCAATTAACAGGTAATCTAATAACGCTCTCCGGCCATCTCTCTTGCTTACATACGTATACTTATGTACATCTCACTTTTTAAACCAGGTATTCCCAATCACCATTCCTTTTTCAGCACATAAATCTATAAGCTCTTCACCATTTCCATTTACAACACTGAACACCCCATGTATACCAATTATTCTCTCAACTGCCACATTACTCACCCTTGCATTCAAATCACCCATCACTATAACCCGGTATTGTTCATCAAAACCACTAACACCCTCATTCAGCTGCTCCCAAAACACTTGCCTCTCATGATCTTTCTTCTCATGCCCAAGTGCATATGCACCAATAATCACCCATCTCTCTCCATCAACTTTCAGTTTTACCCATATTAATCGAGAATTTACTTTCTCACATTCTATCACATACTCCCACAACTCCTGTTTCAGGATTGCTGCTACTCCTTCCCTTGCTCTTGTCCTCTCACTAACCCCTGACCTTACTCCCAAGACATTCCCAAACCACTCTTCCCCTTTACCCTTGAGCTTCGTTTCAGTCAGAGCCAAAACATCCAGGTTCCTTTACTCAAACATACTACCTGTCTCTCCTTTTTTCACATCTTGGTTGCATCCACACACATTTAGACACCCCAATCTGAGTCTACTAGGAGGATGAGCACTCCCCGCGTGACTCCTTATGTTTCCCATGTTTCAGAAAGTTAGAATACAAGTCAAAATCAAATATATATATATATATATATATATATATATATATATATATATATATATATATATATATATATATATAATTGTGTATATATACATATATATATATATATATATATATATATATATATATATATATATATATATATATATATATATATATATATATATATATATATATATATATATATATATATATATATATATATATATATATATATATATATCTTTTTAATGCAATTGTGCCTAAGCCTAGGTTTTACTGATAAACAAATGATAGTAGACAGAAATGAAAACACGATAAGAAAGTCAAAGAACAGCTGATTAATTGCAAATAAAAAAAGGAAAACACTTTTAATTGCATTAAAAAGATTGAAGATTGATTGCCAGTACAGTTACTTGTTGAAGTTGTTATCGCAGTAATAATTTTCACATGATTACTATGTAATTACTTTTAACATAAACTAAAATCCTAATCCTTGCATTAATTGATCTTTATTGTTTATTTTATAGGCGTCAACTGTATCTCGGCATTCTTGCTATTACATCTTGAAAATTTGAGGCCAGAAATAGATACTTCAGCATTGCTTTGAATCATCATAAGTCTCTTCAAAGGTACCATCTTTTAGGCAGCTGTTATTAGGGTAAAACACTTTACTAACTACCATAAATGTGCTCTCATTAATAGTTGATGAAGCCAAAACAGCCAAGGACTTGTAGGTTTGTATGGTCACTATGGTTAGGTGTGACTTCTGCTCCTTCTAGATGTGAAGGAGATTGTGCTCTTTCAGCTTGATTAAGGTACTTCTTTACCTCAGCCTTAGCATAGGAGTTGTGATGCACTGGTTGTGTGGCAGGTGAAGATGAAGAAATCAGAATCCAGTTTGTATTGCTTCTTGGGGTTCTTAAATGTAACTTGAAGATGTAGCACTACACTGAGATGGGTGGGGCTTTATAGGTTAGACAAGTTTGCAAGTCAGTTTGTTGAGGAAATCCTTTATCAGAAATTATTCACCATTGGTGGTGCACCAACATAGAAAGAATGTAGAGGGAAGCAAACTGGAACAGTTTATTGTGTCCGTTTGAGGCTGTCTGCAATATCAGAATCTTGAATTTTATGTTGTAGAGAAAGGAGGACTTAATGAGAAATATATCTCTGGAGGCACAAACAATGTTAGCTGTGGAAAAGAAGTAAAGTGTTTACCAAGTTTGTTTCTAAACATATCAGTGGTGTTCTTCTGAATACTTTTATGTGTATATTATTCCATATTTATCCCTGGGGATAGGGGATGAAGAATACTTCCCACGTATTCCCTGCGTGTCGTAGAAGGCGACTAAAAGGGGAGGGAGCAGGAGGCTGGAAGTCGTCATCTCGTTTTTTTTTTCTTTTTTTTAATTTTCCAAAAGAAGGAACAGAGGGGGGCCAGGTGAGGATATTCCACAAAGGCCCAGTCCTCTGTTCTTAACGTTACCTCGCTAATGCGGGAAATGGCGGATAGTTTAAAAGAAAGAAAGATATATATATATATATATATATATATATATATATATATATATATATATATATATATATATATATATATATATATATATTATGTATGTATGTGTTCGCTGATGATACAGCGCTGGTGGCTGATTCATGTGAGAGACTGCAGAAGCTGGTGACTGAGTTTGGTAAAGTGTGTGAAAGAAGAAAGTTAAGAGTAAATGTGAATAAGAGCAAGGTAATTATTTACAGTAGGGTTGAGGGTCAAATCAATTGGGAGGTAAGTTTGAATGGAGAAAAACTGGAGGAAGTAAAGTGTATTAGATATCTGGGAGTGGATCTGGCACCGGATGGAACCATCGAAGCGGAAGTGGATCATAGGGTGGGGGAGGGGGCGAAAATCCTGGGAGCCTTGAAGAATATGTGGAAGTCGAGAACGTTATCTCGGAAAGCAAAAATGGGTATGTTTGAAGGAATAGTGATTCCAACAATGTTGTATGGTTGCGAGGCGTGGGCTATGGATAGAGTTGTGCGCAGGAGGATGGATGTGCTGGAAATGAGATGTTTGAGGACAATGTGTGGTGTGAGGTGGTTTGATCGAGTAAGTAACGTAAGGGTAAGAGATATGTGGAAATAAAAAGAGCGTGGTTGAGAGGGCAGAAGAGGGTGTTTTGAAATGGTTTGGGCACATGGAGAGAATGAGTGAGGAAAGATTGACCAAGAGGATATATGTGTCGGAGGTGGAGGGAACGAGGAGAAGTGGGAGACCAGATTGGAGGTGGAAAGATGGAGTGAAAAAGATTTTGTGTGATCGGGGCCTGAACATGCAGGAGGGTGAAAGGAGGGCAAGGAATAGAGTGAATTGGATCGATGTGGTATACCGGGGTTGACGTGCTGTCAGTGGATTGAATCAGGGCATGTGAAGCGTCTGGGGTAAACCATGGAAAGCTGTGTAGGTATGTATATTTGCGTGAGTGGGGTATGTATATACATGTGTATGGGGGTGGGTTGGGCCATTTCTTTCGTCTGTTTCCTTGCGCTACCTCGCAAACGCGGGAGACAGCGACAAAGCAAAATAAATAGATAGAAATATATATATATATATATATATATATATATATATATATATATATATATATATATATATATATATATATATATATATATATATATATATATATATATATATGTATATATATATGTATATATATATATATATATAATCCCTGGGGATAGGGGATTAAGAATACTTCCCACGTATTCCCTGCGTGTCGTAGAAGGCGACTAAAAGGGGAGGGAGCGGGGGGCTGGAAATCCTCCCCTCTCGGTTTTTTTTTCAATTTTCCAAAAGAAGGAACAGAGAATTGGGCCAGGTGAGGGTATTCCCTCAGAGGCCCAGTCCTCTGTTCTTAATGCTACCTCGCTAATGCGGGAAATGGCGAATAGTTTGAAAGAAAGAAAGAAAAATATGTATATATATATATATATATATATATATATATATATATATATATATATATATATATATATATATATATATATATATATATATATATGTATATATATGTATATGGTATACCGGGGTTGACGTGCTGTCAGTGGATTGAAGCAGGGCATGTGAAGCGTCTGGGGTAAACCATGGAAAGCTGTGTAGGTATGTATATTTGCGTGTGTGGACGTATGTATATACATGTGTATGGGGGGGTTGGGCCATTTCTTTCGTCTGTTTCCTTGCGCTACCTCGCAAACGCGGGAGACAGCGACAAAGTATAATAAAAAAAAAAAAAAATATGTATATGTATATATATACATATATATATATATATATATATATATATATATATATATATATATATATATATATATATATATATATATATATATATATATATATATATATATATATATATATATTCCCATGAGTCCACGGGGAAAACGAAACACGATCAGTTCCCAAGTGCACTTTCGTGTAATAATCACATCATCAGGGGAGATACAAGAAAGATATTTAAGTCAGCTGATACACAACGAAGTGACGTAGCTAGGACGCCATTTGGTAAACAAGTGATTGTCCAAGACAGACAACAAAGGTATCATAAACTTATTATGTGGACAAGAAGGGCAATTGTTTACAAATTTCATCAACAATAAAGCTATCCAATTTGTATAGACCTTCACAAATATAAAGATTATAATTCATTGTGTATCTAATGATGGAATATTCAATGACATTTCTCCTGGTACTGGAGTTAGAGTTAATAAATGAGATGGCATTTTTCCAGTCAATACAATGATCGTAGTTTTTAACGTGATTAAACAAGGCATTTGATTCTTGTCCCTTTCTTATACTATACTTATGTTGCGTAAGTCTAACAGAGAGCTTCTTGCCAGTCTGCCCAACAAAAAATTTATCACAATTTCTACATGGCGCTTTATAGATGCATCAGGAGAATTTTCTGGTAAGTTCCTGATTAAGATATTCTTTATAGTATTATTGTTGCTGAAGGCAACATCTACATTAAAGGATTTAAGCAACATGGGAAGTAAAGTAAAATCATTATTAAAAGGGAGAACTAAAAGATTCTTGGTGTCAATGGGAGGTTTGGGTTCAGCTTTATGAAATGATTTTTCTGCTAACTAAAGGGATTTATCAATGAAAGATCTAGGGTACTTTAACTTAGATCCAATATATTATATCTTCTCAAACTCATCATCAATAAAATCTGGACTGCAAATACGTAATTCCCTAAGGAACATAGATTGAAATGATGTTGATTTAACTGTGTCATATTGAGATGAGTAATAATGGATATGTGAGCATACATTAGTAGGTTTTCTACATACGCTCACAAGTTTACGTTTACCATCTATAAAGTGCCATGCAGAAATTATGATAAGTTTTATGCTGTGCAGACTGGTAAGGATCATTTTGTTAGACTTATGCAACATAGATATAGTATAAGAACAGGACAAGAATAAAATGCCTTGTTTAATCCCGTTAAAAACTACGATCATTGTACTGACTGGAGTAATGCCATCTCAGCTATCAACTCTAACTCCAGTATCATGAGAAGTATCACTGAATTTTCTATTATCAGATACACAAAGAATTATAACCTTAATATTAGTGAAGGTCTATACAGATTGGGTAGCTTTATCGTTGATAAAATTTGTAAACAATTCCCTTTCTTGTCCACATGATGAGTTTATGATACTCTCGTTGTCTGTTGGACAATCGCTTGTTTACCAAATGACGTCCTAGCTACGTCTCTTTGTTGTACATCAATTGACTGTTTTATTTGTCTCTTGTGTCTCCCCTGATGATGTGATTATTACACGAAAGTACACTTGGGAACTTGTGTTGCATCTCTATCATTAGGTTGGTGCTCAAACACCAGTAGTCCAAAATTATCCATTTATTGCAATCAAGGTTTCACCTTCACAGAGATATCATTAGGAATCTACAAAAAGAGATGTGTCACGAAACTTGGATATGATAAGTAAAACTCAGGCAAAATATGAAAACACTTGGAAAATCACAGTACATAAGACAGAACAGCAAGGGAAAACAATAAGATCGAAATAATTGAACAGTATCCTAAAAGATAGTATGCGCTACAATCTAAATATGTATTTATGTATCGCTGAAAGAGAGAACAATCTTTTAGTTCTTTCGTTTAGTGACAATGATACATTACTTTCCAAATTACTTAAGTGATTTGATGTAAATGTAGCCCTCAACTACAACCGTACTATAAAGATTATCTTAATCAAAAACTCACCAGAAAATTCTGGAGGCTGTTTTTACACAATCCCTTGTGAAAAATGTAATATGCTTTATGTTGGGTAGATCGGTGAGGATATTTATGTTAGACAAACAACATAAATACTGTACAAGAACAGGATAAATCAACTGGTAGTACTTTTCTTGCTTTACTGCTCTACGCCTTCATTAGCTGTCATAGCAAGGGAAGGAACAGATATATTTCTTCACATTCATTTACCACACATATTTATACATTTTCCATACAATATGCATATATTATCTTTATAATGAGCAGGCTCCCATCAGGGACATGAAATATCAGTACATCAGAAAGTTGGTAATACCAATACGTCAGCAAAATTGATGAAGCTTAGCGGTGTATCTCCTGCCATTGGTGCCGCTAATAGCAGAGGGTGATCATCCTGCCTAGTTGCTCCGTCACAACGAAAAAACAGAAAACGTCAGTCTTATTTGAGTACCTCATTTAAGATTCTGACGCAGAGAAAATACTGGAGGGTGCTCTTCTCCAGCCATCCATCTCACTAATGAGCCGTCAGGAAAACAGGATCGACCTGTAATTTTCTCTGCGTTAATTGGCTCGTCATTTCAAGATGCCTAACGATAAGCGAACAAATTAAAACTTGAAGTGAACAACTTTGCAATGTTTTACCTTGCCAGAGGCTCACGACGCTTGACCCGATACACACGCCATAGGAGGGGAACTTATTACAACTTCCGGGAAATATTCTTATAGAATGGTTGGTGACCGGGCCTCCAAGAGAAAAGAAACACTAATCTATGCTAAGAGTACCTGAGGATTCGTGTGTGAACAACAACTGCTTCAAGCAGCTTACATCCCACTCTATATAATTTTCAGGCCTTCCGCAAAGCATCTCTATTATCCATATCATGTGCCTTCTCCTGATCCACAAATGACACACACACATCTATCCATCTTTTTGAGTATTTCTCGCACACATTCTTCAAAACAAACACCTGATACATACATCCTCTGCTACCTCTGAAAACACACTGCTCCTCCCCAATCTGATGCTCTGTACATATACCTTCACCCTCCCAATCAATTTCCTTCCATACAACTTGCCAAGCATTGTTTAACAAACTTATACTTCTGTAGTTTGAACACTCACTTTCATCCCCTTTGACTTTATACAGTGGCACTATACATATATTTCGCCAATCCTCAGGCACTTCACCATGAGCCATACACTGAATATTCTCATCAACCAATCAGCAATACAATCATTCCCTTTCTTGATAAATTTAGCTGCAATACCTTCGACTCCTGTCGCCTTGCCTCATTTCATCTTCTGCAAGGCTTTCATCACCTCTTCTCTCTTCACCAAACCACTCTTCATGACTCTCTCATTTCGATCACCATCCCGACCAAAATACCCTACATCTGCCAAATCATCAAACACAAACCTTCAAAATACTCACTCCATCTCCGAACTTCATTACTACCTGTTATCACTTCCTCCTTTGCTCCCTTGACCGATGTTTCCATTTGCTCTCTTTTTTTCGCACATTATTTACTTCCTTCCAAATAACCTTTTTAATTCTTCATAAAGCTTAATGATACTCTCTCACCCTAACTCTCATTTGGCCTCTTTTTCCATACCTGCACCTTCCTCTTGACATCCTGCCGCTTTCTCTGATATATCTCCCAGCCATTTGCCGTCCCTTCCTCTAAGTAATGCCCAAACGCCTCTCTTTTCTCTTTCACCAGCAACTCTACTTTTTCATCCCACCACTCACTACCCTCTCTAATCAGCCCATCTCACAACCTTTCGCATGCCACATGCACCTCTTGCACATATCATCACTGCTTTCCTAGATACCTCCCATTCCTCATCCACTCCCCTCAGCTCCTTTGCTCTCGCCTTTTGCCATTCTACACTCATTCTCCTTTCCAAGCTCACTTACTTTCACCACTCTCTTCTTTTGACACTGTTTCCTCTTTTTCGAAAACCTTTGCAAAAATCTTCACCCTCACCTTCACAAGATAGTTATCAGACGTCCCGCCGGCTGCCCTTCTCAGCACACTTACATCTAAAAGCCTTTCCCTTATATGCCTATCAGTTTATCAACTATCAATTAATACGTAATCTAATAATGCCTGTTAAGCATCTCTCCTACACATACGTATACTTATGTATATCTCTCTTTTTAAACTAAGTACTACCAATCACCAGTTTGTTTTTCAGCACACAACTCCACAAACTCATGACCGTATCCATTCATAACGCTGAATACCTCATGCGAACCAATTATACCCTCAACCACCAAGATACTTACCTTCACACATACTCGGTCTCGAGCACCAAAGCTGCTGACGTAATGACTCAGCTGCTCCAAAATACTTGCCTTTCAAGATCTTTCTTCTCATGGCTAGATGCATAAGCACAAGTAATTGTCACCCATCTCTCGCCACCCACTTTCAGTTATACCGACATTAATCTGAAATTCATTTTCTTATACTCAATCACACACTCCCACAGCTCGTGCTTCAGTAGTGCTACTCCTTCCCTAGCTCTTGTCTTCACTAACCCCTGACTTTACACCTAAGACATTTCCAAACGATCCTTCCCCTTTGCCTTTGAATTTCGCTTCACCCAGAGCCAGGATATCTAGGTTTATTTCCTCAAACATACTACTTATCTCTCCTTTTTTCTCATCCACACACATTCAGACACCCCAGTCTGAGCCTTTGAGTAGGATGTGCACTCTCCGCATGGCTCCTTGTTCTATTTTCTCTTTTAGAAATTGAAATATGTTGTTACGGCTGTAACTGAATTGAGTACATGCGATGTCAAGTGACGATGATTTAGTGACTCACGATGACGTGTTACCGACGCCATCTGTCACGCCACCGAATCACGGCTTGGGATTGGCCGCCTACCGGACTACAGAGCAGACCAGGGTGTGCGTGGGAGGTGAGTTTGGTGTTGCCGTGGATTGTGCTGAGCAGTTGTTAGACGGCCTTTGAACCTGTAACGTATAGCCTGACCTTCTTGAACAAGTGTTGTCTGATTGAGTCTTTTCTTAACCCTCGACAGTCTTCGGGTGTTGTGCTGCTATTCGACTATCTACATGCTATCTAGGCATGTCTACTGTAGGGGAAGACATTGGAAAGGCCGGTGCCCTGGCGACTGGAGTGAGTAATCTGGTGATGGATGTCCGATTGATTCCAGAGTTCGACCGATCATCACACGACGTGATTGAGTGGCTGAATGAGTTCGAGCTGGTATGTCAGTTGCGAGGTTTGTCGGTCTACACAACATACCACTGCGGCTCACCGACGGTGCGTTTGCTGTCTACCAGCAGCTGAGCAGTTCCAACAAGGCGGTATACGAAAGAATCAAGGAAGCTCTTGTCTCCGCATTTGCGTCCGATCGGTTCTGCGCTTACAGCTCGTAAGCTCGATGATGGGGAATTGGTGGACGTGTACTTTGTCCGACTTGCGTCGTCTGGGAGCACTGTTTGGGGGCATGCCTGGCACCGGCCTGGCCTGTGCATTTGTGGCCGGCATACCTGACGTTTCCTGCCGCATCCTACGGGCTGGTTCATGTATAGAATCCTTGGACATTGGCCAGAGCCTGAGCTGCGCTCGTGCCGTGCCGGTTGAGGAGAATGGCTGCGCTGCGTCGCCCTGCTCGTGCTGGTGAACAGGTCGAGGTAGATGTAACTGCCGTGACTATGGTCAGCCCAGTCACTACGCCCGTGACTGTTTAGCTGGACGCGTTGGGCGCCGAGGTGGACGCGGCAACATAAGCTGCTTTTGCTGTGGCCGCTGAGGGCATAACGCTTCTTCGTGCTGAGGAACCGGGAAAAGGATTAGGAGAGGTAGGGCCAGTGTTAGCATCCTCTCCGGCTCCTCAGTAACGGGCCCTCTGCCGATGGTTCGATTGATCGTGGACGGGGTGAGCTGCGACGCCCTGGTGAACACTGGCTGCACGAGGAGCATCGCGCACGTCTCCATGTGTTCCCGTTGGACGTAGCAGGGATATTTGTATGATGAAGTTGAGCGGTGAATGGTACTTGTGCGAGGGAACGGGTGTGGTGCGCGTCCAGCTGCCTTAGGGAGTTGCGTCACCAGTGGAGGTGCTGGTGGTGGCGGTCGTTAGGCCTCTGAACTAAAACCGTTCTCGGCATGAATGGCGAGTGTATCATCAGGTCCCGTTATTGATAAAAAGGATTTCGCCGTGACCTATGATGTGGCAGCGAGAAAGTGGACAGTTTTGTGGAAGTGGTGTGACGGTACGGAACCACCACGTCTGTTGAACGCTACTTTTGAGTACCGGATGCGACCGGAGGCTCACTAAGAATACGAACGCGAGTTGTCGCAATGGACCGCGGATGGCTGGCTAGTTCCACGTGACGAGATGCGTCATGGAACTATGATGGGGACGATCCCGCTGATGGCCGTTGTATAAGAGGATAAAGGAAAAGCGCTCCCGGTGCTTCACTTCCATGAGCTGAACTCTCATCTTGGTCCACATACGGCCGACGCGGACGTCTGCGACGAGAAGATTAGAGAGTGGCGCCGCAGTGGGCAGAAGATCTTGTCGACCTGCGTAAGGCCTACATTCAGATCCACGTGGACCATTCGCTGTGGCCGTATCAGACGGTGGTATTCCAGGGACGGTGGTACTGTTTGACGCGACTGGGCTATGGACTGAGCATCGCTCCCTTGGTAATGAAGAAGGTTCTGAGTACTGCACTGAGTTGGGACGAGAGGATCAATTGTGCAACTTCGTACTTGGATGACATCCTGGTGGACGTTGCGATGGATGTTGAGAAACGCCTCAGTTATCACGGCTTGGTCTGCAAGCTCGAGTGTGGGTCATATGAGTCTAGGGTGAAGCGACGTGGGATTTTTTGGAAGCGAGACAACGACATTGGTGAGGTGCTGGAGAAGTTGAGATCACGCGTGGCGTTTTCCCTGTGTGGGCGCCTGACGAGCCACTTACCTGTTTGTGGCTGGCTGTGTGCGGCGGCCTCCTACCTGAAAAGAAGAGCCAACGCGGTCACCACCTCCTGGGACAGCGAGCTCACCAATCCGGAGCTGCACTCGATCCTCGCCGAGACCCTATACCGTATGAAATGTTTGGAACCAGCTCAAGGTCGTTGGAATATTGTTGGCGACGAGGCCGTCGTACGGTTGGACGCCAGTTCTCTTGCGATAGGGGCCGTGCTGGAGGTGAACGACAATATCAATGAGGACGTCTGCTGGCTACGGCAGAACGAATGCTCGCACATTAATCTCTACGAACTGGATGCCGTGCTTCGAGGAGTTAACCTTGCAGTCGCCTGGATGATGGAAAGGCTATTGTTGATGACTGATTCGAAGACCATGTACTACTGGTTGATGGACGCTCTGTCAGGGAGATCGCGTCTGAAAACGAAAGCTGTCAGCGAAATGCTTACCCGCCGGTGCCTGGAGACTATAAAAACAGTTATATGTGAATACGCTTTGCAGCTCGAGGCTAAGAACTAGGCTGACGCGCTGACCAGAGTGCCACACAAGTAGTTGTCTTCTGCAGGCATCTAGTCGGTCTGCGGGACTGTCTTTGCCGTGTCCGAGCGCGAGATCGCTAACATTTACGAAACCAGCGAGCTTAGTGGCATTAAGCGCACTCTGCATTTCTACCGGGAGACTCTTCCCGTCGATCATTCGACGGGAAGTGCGTAACTTCGTGCAAGGGTGCGAAGCGTGCCGATCTATTGACCTAGCGCCCGTAAGGTGGGAAAGAGGGACATTAGGAGTTTCATATTGTTGGAACAGAGTCAGAGTGGGCATCTCTCAGGTCGAGGACCAGCGCTATCTGACACTGATAGACTGTGGCCCATCACGATATGCCATTTGGAGGAGGCTCAGACGTCAAGACGCGACTGGTGTCATCGACCAGCTGGAGTCGGTGTTTTATGAGCGCGGTGTATCAAAAGAGTTATTGACCGATAACGTCACCAGTTTTCGCAGTTTGTCGTTCTACGAGTTCACCAGCTGCTTGGGGATAAGCGTCATATATCGCTGTGCGAACGTCCCTTCCGGCAACGGGATATGGGAACAATGTCATCGGTCAGTGAAGACAACAGCGGCGCGGAAACGCTGCTCTGTTGCAGAGGCCGTCTGCTACAATGTGACGCCACGAGGTGACAATCCTTCATCGAATCGAATCTTCAGGTACGAGGTTAGGCTGCTCGGAATAGACGGTGTAAGCGACCATGATCGGTCAGACAACGTGCACATCGCCTCAAGGTCGGCGACAGAGTGCGGATCCGTCATCCCAACAGAAGATGCTACGTTCAGTGCTCCATTAGATTGGTGACCAGGGTCTTCTTTGCGCAGAACGTCGAGGTCGACGGCATGCCGCGTCACGTGCGTGCTCTACGGCTAGTCACGTCGCAACCATCGGTCGTGGAGGAATCGGCTGTGGATGAAGCTACTGGGAACGAAGCAGAAGACGACAATCTGATGACTCATGTACCTACCACTAGAAACAACTAGGCCACAGATGGAGCCGAAGGTTCGAGCGAGATTGAGGAGGAGAGTCCAGGACGACTAAGAGAGCGCAGTCCGGTGGACCGTTTTCAGTACAGTGATCTGCTTAAAGATCAGGACGGAGAGCTATATATCTGTAACTGAGTTGGGTACGTGAGATGTCAGATGACTTGGTGATTCAGTGACTCACGATGACGTGGTCACGTCACTGAATCACGGCTTGGGATTGGCCGCCGTAGGACTACTAAGTGGAGCAGGGTATGCATGGGAAGTGAGTTAGTGCTGACGTGGACTGCGATGAGCAGATGTCACACGACCTTTGAACCTCTAACGTGTAACCTGAGCTTCTTGAACAACTGTTTTGTCCGCCAGAGTTCCAGTCTTTTCTTAACCCTCGACAGTCTTCCGGCGTCGTGCTACTGTTCGACAATCTACAGAATACAAGAAGGAGAGGGTTTCCAACCTCCCCCACTCCTGCCCTCTTTAGTCTCCTTCTACGACACAGGTGAAGATTTGTAGACATTTTCGGAAAAAGAGAGAGAATCTTGGGGTGAAGAGAGTGGTGAGAGTAAGTGAGCTTGGAAAGCAGACTTATGCGGGGAAGCACCAGGAGAGATTGAATGCAGAGTGGAAAAAGGGGAGAGCAAATGACGTAAGGGTAGTGGGGGAGAAATGGGATGAATTTAGGGATGCAATGATGGCTTGCGCAAAAGATGTCTGTGGCATGAGGAAGGTGGGAGGTGGGCAGTTTAGAAAGAGTAGTGAGCGGTGGGATGAAAAAGTAGAATTTTTAGTAATAAGGAGAGAGGCATTTGGAAGATTTTTGCAGGGAAGTAGAGCAAATGCCTGGGAGATATATAAAAGAAAGAAGCAGGAAGTCAAGAGAAAGGTGCAAGAGGTGAAAAGAGGGCAAATGAGAGTTGGGGGTAAGAAAGTATAATTAAACTTTGGGGAGTATAAAAAAATATTTTGCTAGGAGGTAAATAAAGTACGTAAGACAAGAAAAAAAACAGGAACATCGGTGAAGGAGGGTAATAGGGAGGTAATAAAAAGGAGTGGTGAAGTGAGGAGACTGAGTGAGTATTTTGAAGGTATGTTGAATGCGTTTGATAATAGAGTGTCAGATATAGGGTGTTTGGTCGAGGTGGTGTGCGAAGTGAGAGGGTTAGGGAGAATGGTTTGGTAAAAAGAGAAGAGGTAGTGAAAGCTTTGCGGAAGATGGAAGCCGGCAAGGCGGCGGGTTTGGATGGTATTGCAGTGAAATTTATCAGAAAAGGGGGTGACTGTGTTGTTGACTGGTTGGTGACGATACTTGATGCATGTATAGTTCATGGTGAGGTGCCTGAGGTGCCATTCTACAAAGGTTAAGGGGATAAAGGTGACTGTTCAAATTACAGGGTATAAGATTATTGAGTATTCATGGGAAATTATATGGGAGGGTATTGATTGAGAGGGTAAAGGCATATACACAACTGAGAGTAAATGTGGATAAGAGAAGGGTTATTAGGTTCAATAGGGTTGAGAGACAAGTTAATTGGGAGGTAAGTTTGAATGAAGAAAAACTGGAGGAGGTGAAGTGTTTTAGATATCTGGGAGTGGATTTGGCTGCAGATGAAACAATGGAAGCGGAAGTAAGTCACGGGGTGGGGGAGGAGGCAAAGGCTCTGGGAGCGATGAAGAATGCGTGGAAGGCTAGAACGTTATCTCGGAGAGCAAAAATGGGTATGTCTGAAGAAATAGTGGTTCCAACAATGTTATATGGTTGCGAGGCATGGGCCATAGATAGGGTTGTGCGGAGGAGGGAGAATGTATTGGAAATGAGATGTTTGAGGACAATTTGTGGTTTGAGGTGGTTTGATCGAGTAAGTAATGAAAGGGTGAGAGAGATGTGTGGTAATAAAAAGAGTGTGGTTGAGAGAGCAGAAGGGGGTGTATTAAAATGGTTTGGTCACATGGAAAAAATGAGTGAGGAAACATTGAAAAAGAGGATATATGTGTCAAAGGTGGACGGAACGAGGAGAAGTGGGAGACCAAATCAGAGGTGGAAAGATGGAGTGAAAAAGATTTTGAACGATCGGCGCGTGAACATGAAGGAGGGCGAAAGACGTGCAAGGAATAGAGGGAATTGGAACGATGTGGTGTACCGGGGTAGGTGTGCTGTCAATGGACTGAACCAGGGAATGTCCTCACACATCTCATTTCCAACACATCCACCCTCCTACGCACAACTCTATCTATAACCCACGCCTCGAAACCATATAACATTATTGGAACCACTATTCCTTCAAACATACCCATTTTTTCTTTCCACGATAACGTTCTCGCCTTCCACACATTTTTCAACGCCCCCAGAACTTTCGCCTCCTCCCCCATCCTATCATTCACTTCCGCTTCCATGGTTCCATCCGCTGCCAAATCCACTCCCAGATATCTAAAACACTTCACTTCTTCCAGTTTTTCTCCATTCAAACTTACCTCCCAGTTGACAAGTCCCTCAAATCTACTGTACCTAATAACCTTGATCTTATTCACATTTACTCTCAACTTTCTTCTTTCACACACTTTTCCAAACTCAGTCACCAGCTTCTGCAGTATCTCACATGAATCAGCCAAAGGCGCTGTATCATCAGCGAACAACAACTGACTCACTTCCCAAGCTCTCTCATCCACAACAGACTGCATACTTGCCCCTCTTTCCAAAACTCTTGCATTCACTTCCCTAACAACCGCATCCATAAACAAATGAAAGAACCATGAAGACATCACACACCCCTGCCGCAAACATACATTCACTGAGAACCAATCACTTTCCTCTCTTCCTACACGTACACATGCCTTACATCCTCGATAAAAACTTTTCACTGCTTCTAACAACTTCCCTACCACACCATATATACTTCATACTTTCCGCAGAGCATCTCTATCAACTCTATGATATGCTTTCTCCATATCCATAAATGCTACATACAAATCCATTTGTTTTTCTAAGTATTTCTCCCATACATTCCTCAAAGCAAACACCTGATCCACACATACTCTGCAACTTCTGAAACCACACCGCTCTTCCCCAAACTGATGCTCTGTACACGCCTTCACCCTGCCAATTAATACTCTCCCATATAATGATAAAGTTGATAGAGATGCTCTGTGGAAGGTATTAAGAATATATGGTGTGGGAGGCAAGTTGTTAGAAGCAGTGAAAAGTTTTTATCGAGGATGTAAGGCATGTGTACGTGTAGGAAGAGAGGAAAGTGATTGGTTCTCAGTGAATGTAGGTTTGCGGCAGGGGTGTGTGATGTCTCCATGGTTGTTTAATTTGTTTATGGATGGGGTTGTTAGGGAGGTGAATGCAAGAGTTTTGGAAAGAGGGGCAAGTATGAAGTCTGTTGGGGATGAGAGAGCTTGGGAAGTGAGTCAGTTGTTGTTCGCTGATGATACAGCGCTGGTGGCTGATTCATGTGAGAAACTGCAGAAGCTGGTGACTGAGTTTGGTAAAGTGTGTGAAAGAAGAAAGTTAAGAGTAAATGTGAATAAGAGCAAGGTTATTAGGCACAGTAGGGTTGATGGTCAATTCAATTGGAGGTGAGTTTGAATGGAGAAAAACTGGAGGAAGTGAAGTGTTTTAGATATCTGGGAGTGGATCTGGCAGCGGATCGAACCATGGAAGCGGAAGTGGATCATAGGATGGGGGAGGGGGCGAAAATTCTGGGAGCCTTGAAGAATGTGTGGAAGTCGAGAACATTATTTCGGAAAGCAAAAATGGGTATGTTTGAAGGAATAGTGGTTCCAACAATGTTGTATGGTTGCGAGGCGTGGACTATGGATAGAGTTGTGCGCAGGAGGATGGATGTGCTGAAAATGAGATGTTTGATGACAATGTGTGGTGTGAGGTGGTTTGATCGAGTAAGTAACGTAAGGGTAAGAGAGATTTGTGGAAATAAAAAGAGCGTGGTTGAGAGAGCAGAAGAGGGTGTTTTGAAATGGTTTGGTCACATGGAGAGAATGAGTGAGGAAAGATTGACCAAGAGGATATATGTGTCGGAGGTGAAGGGAACGAGGAGAAGAGGGAGACCAAATTGGAGGTGGAAAGATGGAGTGAAAAAGATTTTGTGTGATCGGGGCCTGAACATGCAGGAGGGTGAAAGGAGGGCAAAGAATAGAGTGAATTGGAGCGATGTGGTATACCGGGGTTGACGTGCTGTCAGTGGATTGAATCAAGGCATGTGTATGGGAGTGGGTTGGGCCATTTCTTTCGTCTGTTTCCCGGCGTTGCCTCGCAAACGCGGGAGACAGCGACAAAGCAAAAAAAAAAAAATATATATATATATATATATATATATATATATATATATATATATATATATATATATATGTATATATATATATATATATATATATATATATATATATATATATATATATATATATATATATATTTTTTTTTTTTTTTTCATACTATTCGCCATTTCCCGCGATAGCGAGGTAGCGTTAAGAACAGAGGACTGGGCCTTTGAGGGAATATCCTCACCTGGCCCCCTTCTCTGTTCCTTCTTTTGGAAAATTAAAAAAAAACGAGAGAGGAGGATTTCCAGCCCCCCGCTCCCTTCCCTTTTAGTCGCCTTCTACGACACGCAGGGAATACGTGGGAAGTATTCTTTTTCCCCTATCCCCAGGGATAATTATATATATATATATATATATATATATATATATATATATATATATATATATATATATACATATACATATCCTCCCCTCTCAATTTTTTTTAATTTTCCAAAAGAAGGAACAGAGAAGGGGGCCAGGTGAGGATATTCCCTCAGTGGCCCAGTTCTCTGTTCTTAACGCTACCTCGCTAACGCGGGAAATGGCGAATAGTTTTAGTTTGATATATATTTATCTATTATACTTAATCGCTGTCTCTTGCGTCAGCAAGGTAGCACAAGGAAACAGATGAAAGAATGGCCCAACCCACCCACATACACATGTACATTCATAAACGCCCACACATGCACATATACATACCTATACATTTCAATGTATACATATATATACACATATACACATATATATATATATTTATATATATATATATATATATATATATATATATATATATATATATATATATATATATATATATATAATATATATATATTCGTAATATTTCAATGGTGTTTTAATGTTGTGTGTCCTAAAGAGTTATATATTCCATTTCAGATCTTAGTAACTTGAGTCCCCCCGTATGTATGTGTGCGTGTGTGTGTGTGTGTGTGTGTGTGTGTGTGTGTGTGTGTGTGTGTGTGTTACGAGCAGAATTAAGCGCACATTTATCTCTTTATCATGATGGTGGATAATTGCTTCTGTGGTTAAATTCTCGTCCAAGCTGAAGTCCTTTGTTATATTCTTGTCTTCTCTCTCTCTCTCTCTCTCTCTCTCTCTCTCTCTCTCTCTCTCTCTCTCTCTCTCTCTCTCTCTCTCTCTCTCTCTCTTTCTCTCTCTGTAAGGGCTGTAGTGGGAGTGGTGAGCCCATCTCTATCTCTCTCTCTCTCTCTCTCTCTCTCTCTCTCTCTCTCTCTCTCTCTCTCTCTCTCTCTCTCTCTCTCTGTAAGCGCTGTAGCAGGAGTGGTGAGCCCGGGGTCACGCCCGTTGTTGCGTAGCCGTGTTCACATAATGGTTGAGAAATGACCGCCATACGTTCGCGAATCCCGTTTTCCTTTCATGAACCCCCGTTTTCTCTATATGAGCCCGTTTTCTCTTCGTGAACCCCCGTTTTTTTTTTTCTTCATGAACCCTGTTTTCTCTTCAAAACCCCGTTTTCTCTTCGTGAACCCCGCTTTATCTTCATGAACCCTGTTTTCTCTTCAAAACCCCGTTTTCTCTTCAAAACCCCGTTTTCTCTTTGTGAAACCCCGTTTTCTCCACATGAACCCCGTTTTCTCTCGCTGGAATGGAGTTAACCCTATATGAACCAGTGCACTACGGTAGGATTATCATTAAATGTTCTTGTTCATCACGGCAGAGAAAGTAGGAAGAAAGTTATTCAATTTGGGTGATTGTCAGTAGAATATGACGTAGATATTTGGTAAATTAGATTCTTTTTTTTTTTTTCTTTTGGTAAATTAAGTATTTTATTTACGTGGGGGATCGAGTTCCGAAACGGCATTACATTTGTGTATAAGAAATGTATTGAAAAATATGTATATATTTTTTTCGTTATGTTGTGGTTGTTGCCTCACCGTGTATATGTATATGTGTATATGTATATATATGTATATATATATATATATATATATATATATATATATATATATATATATATATATATATATATATATATATATATATATATATATATATATATATATATATATATATATATATATATATATATGTGTATATATATTCCATGTGTGGCGAGGTGGCGATGGGAATGAATAAAGGCAGACAGTGTGAATTGTGTGCATGGGTATATATGTATGTCTGTGTGTGTATGGATATATATGTGTACATTGAGATGTATAGGTATGTATATTTGCGTGTGTGGACGTGTGTGTATATACACGTGTATGGGGATGGGTTGGGCCATTTCTTTCGTCTGTTTCCTTGCGCTACCTCGCAAACGCGGGAGACAGCGACAAAGCAAAATAAATAAATAAATAATTTACCAGGAATACTCGACAAACTTATACCTCTGTAATTTGAGCACTTACTCTTATAACCTTTGCCTTTGTACAATGGTACTATGCAAGCATTCCGCCAATCCTCAGGCACCTCACCATGAGTCATACACACATTAAATAACCTTACCAATCAGTCAACAACAGAGTCACTCCCTTTTTTATATAAATTCCAGTGCAATACCATCGAAACCTACTGCCTTGCTGCCTTTCATCATCCGCAAAGCTTTTACTACCTCTTCTCTGTTTACCAAATCAATTTCCCTAACCCTCTCACTTTGCACACCACCTCGACCAAAACACCCTATATCTGCCACTCTGTCATCAAACACACTCAACAAAACTTCAAAATACTCACTCCACCTCCTTCTCACGCCACCGCTACTTGTTATCACCTCCCCATTAGCCCTCTTCAGTGAAGTTCCCATTTGTTCCCTTGTCTTACGCACTTTATTTACGTCCTTCCAAAACATCTTTTTATTCTTCCTAAAATTTTATGATACTCTCTCACCCCAACTCTCATTTGCCCTCTTTTTCACCTCTTGCACCTTTCTCTTGACCTCCTGTCTCTTTCTTTTATACATCTCCCACTCATTTCCATTATTTCCCTGCAAAAATCGTCCCAATGATGCTCCCTTCTCTTTCACTAATAATCGTACTTCTTCATCCCACCACTTACTACACTTTCTAATCTGCCCACCTCCCACGCTTCTCATGCCACAAGCATCTTTTGCGCAAGTCATCACTGCTTCCCTACATGCATCCCATTCCTATCCCACTCCTCTTATCTCCTTTGTTCTCACCTTTTACCATTCTGTACTCAGTCTTTCCTGGTACTTCCTTACACAAGTCTCCTTCCCAAGCTCAGATATTCTCGCCACTCTCTTCACAACAACATTCTCTCTTCTTTTCTGAAAACCTCTACAAATCTTCACCTTCGCCTTCACAAGATAATGATCAGACATCCCTCCAGTTGCACCTCTCAGCATATTAATATCCAAAAGTCTCTTTTGCCCGCCTATCAATTAACACGTAATCCAATAACGCTCTCTGGCCATCTTTCCTACTTACATACGTAAACTTATGTATATCTCGCTTTTTAAACCAGGTATTCCCAATCACCAGTCCTTTTTCAGCACATAAATCTGCAAGGTCAACACTGAACACCCCATGTATACCAATTATTCCCTCAACTGCCACATTACCCACCTTTGCATTCAAATCACCTATCACTATAACCATGTCTCGTGCATCAAAACCACTAACACACTCATTCAGCTGCTCCCAAAACACTTGCCTCTCATGATCTTTTTCTCATGCCCAGGTGCATATGCACCAAGAATCACCCATCCCTCTCCATCAACTTTCAGTTTTATCCATGTCAATCTAGATTTAACTTTCTTACACTCTATCACATACTCCCACCACTCCTGTTTCAAGAGTAATGCTACTCCTTCCCTTGTTCTTGTCCTCTCACTAACCCCTGACTTTACTGCCAAGACATTCCCAAACCACTCTTCCCCTTAACCCTTGAGCTTAATTTCATTCAGAGCCAAAACATCCAAGTTCCTTTCCTCAAGCATACTACCTATCTCTCCTATATATATGTATATATATGTATATATATAGATATATATATAATATATAATATATATATATATATATATATATATATATATATATATATATATATATATATATATATATATATATATATATATATATATATATATATATATATATTTTTTTTTTCTCTAATTTATTTATTTTGCTTTGTCACTGTCTCCCGCGTTTGCGAGGTAGCGCAAGGAAACAGACGAAAGAAATGGCCCAACCCCCCCTATACACATGTATATACACACACGTCCACACTCGCAAATATACATACCTATACATCACAATGTACACATATATATGCACACACAGACACATACATATATACCCATGCACACAATTCACACTCTCCCTTTATTCATTCCCATCGCCACCTCACCAAACATGGAATACCATCCCCCTCCCCCCTCATGTGTGCGGGGTAGCGTTAGGAAAAGACAACAAAGGCCTCATTCGTTCACACTCAGTCTCTAGCTGTCATGCAATAATGCAAGAAACCACAGCTCCCTTTTCACATCCAGGCCCCACACAACTTTCCATGGTTTACCCCAGACGCTTCATATGCCCTGATTCAATCCACTGACAGCACGTCGACCCGGGTATACCACATCGATCCAACTCACTCTATTCCTTGCCCGACTTTCCCCCTCTTGCATGTACAGGCCCCGATCACTCAAAATCTTTTTCACTCCATCTTTCCACCTCCAATTTGGTCTCCCACTTCTCGTTCCCTCCACCTCCGACACATATATCCTCTTGGTCAATCTTTCCTCACTCATTCTCTCCATGTGCCCAAACCATTTCAAAACACCCTCTTCTGCTCTCTCAACCACGCTCTTTTTATTTCCACACATCTCTCTTACCCTTATATTACTTACTCGATCAAACCACCTCACACCACATATTGTCCTTCGACATCTCATTTCCAGCACATCCATCCTCCTGCGCACTACTCTATGCATAGCCCACGCCTCGCAACCATACAACATTGTTGGAACCACTATTCCTTCAAACATAGCCATTTTTGCATTCGGAGATAATGATCTCGACTTCCACACATTCTTCAAGGCTCCCAGAATTTCACCACCTCCCCCACCCTATGATTCACTTCCGCTTCCATGGTTCCATCCGCTGCCAGATCCACTCCCAGATATCTAACACACTTTACTTCTTCCAGTTTTTCTCCACTCAAACTTACCTCCCAATTGACTTGACCCTCAACCTACTTTACCTAATAACCTTGCTCTTATTCACATTTACTCTTAACTTTACCAATCTCAGTCACCAGCTTATGCAGTTTCTCATATGAATCAGCCACCAGCGCTGTATCATCAGCGAACAACAACTGACTCACTTCCCAAGCTCTCTCATCCCCAACAGACTTCCTACATGCCCCTCTTTCCAAAACTCTTGCATTTACCTCCCTAACAACCCCATCCATAAACAAATTAAACAACCATGGAGACATCACACACCCCTGCCACAAACCTACATTCACTGAGAACCAATCACTTTCCTCTCTTCCTACACGTACACATGCCTTACATCCTCGATAAAAACTTTTCACTGCTTCTAACAACTTGCCTCGCACACCATATATTCTTAGTACCTTCCACAGAGCATCTCTATCAACTCTATCATATGCCTTCTCCAGATCCATAAATGCTACATAAAAATCCATTTGTTTTTCTAAGTATTTCTCATATACATTCTTCAAAGCAAATACCCGATCCACACATACTCTACCACTTCTGAAACCACACTGCTCTTCCCCGATCTGATGCTCTGTACATGCCTTCACCCTCTCAATCAATACCCTCCCATATAATTTACCAGGAATACCCAACAAACTTATACCTCTGTAATTTGAGCACTCACTCTTATCCCCTTTGCCTTTATACAATGGCACTATGCACGCATTCCGCCAATCCTCAGGCACCTCATCATGAATCATACATACATTAAATAACCTTACCAACCAGTCAACAATACAGTCACCCCCTTTTTAAATAAATTCCACTGCAATACCATCCAAACCTGCTGCCTTGCCGGATTTCATCTTCCGCAAAGCTTTTACTACCTCTTCTCTCTTTACCAAATCATTTTCCCTAACCCTCTCACTTTGCGCACCTCTTCGACCAAAACACCCTATATCTGCCACTCTATCATCAAACACATTCAACAAACCTTCAAAATACTCACTCCATCTCCTTCTCACATCACCACTAGTTATCACCTCCCCATTAGCCCCCTTCACTGAAGTTCCTATTTGCTCCCTTGTCTTACGCACTTTATTTACCTCCTTCCAAAACATCTTTTTATTCTCCCTAAAATTTAATGATACTCTCTCACCCCAACTCTCATTTGCCCTCTTTGTCACCTCTTGCACATTCCTCTGAACCTCCTGTCTCTTTCTTTTATACATCTCCCACTCATTTGCATTTTTTCCCTGCAAAAATAGTCCAAATGCCTCTCTCTTCTCTTTCACTAACAATCTTACTTCTTCATCCCACCAATCACTACCCTTTCTAATCAACTAACCTCCCACGCTTCTCATGCCACAAGCATCTTTTGCGCAAGCCATCATTGCTTCCCTAAATACATCCCATTCCTCCCCCACTCTCCTTACCTCCTTTGTTCTCAACTTTTTCCATTCTGTACTCTGTCTTTCCTGGTACTTCCTCACACAAGTCTCCTTCCCAAGCTCAATTACTCTCACCACCCTCTTCCCCCCAACATTCTCTCTTCTTTTCTGAAAACCCATACAAATCTTCACCTTCGCCTCCACAAGATAATGATCAGACATCCCTCCAGTTGCACCTCTCAGCACATTAACATCCAAAAGTTTTTTTCGCGCGACTGTCAATTAATAGGTAATCCAATAACGCTCTCCGGCCATCTCTCCTACTTACATACGTATACCTATGTATATCTCGCTTTTTAAACCAGGTATTCCCAATTACCAGTCCTTTTTCAGCATATAAATCTACAAGCTCTTCACCATTTCCATTTACAACATTGAACACCCCATGTATACCAATTATTCCCTCAACTGCCACATTACTCACCTTTGAATTCAAATCACCCATCAATAAACCCGGTCTTGTGCATCAAAACCATTAACACACTCATTCAGATGCTCCCAAAACACTTGCCTCTCATGATCTTTCTTCTCATGCCAAGGTGCATATGCACCAATAATCACCCATCTCTCTCCATCAACTTTCAGTTTTATCCGTATATAATCTAGAATTTACTATCTTACATTCTATCACATACTCCCACAACTCCTGTTTCAGAAGTAGTGCTACTCCTTCCCTTGCTCTTGTCCTCTCACTAACCCCCTGACTTTACTGCCAAGACATTACCAAACCACTCTTCCCCTTTACCCTTGAGCTTCGTTTCACTCAGAGCCAAAACATCCAGGTTCCTTTCCTCAAACATACTACCTATCTCTCCTTTTTTCACATCTTGGTTACATCTACACACATTTAGACACCCCAATGTGAGCCTTCGAGGAGGATGAACACTCCTCGCGTGACTCCTTCTTTTGTTTCCCATTCTAGAAAGTTGAAATACAAGGATGGGAGGGTTTTAAGCCCCCCGCTCCCGTCCCCTTTAGTCGCCTTCTACGACATGTGAGGAATGCGTGGGAAGTATTCTTTCTCCCCTATCCCCAATCTCAACGCATACATATATATACACACAGAAATATACATATATACATATATATATATATATATATATATATATATATATATATATATATATATATATATATATATATATATATATATTTATATATATATATATATATATATATATATATATATATATATATATATATATATATATATATATATATATATATTTATATATATATATATATATATATATATATATATATATATATATATATATATATATATATATATATATATATATATATATATATATATATATATATATATATACATATAAATATATATATATTTATATATACATATATATATATATATATATATATATATATATATATATATATATATATATATATATATATATATATATATATATATATATATATATATATATATATATATATATATATATATATATATACATATTCCCTGGGGATAGGGGAGAAAGAATACTTCCCACGTATTCCCTGCGTGTCGTAGAAGGCGACTAAAAGGGAAGGGAGCGGGGGGATGGAAATCCTCCCCTCTCGTTTTTTTTTTTTTTTTTTTTTTTATTAGTTTTCCAAAAGAAGGAACAGAGAAGAGGTCCAGGTGAGGATATTCCCTCAAAAGCCCAGTCCTCTGTTCTTGACGCTACCTCGCTATCGCGGGAAATGGCGAATAGTATGAAAAAAAAAAGATATATACAGCTGACCCAAACATAACAACACACGCTGGCTGGCCGTAGAATTTCATCCCCTTCTCAAAATGACCAGGGTGAATGGCCACTCACTAGACAGCATAACCCGGGAGTTCCTACTAGATGGTGTAGATCAGAATGTACAGGAAAGTTGGCGTGCAAACTACATGGAAGTGGATGTCTTCACCACCCGTGGCAGTCCCATAGCAGGAACGATCTCTGGAGTGCTAAGTAGTGTGATTGATGGAGTTAACATGGACACAATTATGTTGGTGGATGAAGCTGGACACGTGGGTGGAAAGGTGACATTTACTGAGGATCTTAATCTTGATGGACTTTCATCTGACTCAAACGTACTGGATGGCTGCAATATAGCAGAGCTTCAGAATGGAGCAATCTGGAAGGATAAGGGCGATGTGACAGTTGACTTTGATGTAATTGTCGACACCTTAATAATCGAGGGAAATGTAAAAGCTAGTGCTGATATTACTGCGGTTAAGGCTGGAAATAAGGTTGATGTTAAACATTTCTTAAATTCTCTGGTCTTGAAATCATCTGATCAGAGTATTACAGATGCCACTATTCTCCCTTGAAGGCCTTTGAAGACGCCAAAGGGGATTTAGATTACTCCTTCAATTTTCCTCTAAATTTTTGGATGCCTCCACGCAATTCTCTTGCCCTTTGGCATCCCCAAAGTGGTCTTAAAATGCCACTATTCTCCTGTAAAGGCCTTTGAAGACGCCAAAGGGGATTTAGATTACTCCTTCAATTTTCCTCTAAATTTTTGGATGCCTCCACGCAATTCTCTTGCCCTTTGGCATCCCCAAAGTGGTCTTAAAATGCCACTATTCTCCTGAAAAGGCCTTTGAAGACGCCAAAGGGGATTTAGATTACTTCTTCAAATTTCCTCTAAATTTTTGGATTCCTCCACGCAATTCTCTTGCCCTTTGGCATCCCCAAAGTGGTCTTAAAGGAAGGCATCGTGAAGTCTTTGGGTCCACAGATGTCCTTGAGGAAGACTTTTGAAAGCTTGTGTGAAGTTCGTATCCAGTCCACGCTTCTCAGGAGGAAAGAGATATGATCTTCCTACCCATTCTTTGTATGGAGCAAGGACATGGTCACACCCATCGACAACGGTAACCTCCAGAAGACCGATTTCGACGATGAAGGCCTGCACTGTGGCTGAGAGATTGACTTGGGGAGGCAGAAGTGATATTGTGACAGTGATTGTGTCAGTGTCGCGTCGCCTCGCCGCAGTGTATCGAGGCAGACTTCCCCAGAACTTTTAAAGGGGAAGTAAATGTTTATAGTTGTGTTAATGGAGTGATAGTTTTCATGCATGGTGTTTTTGACAAGAAAATAGTGAAGTTGGAGAAAATGTAGCTTAGACATTGAAGCTTATTGATACAGTGGTGAAATTGATGAGAACTGCTATTGACGTTTGTGTGAATAAATTGTACATTTCCTTTTCCATAGCCAGAGGTTGAACCATTATGTGACATTCCTTTTTTTCATTCATTTCAATCTAAAAGTTTGTTTTCTAAATTGTTTCTTACATTTTTCATATGTATATATATGTATGTGTGTGTGTGTGTGTGTGTGTGCGTGTGTGTGTGTGTGTGTGTGTGTATATGTATATATATATGTATATTATCCCTGGGGATAGGGGTGAAAGAATACTTCCCACGTATTCCTCGCGTGTCGTAGAAAGCGACTAGAGGGGACGGGAGCGGGGGGCCGGAAATCCTCCCCTCCTTGTATTAACTTTCTAAAATGGGAAACAGAAGAAGGAGTCGCGCGGGGAGTGATCATCCTCCTCGAAGGCTCAGAGTGGGGTGCCTAAATGTGTGTGGATGTAACCAAGATGTGAAAAAAGGAGAGATAGGTAGTATGTTTGAGGAAAGGAACCTGGATGTTTTGGCTCTGAGTGAAACGAAGCTCAAGGGTAAAGGGGAAGAGTGGTTTGGAAATGTCTGGGGAGTGAAGTCAGGGGTTAGTGAGAGGACAAGAGCAAGGGAAGGAGTAGCAATACTCCTGAAACAGGAGTTGTGGGTGTATGTGATAGAATGTAAGAAAGTAAATTCTCGATTAATATGGGTAAAATTGAAAGTTGATGGAGAGAGGTGGGTGATTATTGGTGCATATGCACCTGGGCATGAGAAGAAAGATCATGAGAGGCAAGTGTTTTGGGAGCAGCTGAATGAGTGTGTTAGCGGTTTTGATGCACGAGACCGGGTTATAGTGATGGGTGATTTGAATGCAAAGGTGAGTAATGTGGCAGTTGAGGGAATAATTGGTATGCATGGGGTGTTCAGTGTTGTAAATGGAAATGGTGAAGAGCTTGTAGATTTATGTGCTGAAAAAGGACTGATGATTGGGAATACCTGGTTTAAAAAGCGAGATATACATAAGTATACTTATGTAAGTAGGAGAGATGGCCAGAGAGCGTTATTGGATTACGTGTTAATTGACAGGCGTGCGAAAGAGAGACTTTTGGATGTTAATGTGCTGAGAGGTGCAACTGGAGGGATGTCTGATCACTATCTTGTGGAGGCTAAGGTGAAAATTAGTATGGGTTTTCAGAAAAGAGGAGTGAATGTTGGGGTGAAGAAGGTGGTGAGAGTGAGTGAGCTTGGGAAGGAGACCTG
>NC_092242.1:30640560-30645560 GCF_036320965.1 Panulirus ornatus
TAAATGGGAGGTTTGACCCTCAACCTTAAAATTTTCTTTGCAAACTTAAGGGATTTATCAATGAAGTTAGGGTATTTTAAACTTGTCATTAGAATATATCTTCTAAAAGTTCATCAAAACCCTCGGATACAAATACGAAATTTGCCCTTGGACCATAGACTAAAATGATGAAAATTTACTCTGTCATGTTGAGAGAGTAATTTTGGATATTGAGCATACATTGGTGGTTTTCTGTAAAGGAAAACTAAATTGTTTCCTTGTCTGGATCATAAAAATCTAAAATTTGGTAACTACCATTATTTTTTTTCTACATTACATTTGATGGAGGGTATAAATTTTAAGTAAGGGGAGAAATATTGTAAATTTTTATTTGTTGGCAAAACAAAGAACATCATCTACATACCAAAACCCAAAAATTGTTTAAAAAGGTAAGATGTCCTTTAGTATTTTTTTTTCAAAAAATTCCTTTAAAGTTACTTGTACAGTGGAAAGGGGTCACCATGCAATACCAAATTTTTGAGCATAATAATCTCCATTAAATTGAATAACGTTTTTTATACACAATTTTATCGTTCAGTGAAATTAGATTTTTATCAGGTAAATGAATATCACCCAGACAATCAATAAAATTTTTAAAGGTCATAAATGGAACTTTAGTCAAAAGTGAGGAAACATAAAAAGCTAACTAGTTTGAAATCAGAATTAATATTGTATTGTTTAGCTTGTTGATTTAGTTTTACATTGTTCATGATATTAGAATTTGCCCCCCCTGTTGTTTTTTAAAAACCTTTATGAAAAGTTGCCTTTGGGCTAGAATAATACTATAAAGAATATTTAATCAGGAATTCACCAAAAAAATTTTCTTGTTGCATCTATAAAGTTCCTTTAAAAAACTGATAAAATTTTGTTGGTCAGACTGGTTTAAGGGGATCTTTCTGTTGGGACTTAGAAAAAAAATTAATATAGAAGGGACAAGAATCAAATGCCTTTTTTAAATCAGTTAAAAACTTGATTTTTCCCTTTGATGGAGTAAACGCATCTCGGTTATTAACTCTAACTCTTTTGCAAGGGAGAAAAAATCATTGAATCTTTTATTAATTAACAAAAAAATTTTATATCTTAAATTGTGAGGGTCTTTACAAATTAGTAACTTTATGTTATAGATTTGTAGAATGTAAGTTTATGACGCTCGTTTTTTTGGGGACAATCGCATGTTTACCAATAGCGTCCTAGCTTCTCTTCGATATATATCAAATGACTGTTATATTTCTCTTTTTGTGGGCTCCCCATGAGATGTTCATTACACCCAAGTGCACTTGGGAACTTTTTGGTTTCATTTTCCCCGGGGACTCAGGAATATTTGATCACGCGCAAACTGTGATCTTCCAAATATAATATATTTATATATATATATATATATATATTTATATATATATTATATATATATATTTTATATATATATTATATAATATATATATATATATATATATACATATAATATATAAATATATATTAATATATATATATATATATATATAATATATTATTATATATATAATATATATATTATATTTTTTTTTTGTTTTTTTTTCTTTTTTTGCTTTGTCGCTGTTTTTCCCGCGTTTTCGATTTTTGGGGCAAGGAAAAAGGGGGAAGAAATGGCCCAACCACCCCATACTGCCTTTATTCAATTTTACTGACAGACGTCAACCCCGGTATACCACATCACTCCACTCACTCTATTTTTTGCCCTCCTTTCACCCTCCTGATGTTAGGGCCCCGATCACACAAAAACTTTTTCACCATTTTCACTTCCCATTTGGTCTCCTTTCTCTCGTTCCCCCCCACCTCCGAACTTATCCCTTGGTCATTTTTTCCCCACTCATTCTCCCTGGACCCAAACCCCCTTAAACCCATCTTGGGTCTCTCAAACACGCTCTTTTATTTCCACACATCTTTTCTTACCCTACGTACTTTCTCGATCAAACCCCCCTCACACCCCACATTGTCTCAACATCTCATTTCCAGCCATCCATCCTCCTGCGCACAACTTTCCATAGTCACGCCTCG
This sequence comes from Panulirus ornatus, assembly GCF_036320965.1. Lineage (NCBI taxonomy): Eukaryota > Metazoa > Arthropoda > Malacostraca > Decapoda > Palinuridae > Panulirus > Panulirus ornatus. Next base: position 30,642,631 of record NC_092242.1, read on the forward strand.
CAACCATACAACATTGTTGGAACCACTATTCCTTCAAACATACCCCATTTTTGCTTTCCGAGATAATGTTCTCGACTTTCCACACATTCTTCAAGGCTCACAGAATTTTCGCCCCCTCCCCACCTATGATTCACTTCGCTTCCATGGTTTCCATCCGCTGCCAGATCCACTCCCAGATATCCAAAACACATTCAAACTTACCTCCCAATTGACTTGACCCTCAACCCTACTGTATCTACTAACCTTGCTCTTATTTCACAATTTACTCTTAACTTTCTTCTTTACACACTTTACCAAATTCAGTCACCAGCTTCTGCAGTTTCCTCACATGAATCAGCCACCAGCGCTGTTTTTCATCAGCGAATACCAACAGATCACTTCCCAAGCTCTCTCATCCGCAACTGACTGCATACTTGCCCATCTTTCCAAAACTCTTGCATTCACATAACTAACAACCCCATCCATAAACAAATTAAACAACCACGGAAAAATCACACACCCCTGCCCCCAAACCTACATTCACGGAGAAGACCAATCACTTTCCTCTCTTCATACTCGTACACATGCTTACATCTTCGATAAAAACTCTATACTGCTTCTAACAACTTGCCTCCCACACGATATATTCTTAAGACGTTCTACAGAGCATCTCTATCAACTCTAAGCAAACAACTGACCCAAAAACATCCTCCACCACTTCAGAAACCACGCTGCTCTTGTCGAATTTTGATGCTCTGTACATGCCTTCACCTTCTCAGTCAATATCCTTTCTATTAATTCACCGGGAAATACTGAACAAATTTTTACTTCTGTAATTTGAGCACTCACTTTCATCCCTTTGACATGTATACTAATATATGTACTATTAGCATTTCCCGCGTTAGCGAGGTGGCATTACGAACAGAGGACTGAGCCTTTTAAGGAATATCCTCACTTAGCTCCTTCCTCTGTTTTCCTTTTGGAAAATTAAAACGAGAGGGGAGGATCTGCACCCCCCTGCTCCCTCCCCTTTTAGTCGCCTTATACGACACGCAGGGAGTATGAGGGAAGTATTCTTTCTCCCTATCCCCAGGGATATATATTATATATATAATATATATATATATTATATATATATTTTATATATATATATATATATATATATATATATATTCTATTTCTATTTTGCTTTCTCGCCCGTCTCCCGCGTTAGCGAGGTAGCGCAAGGAAACATATGAAAGAAATGGCCCAACCCACCCAAATACACATGTATATGACATACACATCCACACAGCAAGTATATATACCTAAACATCACAACTTTATACATATAGATACACACAGACATATACATATATACACATGCACATAATTCATAATGTCTGCCTTTATTCTTCCCATCGCCATCCCGCCACATATAAAAAACAACCCCTTCCCCTCATGTGTGCAAGGTAGCGCTAGGAAAAGAAAACAAATGTCACATTCGTTCACACTCAGTCTCTAGCTGTCATGTTATAATGCACCGAACCACAGCTCCCTTTCCACATCCAGGCCCCTCAAAACTTTTCATGGTTTACCCCAGACGCTTCACATGCCCTGGTTCAATCAATGACAGATGTTGACCCCGGTATACCACAAACGTTCCAATTCACTCTATTCCTTCCACGCCTTTCACCCTCCCGCATGTTCAGGCCCCAATCACTCAAAATCTTTTCACTCCATCTATCCACCTACAATTTGGTCTCCACTTCTCCTCATTTCCTCCACCTCTGAAACAAATATATCCTCACTCATTCTCTCTATGTGACCAAACCATTTCAAAACACCCTCTTCTGCTACCTCAGCCACAATCTTTTTATTACCATATGTCCCTCTTACCCTATTATTACTTACTCGATCAAACCATCTCACACCCCATAATGTCCTCAAACATCTCATTTTTTATATTATATAATATATATATATATATATATATATATATATTATATATATATATATATATATATATATATATATAGGGAATGGATATAGTGATGGATTGCGCAAAGATATTTGTGGCATGAGAAGAGTGGGAGGTGGGTTGATTAGAAAGGGTAGTGAGTGGTGGGATGAAGAAAATTGAGAGTATTAGTGAAAGAGAAGAGAGAAGGCATTTGGACGATTTTTGCAGGGAAAAAATTGCAATTGAGTGGGAGATGTATAAAAGAAAGAGACAGGAGGTCAAGAGAAAGGTGCAAGAGGTGAAAAAAGGGCAAATGAGAGTTGGGGTGAGGGCAGTATCATTAGATTTTAGGGAGAATAAAAAGATGTTCTGGAAGGAGGTAAATAAAGTGCGTAAGACAAGGGAGCAAATGGGAACTTCAGTGAAGGGCGCAAATGGGGAGGTGATAACAAGTAGTGGTGATGTGAGAAGGAGATGGAGTGAGTATTTTGAAGGTTTGTTGAATGTGTTTGATGATAGAGTGGCAGATATAGGGTGTTTTGGTCGAGGTGGTGTGCAAAGTGAGAGGGTTAGGGAAAATGATTTGTAAACAGAGAAGAGGTAGTGAAAGCTTTGCGGAAGATGAAAGCCGGCAAGGCTGCAGGTTTGGATGGTATTGCAGTGGAATTTATTAAAAAAGGGGGTGACTGTATTGTTGACTGGTTGGTAAAGGTTATTTAATGTATGTATGGACTCATGGTGAGGTGCCTGAGGATTGGCGGAATGCGTGCATAGTGCCATTGTACAAAGGCAAAGGGGATAAGAGTGAGTGCTCAAATTACAGAGGTATAAGTTTGTTGAGTATTCCTGGTAAATTATATGGGAGGGTATTGATTGAGAGGGTGAAGGCATGTACAGAGCATCAGATTGGGGAAGAGCATGTGGTTTCAGAAGTGGTGAGGATGTGTGGATCAGGTGTTTGCTTTGAAGAATGTATGTGAGAAATACTTAGAAAAGCAAATGGATTTGT
>NC_092242.1:30650560-30661382 GCF_036320965.1 Panulirus ornatus
TTCTCCATTCAAACTTACCTACAATTGACTTGGCCCTCAACCCTACTGTACCTAATAACCTTGCTCTTATTCACATTTACTCTTAACTTTCTTCTTTCACACACTTTACCAAACTCAGTCACCAACTTCTGCAGTTTCTCACATGAATCAGCCACCAGCGCTGTATCATCAGCGAACAACAACTGACTCACTTCCCAAGCTCTCTCATCCACAACAGACTTCATACTTGCCCCTCTTTCCAAAACTCTTGCATTTACCTCTCTAACAACCCCATCCATAAACAAATTAAACAACCATGGAGACATCACACACCCCTGCCGTAAACCTACATTCAATGAGAACCAATCACTTTCCTCTCTTCCTACACGTACACATGCCTTGCATCCTCGATAAAAACTTTTCACTGCTTCTAACAACTTGCCTCCCACACCATATATTCTTAATACCTTCCACAGAGCATCTCTATCAACTCTATCATATGCCTTCTCCAGATCCATAAATGCTACATACAAATCCATTTGCTTTTCTAAGCATTTCTCACATACATTCTTCAAAGCAAACACCTGATCCACACATCCTCTACCATTTCTGAAACCACACTGCTTTTCCCCAATCTTATGCTCTGTACATGCCTTCACCCTCTCAATCAATACCCTCCCATATAATTTACCAGGAATACTCAACAAAATTATACCTCTGTAATTTGAGCACTCACTCTTATCCCCTTTGCCTTTGTACAATGGCACTATGCACGCATTCCGCCAATCAACTGCAATACCATCCAAACCTGCTGCCTTGCCGGCTCTCATCTTCCGCAAAGCTTTTACTACCTCTTCTCTGTTTACCAAATCATTTTCCCTAACCCTCTCACTTTGCACACCACCTCGACCAAAACACCCTATAACTCACACTCTATCATCAAACACATTCAACAAACCTTCAAAATACTCACTCCATCTCCTTCGCACATCACCACTACTTGTTATCATCTCCCCATTTGGGCCCTTCACTGAAGTTCCCATTTGCTCCCTTGTCTTACGCACTTTATTTACCTCCTTCCAGAACATCTTTTTATTCTCCCTAAAATTTAATGATATTCTCTCACCCCAACTCTCATTTGCCCTCTTTTTCACCTCTTGCACCTTTCTCTTGACCTCCTTTCTTTTTTCTTTTATACATATCCCACTCAATTGCATTTTTTCCCTGCAAAAAACGTTCAAATGCCTCTCTTCTCTCTTTCACTAATAATCTTACTTCTTCATCCCACCACTCACTACCCTTTCTAATCAACCCACCTCCCACTCCTCTCATGCCACAAGCATCTTTTGCGCACTCCATCACTGATTCCCTAAATACATCCCATTCCTCCCCCACTCCCCTTACTTCCATTGTTCTTACCTTTTTCCATTCTGTACTCCGTCTCTCCTGGTACTTCCTCACACAAGTCTCCCTCCCAAGCTCACTTACTCTCACCACCCTCCTCACCCCAACATTCACTCTTCTTTTCTGAAAACCCATACAAATCTTCACCTTAGCCTCCACAAGATAATGATCAGACATCCCTCCATTTGCACCTTTCAGCACATATACATATATATATACATACATATATATATATATATATGTATATATATATATATATATATATATATATATATATATATATATATATATATATATATATATATATATATATATATATATATATATATATATATATATATATATATATATGTATATATATATATATATATATATATATATATATATATGTATGGATCTGGAGAAGGCACATGATAGAGTTGATATTGATGCTCTTTGGAAGGTATTAAGGATATATGGTGTGGGAGGCATGTTATTAGAAGCAGTGAAAAGTTTTTATCGAGTATGTAAGGCATGTTTACGTGTAGGAAGAGAGGAAAGTGATTGGTTCTCAGTGAATGTAGGTTTACGGCAGGGGTGTGCGATGTCTCCATGGTTGTTTGATTTGTTTATGGATGGGGTTGTTAGGGAGGTGAATGCAAGAGTTTTGAAAAGAGGGGCAAGTATGCAGTCTGTTGGGGATGGGAGACCTTGGGAAGTGAGTTAGTTGTTGTTCGATGATGATACAGCGTTGGTGGCTGATTCGGGTGAGAAACTGCAGAAGCTGGTGACTGAGTTTGGTAAAGTGTGTGAAAGAAGAAATTTGAGAGTAAATGTGAATAAGAGTAAAGTTTTTAGGTACAGTAGGGTTGAGGGTCAAGTCAATTGGGAGGTAAGTTTGAATGGAGAAAAACTGGAGGAAGTGAAGTGTTTTAGATATCTAGGAGTGGATTTGGCAGCGGATGGAACCATGGAATCGGAAATGTATCATAGGGTTGGGGAGGGGACGAAAATTCTGGGAGCCTTGAAGAATGTGTTGAAGTCGAGAACATTATCTCGGAAAGCAAAAATGGGTATGTTTGAAGGAATAGTGGTTCCTACAATGTTTTATGGTTGCGAGGCATAGGCAATGGATAGAGCTGTGCGCTGGAGGGTGCATGTGCTGGAAATGAGATGTTTGAGGACAATATATGGTGTGAGCTGGTTTGATCGAGTAAGTAATAATAGGGTAAGAGAGTTATGTGGTAATAAAAAGAGGTCGGTTGAGAGAGCATAAGAGGGTGTTTTAAAATGGTTTGGTCATATGGAGAGAATGAGCGAGAAAAGATTGACCAAGAGGATATATATGTCAGAGGTGGAGGGAACGAGGAGAAGTGGAAGACTAAATTGGAGGTGGAAAGATGGAATGAAAAAAGATTTTGAGTGAGCGGGGCCTGAACATGCAGGAGGGTGAAAGGCGTGCAAGGAATAGAGTGAATTGGAACGATGTGGTATACCTGGGTCGACGTACTGTCAGTGGATTGAACTAGGGCATGTGAAGCGTCTGGAGTAAACCATGGAAAGTTCTGTGGGGCCTGGATGTGGAAAGGGAGCTGTGGTTTCAGTGCATTATTACATGACAGCTAGAGACTGAATGTGAACGAATGGGGTCTTTGTTGTGTTTTCCTAACGCTACCTCTCACACATGAGGGGGGAGGGTGTTGTTATTCTATGTGTGGCAGGGTGGCGATGTTAATGAGTAAAGGCAGACAGTATGAATTATGTACATCGGTATATATTTATATGTCTGTGTGTGTATATATATATGTATACATTGAGATGTATAGGTATGTATATTTGCGTGCGTGGACGTGTATATATATTCATGTGTATGTGGGTCGGTTGGGCTATTCTTTCGTCTGTTTCCTTGCGCTACCTCGCAAACGCGGGAGACAGCGACAAAGCAAAATAATGAAAATAGTATATATATATATATATATATATATATATATATATATATATATATATATATATATATATATATATATATATATATATATATATGTATATGTATATATATATATATATATATATATATATATATATATATATATATATATATATATATATATATATATATATATATATATATATATATATATATTATCCCTGGGGATAGGGGAGAAAGAATACTTCCCACGTATTCCCTGCGTGTCGTAGAAGGCGACTAAAAGGGAAGGGAGCGGGGGGCTGGAAATCCTCCCCTCTCGTTTTTTTTTAATTTTCCAAAAGAAGGAACAGAGAAGGGGGCCAGGTGAGGATATTCCCTCAAAGGCCCAGTCCTCTGTTCTTAACGCTACCTCGCTATCGCGGGAAATGGCGAATAGTATGAAAAAAAAAAAAAAAAATATATATATATATATATATATATATATATACATATACATATATATATATATATATATATATATATATATATATATATATATATATATATATATATATATATATATATATATATATATATATATATATATATATACATGTATATGAGAGAGAGAGAGAGAGAGAGAGAGAGAGAGAGAGAGAGAGAGAGAGAGAGAGAGAGAGAGAGAGAGAGAGAGAGAGAGAGAGAGAGAGAGAGAGTTTCTGAAACCTCAGAACTTCGCTTTGCTGACATCGAAAGTTCCTCAACTTCTCCCTACAGTAATGCAGTTCTGTATCTCTGAGTGGAGGATTTCCAAAGAAAGAAGGTAACAGTGATTCCGTGATTGTGCCGTGGTCCTCTTGCAACACAGATACAAAAAAAAATCTAGTTTGAAGTAACTCAATTTTACTGTAAGGTGGATCTGTGTAGCATATAGACAGTGATGGAAGGCAGTGCTTGTGGCTCACATACACCTTTTGTTGTCTATTGTTTTAAGCAGTACACTCAGCCTGACCCCAGAAGTTCAAAAACAAGGTGAATACATCAGTGTCAGAAGTTGCAGTCAGCGTAGTGCCATGAATGTGTCTATCGAATATTTGTTCTTTCTCTGAGAGGGGATTCAGAGCTTCCCCATTTTATCTTCTCTGTATCACGACCAGCTCTTCTCAGGGAAAAAAAAGGTTGTCGCATGTCAACATAGCCCATGTCCCCTGAAATCTTCACAGTCACTTTTCTTCCACTTATCAAGGAACTTGATCGTCAGATACTTTTCTTTATATGAACTGTACAAAATCTCTCCCAGTTCCTTAATTAAACGTGTTGCAGTTTTACTCATCCAATTTAACTGATTTCGCAAGACTTCCCTTTTTCTAAGCTCTTCACCACATTAAAAGACATCAGTCGACTGAAAGAATGTTGCTTCGAGTCTGATGACGTGCCATTCAGATCAGGTGGATTCCTTAGATCGAGGATGTATGAGCAGGTTGTGAAATTCTGATGATATTAACTGTAAACACTACACCAGTAACCTGCTCAGGTATCACCTCCTGACTAATGTAGTCGCTGCGTCTCGTATTTTCTTCAGGAGATAAGATCATGTTAATGATCAGGTGCGGATATCTCTTTCGTCATCTACGTTTGTAAGCTTTGTGTCAGGTGAGGGTCTTTGTCTCTATCGAGAATCTTTCAACGCTACAAGTGCTTCCTCCGGCTATATGTGTTGTAGACAACATGAAAAGGAGTGACATACACACTTCAGAGAGACCACTGGAAATCAAAAGTCGATGGGTCTTCAGCAAATAACCTGAGAGTATCAACCAAAAGTAAAATCTAATCAAAGTTTTGTGGCCTGCCCGGCTCAGCTGTAGGCATCAGACAGCTCTTGCATTTTACAGCACTAGGAACTTTATTGTGGACACGTATTTTACAGGCGACAGAATTCCCGGATGGCTGGAGATCAAAATCCAATAAATTGCCAGTATCAAACATCTCGGTCGAAGATAAACACAGGAGCAGACATTGAAAAATCGTTTGAGTGGGAACTGGGAAGGAGGTTCGTCCGTATGCTACTATGAAGAGTGTAGTTTTACGTGAGATAAAAGTGAATGATAAAGTTAAGGGTTTTAACATGTGTTACATATAGAAAAGTTGAATTATAATGTTTGTATGATCATGATGGCTGTTTATGTTTGGATAGAGGAATCATACCTAGTAAATATGTTTGAAGGACAACGGGCAGGGTATGGTTGAAAGTTTGTCAGAAGATATCGAAGGTGGGAGGTGGTAACGTAATGAGGATAAGAGTAGGTAGGCAGAGGTGTATGATAGAGCGCTCAAGGGAAACTAAGTAGTTGCTTCACTTCAAACGAACATTCTTCAAGGATGCGACCTCGTACTTCTTACCTTCGTAATCAGATGTTCTCGACGTAGGCTAATGTACGTTTTCCAAAAAAAAAAAAAGAGCAGTGAAGTCCTCTAGGATCGATCGAAGATTTTTCTCTCATACTTGATCGCCGTTTCCCGTGTTAGCGACGTATTTCCAGGAAACAGATGGGAAAAAACAACACACACAAAACCACAACACACACACAACACCCCACCCCACATAGCTGAATACATATTCTATTTTATTTTCTTTATATACTTTGTCGCTGTCTCCAGCGTTAGCAAGATAGCGAAAGGGAAAACAGACGAAAGAATGGCGCAACTCACCCACATACACATGTTTTAACATACACGCCCACACAGCACATTACATATCTATACATCTCAACCCCATCATACATATATTACATATATTATATATATATATATATATATATTATTTATTTTATATATATATATTTTATATTATATATATTATATATATATATATTTTATATATTTTATATTATTTTGTTATATATATTATTTTTATATTTTATATATATATTTAGATATATATTTTATATATATAATATTTATATATAAATATATTATCCTGGGGAAGGAGAAAAGATACGTCCCACGTATTCCCTGCGTGTCGTAGAAGGCGACTAAAAGGGAAGGGGCGGGGGGTGGAAATCCTCCCCTCTCGATTTTTTTTTTTTTTTTTTTTTTTCCAAAAAAAGGAACAGAGAAGGGGGCAGGTGATGATTTTCCCCTCAAAGGCCTAGTCCTCTGTTCTTAACGCTCCCTCGCTATTGCGGGAAATGGTGGAATAGTATGAAAAAAAAAAAAAAAAATATAATAATATATATATATTATTTATATTATATATATTATATAAAATATATATATATATATATATATATATATATATATATATATATATATATATATATATATATATTTTTTTTTTTTTTTTTTATACTTTGTCGTGTCTCCGCGTTTGCGAGGTAGCGCAAGGAAACGGACAAAAGGGAAATGGCCAACCCCCCCCATACACATGTACTTTACACACGTCCACACACACAAATATACATACCTACACAGCTTTCCATGGTTTACCCCGGGACGCTTAAACATGCCTTGATTCAATCCACTGACAGCACGTCAACCCCTGTATCCACATCGCTCCAATTCACTCTATTCCTTGCCCTCCTTTCACCCTCCTGCATGTTCAGGCCCCGATCACACAAAATCTTTTCACTCCATCTTTCCACCTCCAATTTGGTCTCCCTCTTCTCCTCGTTCCCTCCACCTCCGACACATATATCCTCTTGGTCAATCTTTCCTCACTCATTCTCTCCATGTGCCCAAACCATTTCAAAACACCCTCTTCTGCTCTCTCAACCACGCTCTTTTTATTTCCACACATCTCTCTTACCCTTACGTTACTTACTCGATCAAACCACCTCACACCACACATTGTCCTCAAACATCTCATTTCCAGCACATCCATCCCTCCTGCGCACAACTCTATCCATAGCCCACGCCTCGCAACCATACCACATTGTTTTGGGAAATACTATTCCTTCAAACATACCCATTTTGCTTTCCCGGGTAATGTTCTCGACTTCCAACATTTTTCAAGGCTCCCAAATATATATATTTATATATATATTTTTATATATATTTATTAAAATATATTTATATTATATATATTAAATGGGTATGTTTGAAGGAATAGTGGTTCCAACAATGTTGTATGGTTTTCGGGGGCGTGGGCTATGGATGAGTTGTGGCAGGAGGGTGGATTGTTGCTGGAAAATGAGATGTTTGAGGACAATATGTGTTGTGAGGTGTTTGATCGGGTAAGCAATGTAAGGGGGAGAGAGATGTGTTTGGGAAATTAAAAAAGTGTGTGGTTGAGAGAACAGAAGAGGGTGTTTTAAAATGGTTTGGTACATGGAGGGAAGAGTGAGGTAAGATTGACCAAGAGGTATATGTGTCAGAGGTGGAGGGAAAGAGGGAGAGTGGGAGACCAAATTGGAGGTGGAAAGATGGAGTGAAAAAGATTTTGAATGATCGGGGCGTGGCATGCAGGAGGGTGAAAGGCGTGCAAGGAATGAGTGAATTGGAACGTGTGGTTACAGGGGTCAACGTGCTGTCAATAGATTGACCAGGGCATGTGAGCGTTGGGGTAAACCATGGAAAGTTTTTGTGGGGCCTGGATGTGGAAAGAGAGCTGTGGTTTCGGTGAATTATTCTATGATAACTAGAGACTGAGTGTGAACGAATGTGGCCTTTGTTGTCTTTTCCTAGCGGTAACCTCGCAACATGAGGGGGAGAGAGGGTTGTTGTTATCCATGTGTGTGCGAGGTGGCGATGGAAATATTTTAAAAGCTAACAGTATGAATTATGTACATGTGTATATATGTTTATGTGTTATGTGTGTATTATATGGTAACATTGAGATGTATATTCATGTATGTTTGCGTGTGTGGACGATGTATTATATATACATGTTGTATGTGGGTGGGTTGGGCCATTCCTTCGTTGTTTCCTTGGCGCTAACTCGCGAACGTGGGAGACAGCGACAAAGCAAAATAAAATAAAAGAAATAACAATGAGTCATAGGGTGGGGTGAGGGGGCCGAAAGTTCTGAGAGCGTTGAAGAATTTGTGGAAAGGCGAGAACGTTAATCTCGGAGAAAGGAAAAATGGGCATGTTTGAAGGAAATAGTTGTTCCGACGATGTTATATGGGTTGCGTGGTGTAGGCTAAAATACAGTTGTGAGGTGGAGGGTGGATGTACTGGAAAATGAGAGGATGTTTGAGATATGTGCTGGGTGAGGTGGTTTGATCGTGTGTGTAATGAAAGGGTTAAGACAGATTATTGTGGTAATATAAAGAGTGCTGTTGGTTGAGTGAGCAGAAGGGGTGTTTGAAATTGGTTTGGTACATGATGAGAATGAGTGAGGAAGATTGACAAAGAGGTATATATGTGGCACAGATGGATGGGAACGAGGTGAAGTGTGAGGTCCAAATTGGAGGTGGAGTTGGGGTGAAAAATATTTTGAGATATAGATCGGGTCTGACATGCAGGAGGGTGAAAGGCGTGCAAGGAATAGAGTGAATTGGAACGATGTGGTATACAGGGTCAACGTGCTGTCAATAGATGAACCAGGGCATGTGAAGCGTCTGGGGTAAACCATGGAAAAGTTCCTGTGGGCCTGGATGTGAAAGAGAGGCTGTGGTTTCGGAATTATTCTATGATAGCTAGAGACTGAATTGTGAAGATGTGGCCTTTGTTGTCTTTTCCTAGCGCGAACATTCGCACACATTGAGGGGAGAGGTTTGTTTATCCTTGTGTGGCGAGGTGGCGATGGAAATAAATAAAAGCTAATACAGTAATGAATTATGTACATGTGTCTATATGTATATGTGTAATAGTGTGTTGCATATATATTGTGTAACATTGAGATGTATATTCATGTATGTTTGCGTGTGGTGGACGTGTAAGATAAAAAACATGTGTATGTGGGTGGTTGGGCCATCCCTTCGTCTGTTTCCTTGCGCTACCCTCGCTAACGTGGAGACAGCGAACAGAAGCAAAATAAAAATACAAGAATAACAATGAGTCCATAGGTGGGAGGGGGACGAAAGTTCTGAGAGCGTTTAAGAATTTGTGGAAGCGAGAACGTTATCTCGGAAAGGAAAATGTAGCATGTTTGAAGGAAAAGGTTGTTCCGACGATGTTATAGGTTGCGAAGGTGAAGGCTATAAATACAGTTGTGAGGAGGATGGTGGATGTACTGGAAAAGAGATGTTTGAAGATAATGTGTGGTGTGAGGTGTTTGATCGAGTGAGTAATGAAAGGGTAAGACAGATTTGTGGTAATAAAAAGAGTGTGGTTGAGGTGAGCAGAAGAGGGTGTTTTGAATGGTTTGGTCACATGGAGAGAATTGAATTGAGAAAGATTGACAAAGAGGATATATGTGTCACAGAGGGAGGGAACTAGGAGAAGTGGGAGACCAAATTGGTGGTGGGAAGTTGGGTGAAAAATATTTTGAGTGATCGGGTCCTGAACATGCAGGAGGTGAAAAGGCGTGCAAGGAATAGAGCGAATGGAATGATGTGGTATAACCGCGGTTCGACGTGAGTGTAATGACTGAAACCACTCATAGTGAAGCGTCCTGGGGTAAACCAGGAAACGTTTTGTGGGGCTTGGATGTGGGAAAGGGAGCTAAGGTTTTCGGTGCATTAAACAGATAAACTAGAACTGAGTGTGGAACGAATGTGGCCTTTGTTGTCTTTTCTAGGTGCTACTTGACGCTCACGTTTTGGGGGAGGGGGTTTTATTTCCTGTGTGGCGAGTTGGCGACGGGGATGATAAGGGCTCAGAGGACAGTCAGTATGATTTATGTCCTATAGATTATATATATATATTATATATTTATATATTATATATAATTATATATATATTTTTTATATATATATAATATTATTATTTATATATAATATATATTATATATATATATATCTTTTTTTCTTTTTTGCTTTGTCGCTTGGTTTTATCTTACCTCACTGTTCCCTCATGTGACAAAACCATTTTAAAATACCCTCTTCTGTTCTCTCAACCACACACTTTTTAATATATATTACATATATATGTCTGTGTGTCTATTTATATGTATATGTGGTGTGTGGACGTATTGAATTATACATGTGTATATGGGTGTGAAGTGGGCATTTTTTCGATTGTTTTCCTTGTGTACCTCGCTAACACGGTGGCGAGACAGCGACAGATATGCTAGAAATTGGATAATTTATTTATATATATATATATTATATATATATTATATATATATTATTTATATATATATATTAACGGGGGGAGACAGCGACAGAATATGGCTAAGAAAATGATAATGTAAATATATATATATGTTTTATATATATATATATAATATATATATATATATATCATATATTATATATTATTATCTATATATATATTTATTATATATATACTATATTATATATCATATATATATATATTATTTATTTTATATATATATATATATATAAATATTTAATATTATTATATTATATATTATATATATATATATATATTAATATAATTATATTATTAATCCCTGGGGCTTAGGGGAGAATGGTATACTCCCCA
>NC_092242.1:30661482-30666482 GCF_036320965.1 Panulirus ornatus
TATATATTATACATTATATATATATTATATATATTATAATAACATATATATATATATGTCTGTGTGTATATTTATATTTAATTCGTGCGGCGGTCTTGTAATGGACGTGTATGCATATACATGTGTATATGGGTGAAGTGGGACATTTTTCGATTGTTTCCTTGTGCTACCTCGCTAACGCGTGATGGACAGCGACAGATATGCTAAGGAAAAGGATTATGTTAAATATATAATAATACTATTTATATTTTATAGATCATATATATATTTTATCCCTGGGGATAGGGGAGAAAGAATAATTTCCCACGTATTCCTGCGTGTGGTCGTAGAGGCGACTAAAAGGGCGGGAGCGGGCGCTGGAAATCTCCCTTTCTTGTTTTTTTTTTTTTTTAATTTTCCAAAAGAAGGAACAGAGAAGTGGGTCAGTGAGGATATTCCCTCTAGGCCAGTTCTCTGTCTTAACGCTACTCGCTAAACGCGGAAATGGCAAATTGTATGAAAAAAAAAAAAGAAATATATATATATATATATATATATATATATATATATATATATATTTTTTTTTTTTTTTTCTTAAACTATTCGCTATTTCCCGCGTTAGCGAGGTAGCGTTAAGAACAGAGAACTGGGCCACTGAGGGAATATCCTCACCTGGCCCCCTTCTCTGTTCCTTCTTTTGGAAAATTAAAAAAAATTGAGAGGGGAGGATTTCCAGCCCCCCGCTCCCTCCCCTTTTAGTCGCCTTCTACGACACGCAAGGAATACGTGGGAGGTATTCTTTCTCCCCTATCCCCAGGGATTATATATATATATATATATATATATATATATATATATATATATATATATATATATATATATTTATATATATATATATATATATATATATATATATATATATATATATATATATATATATATATATATATATATATATATATATATATATATATATATATATATATATATATATATATATATATATATATACATATATATATATTTACATTATCATTTTCTTAGCATATTCTGTCGCTGTCTCCCCCGTTATATATATATATATATATATATATATATATATATATATATATATATATATATATATATATTATCATTTTCTTAGCATATTCTGTCGCTGTCTCCCGTGTTAGCGAGGTAGCACAAGGAAACAATCGAAAAAATGGCCCACTTCACCCATATACACATGTATATGCATATACGTCCACACACGCACATATACATATAAATAGACACACAGACATATATATGTATATATATATTAAAAAAGTGTGTGGTTGAGAGAACAGAAGAGGGTATTTTAAAATGGTTTGGTCACATGGAGGGAACGAGTGAGGTAAGATTAACCAAGCGACAAAGCAAAAAAGAAAAAAAGATATATATATATATATATATATATATATATATATATATATATATATATATATATATATATATATATATATATATATATATATATATATATATATATATATATATATATATATAGACATAATTCATACTGTCTGCCCTTATTCATTCCCGTCGCCAACTCGCCACACATGAAATGAAAACCCCCTCCCCCAAACGTGCGCAAGGTAGCACTAGGAAAAGACAACAAAGGCCACATTCGTTCACACTCAGTCTCTAGTTATCATGTATAATGCACCGAAACCTTAGCTCCCTTTCCACATCCAAGCCCCACAAAACGTTTCCTGGTTTACCCCAGACGCTTCACATGAGCTGGTTCAGTCCATTGACATCACGTCGACCGCGGTATACCACATCATTCCAATTCACTCTATTCCTTGCACGCCTTTCACCCTCCTGCATGTTCAGGACCCGATCACTCAAAATATTTTTCACCCCAACTTCCCACCTCCAATTTGGTCTCCCACTTCTCCTCGTTCCCTCCATCTGTGACACATATATCCTCTTTGTCAATCTTTCCTCACTCATTCTCTCCATGTGACCAAACCATTTCAAAACACCCTCTTCTGCTCACTCAACCACACTCTTTATATTACCACAAATCTGTCTTACCCTTTCATTACTCACTCGATCAAACCACCTCACACCACACATTATCTTCAAACATCTCATTTCCAGTACATCCACCCTCCTCCTCACAACTGTATTTATAGCCTACACCTCGCAACCATATAACATCGTCGGAACAACTATTCCTTCAAACATGCCCATTTTTCCTTTCCGAGATAACGTTCTCGCCTTCCACAAATTCTTCAACGCTCTCAGAACTTTCGCCCCCTCCCCCACCCTATGACTCATTGTTATTTCTTTTATTTTATTTTGCTTTGTCGCTGTCTCCCACGTTAGCGAGGTAGCGCAAGGAAACAGACGAAGGAATGGCCCAACCCACCCACATACACATGTATATATATACACGTCCACACACGCAAACATACATGAATATACATCTCAATGTACACATATATATACACACATACACATATACATATATACACATGTACATAATTCATACTGTTAGCTTTTATTTATTTCCATCGCCACCTCGCCACACATGGATAACAACCCTCTCCCCCTCATGTGTGCGAGGTAGCGCTAGGAAAAGACAACAAAGGCCACATTCGTTCACATTCAGTCTCTAGCTATCATAGAATAATTCACCGAAACCACAGCTCTCTTTCCACATCCAGGCCCCACAGAACTTTCCATGGTTTACCCCAGACGCTTCACATGCCCTGGTTCAATCTATTGACAGCACGTTGACCCCTGTATACCACATCGTTCCAATTCACTCTATTCCTTGCACGCCTTTCACCCTCCTGCATGCTCACGCCCCGATCATTCAAAATCTTTTTCACTCCATCTTTCCACCTCCAATTTGGTCTCCCACTTCTCCTCGTTCCCTCCACCTCTGACACATATATCCTCTTGGTCAATCTTACCTCACTCGTTCCCTCCATGTGACCAAACCATTTTAAAACACCCTCTTCTGTTCTCTCAACCACACACTTTTTTAATTCCACACATCTCTCTCACCCTTACATTGCTTACCCGATCAAACTACCTCACAACACATATTGTCCTCAAACATCTCATTTCCAGCACAATCCACCCTCCTGCGCACAACTCTATCCATAGCCCACGCCTCGCAACCATACAACATTGTTGGAACCACTATTCCTTCAAACATACCCATTTATATATATATATATATATATATATATATATATATATATATATATATATATATATATATATATATTTTGGGAGCCTTGAAAAATGTGTGGAAGTCGAGAACATTATCCCGGAAAGCAAAAATGGGTATGTTTGAAGGAATAGTAGTTCCAACAATGTTGTATGGTTGCGAGGCGTGGGCTATGGATAGAGTTGTGCGCAGGAGGATGGATGTGCTGGAAATGAGATGTTTGAGGATAATGTGTGGTGTGAGGTGGTTTGATCGAGTAAGTAACGTAAGGGTAAGAGAGATGTGTGGAAATAAAAAGAGCGTGGTTGAGAGAGCAGAAGAGGGTGTTTTAAAATGGTTTGGGCACATGGAGAGAATGAGTGAGGAAAGATGGACCAAGAGGATATATGTGTCGGAGGTGGAGGGAACGAGGAGAAGAGGGAGACCAAATTGGAGGTGGAAAGATGGAGTGAAAAAGATTTTGTGTGATCGGGGCCTGAACATGCAGGAGGGTGAAAGGAGGGCAAGGAATAGAGTGAATTGGAGCGATGTGGTATACAGGGGTTGACGTGCTGTCAGTGGATTGAATCAAGGCATGTGAAGCGTCCGGGGTAAACCATGGAAAGCTGTGTAGGTATGTATATTTGTGTGTGTGGACGTGTGTATGTACATGTGTATGGGGGGGGGTTGGGCCATTTCTTTCGTCTGTTTCCTTGCGCTACCTCGCAAACGCGGGAGACAGCGACAAAGTATAAAAAAAAAAAAAAAAAATATATATATATATATATATATATATATATATATATATATATATATATATATATATATATATATATATATATATATATATATATATATATATATATATATATTTTTTTTTTTTTTTTTTCATACTATTCACCATTTCCCGCAATAGCGAGGTAGCGTTAAGAACAGAGGACTAGGCCTTTGAGGGAATATCATCACCTGGCCCCCTTCTCTGTTCCTTCTTTTGGAAAAAAAAAAAAAAAAAAAAAATCGAGAGGGGAGGATTTCCAGCCCCCCGCTCCCTTCCCTTTTAGTCGCCTTCTACGACACGCAGGGAATACGTGGGACGTATTCTTTCTCTCCTATCCCCAGGGATAATATATATATATATATATATATATATATATATATATATATATATATATATATATATATATATATATATATATATATATATACATATATATATATATATATATATATATATATATATATATATATATATATATATATATATATATATATATATATATATATATATATATATATATATATATATATGTATATATATATGTATGCGTTGAGATGTATAGATATGTATATGTGCTGTGTGGTCGTGTATGTATATACATGTGTATGTGGGTGAGTTGCGCCATTCTTTCGTCTGTTTCCTTGCGCTATCTTGCTAACGCTGGAGACAGCGACAAAGTATGATAAAGAAAATAAGATAGAATATGTATTCAGCTATGTGTGTGTGTGTGTGTGTGTGTGTGTGTGTGTGTGTGTGTGTGTGTGTTTCCTCATCTGTTTCCTGGAAATACGTCGCTAACACGGGAAACGGCGATCAAGTATGAGAGAAAAATCTTCGATCGATCCTAGAGGACTTCACTGCTCTTTTTTTTTTTTTTGGAAAACGTGCATTAGCCTACGTCGAGAACATCTGATTACGAAGGTAAGAAGTACGAAGTCGCATCCTTGAAGAATGTTCGTTTGAAGTGAAGCAACTACTTAGTTTCCCTTGAGCGCTCTATCATACACCTCTGCCTACCTACTCTTATCCTCATTACGTTACCACCTCCCACCT
>NC_092242.1:30671482-30713982 GCF_036320965.1 Panulirus ornatus
TGAAGTCTGTTGTGGATGAGAGAGCTTGGGAAGTGAGTCAGTTGTTGTTCGCTGATGATACAGCGCTGGTGGCTGATTCATGTGAGAAACTGCAGAAGTTGGTGACTGAGTTTGGTAAAGTGTGTGAAAGAAGAAAGTTAAGAGTAAATGTGAATAAGAGCAAGGTTATTAGGTACAGTAGGGTTGAGGGCCAAGTCAATTGGTAGGTAAGTTTGAATGGAGAAAAACTGGAGGAAGTAAAGTGTATTAGATATCTGGGAGTGGATCTGGCAGCGGATGGAACCATGGAAGCGGAAGTGGATCATAAGGTGGGGGAGGGGGGCGAAAATCCTTGGAGCCTTGAAGAATGTGTGGAAGTCGAGAACATTATCTCGGAAAGCAAAAATGGGTATGTTTGAAGGAATAGTGGTTCCAACAATGTTGTATGGTTGCGAGGCATGGGCTATGGATAGAGTTGTGCGCAGGAGGATGGATGTGCTGGAAATGAGATGTTTGAGGACAATGTGTGGTGTGAGTTGGTTTGATCGAGTAAGTAACGTAAGGATAAGAGAGATGTGTGGAAATAAAAAAGAGCGTGGTTGAGAGAGCAGATGGTGTTTTGAAATGGTTTGGGCACATGGAGAGAATGAGTGAGGAAAGATTGACCAAGAGGATATATGTGTCGGAGGTGGAGGGAACGAGAAGAAGTGGGAGACCAAACTGGAGGTGGAGAGATGGAGTGAAAATGATTTTGTGTGATCGGGGCCTGAACATGCAGGAGGGTGAAAGGAGGGCAAGGAATAGAGTGAATTGGATCGATGTGGTATACCGGGGTTGACGTGCTGTCAGTGGATTGAATCAGGGCATGTGAAGCGTCTGGGGTAAATCATGGAAAGCTGTATAGGTATGTATATTTGCGTGTGTGGACGTATGTATATACATGTGTATGGGGGTGGGTTGGGCCATTTCTTTCGTCTGTTTCCTTGTGCTACCTCGCAAACGCGGGAGACAGCGACAAAGCAAAAAAAAAAAAAAAAAAGAAAAATATATATATATATATACATATTTATATATATATATATATATATATATATATATATATATATATATATATATATATATATATATATATATATATATATGTATATATATATTTATATATATATATATATATATATATATATATATATATATATATATATATATATATATATATATATATATATATATATATATATATATATATCCCTGGGGATAGGGGAGAACGAATACTTCCCACCTATTCCCTGCGTGTCGTAGAAGGCGACTGAAAGGGGAGGGAGCGGGGGGCTGGAAATCCTCCCCTCTCGTTTTTTTTTAATTTTGCAAAAGAAGGAACAGAGAATTGGGCCAGGTGAGGGCATTCCCTCAAAGGCCCAATCCTCTGTTCTTAACGCTACCTCGCTAATGCGGGAAATGGCGAATAGTTTGAAAGAAAGAAAAGAATATATATATATATATATATATATATATATATATATATATATATATATATATATATATATATATATATATATATATATATATATATATACATGGTGACTGAGTTTCGTAAAGTGTGTGAAAGAAGAAAGTTAAGAGTAAATGCGGATAAGAGCAAGGTTATTAGGTACAGTAGGGTTGAGGGTCAAGTCAATTGGGAGGTGAGTTTGAATGGTGAAAAACTGGAGGAAGTAAAGTGTTTTAGATATATGGGAGTGGATCTGGCAGCGGATGGAACCTTGGAAGCGGAAGTAAATCATAGTGAGGGGAAGGGGGCGAAAATCCTGGGAGCCTTGAAGAATGTGTGGAAGTCGAGAACATTATCTCCGAAAGCAAAAATGGGTATGTTTGAATGAATAGTGATTCCAACAATGTTGTATAGTTGCGAGGCGTGGGCTATGTATAGAATTGTGCGCAGGAGGATGGATGTGCTGGAAATGAGATGTTTGAGGACAATATGTGGTGTGAGGTGGTTTGAACGAGTAAGTAATGTAAGGGTAAGAGAGATGTGTGGAAACAGGAAATGCGTGGTTGAGAGAGCAGAAGAGGGTGTTTTGAAATGGCTTTGGCACATGGAGAGAATGAGTGAGGAAAGATTGACCAAGAGGATATATGTGTCGGAGGTGGAGGGAACGAGGAGAAGTGGGAGACCATATTCGATGTGGAAAGGTGGAGTGAAAAAAGATTTTGAGTGATCGGGGCCAGAACATTCAGCAGGGTGAAAGGCGGGCAAGGAATACAGTGAATTGGATCGATGTGGTATACCGGGGTCGACGTGCTGTCAATAGATTGAATCAGGGCATGTGAAGCGTCTGGGGTAAACAATGGAAAGTTCTGTGGGGCCTGGATGTGAAAAGGCAGCTGTGGTTTCGGGCATTATTGTATGACAGCTGGAGATTGAGTGTTAGCGAATGGAGCCTTTATTGTGTTTTCCTGGCGCTGCCTCGCACACATGAGGGGGGGAGGGGAATGTTATTCCGTGTGTGGCGAGGTGGCGAGGGTGTGAGTAGGGGCAGACAGTGTGAATTGTGTGAATGTGTGTATATGTGTGTGTCTGTGTGTGTATATATATGTGTGTACGTAGGGATGTGTGGGTGCGTATGTTTGCGTGTGCACACGTGTGTGTGTGGTGTGTGCATGTGTGTGGGGGTGGGTTGGGCCATTTCTTTCGTCTGTTTCCTTGCGCTACCTCGCAGGCGCGGGAGACAGCGACAAAGCAAAATAACATAATAATAAATAATAATGATAATATATATACGTATATATATATATATATATATATATATATATATATATATATATATATATATATATATATATATATATTATTTATTTATTTTAATTTGCTTTGTCGCTGTCTCCCGCGTTTTCGAGGTAGCGCAAGGAGTCGGACGAAAGAAATGGCCCAACCCACCCCCATACACAAGTATATACATACACGTCCACACACGCAAATATACATACCTATACATCTAAATGTACACATATATATACACACACAGACACATACATATATACCCATGCACACAATTCACACTGTCTGCCTTTGTTCATTCCCATCGCCACCTCGCAACACATGGAATACCATCCCCCTCCCCCCTCATGTGTGCGAGGTAGCGCTAGGAGAAGACAACAAAGGCACCATTCGTTCACACTCAGTCTCTAGCTGTCATGCAATAATGCCCGAAACCACAGCTAACTTTCCACCTCCAGGCCCCACACAACTTTCCATGGTTTACCCCAGACGCTTCACATGCCCTGATTCAATCCACTGACAGCAGGTCAACCCCGGTATACCACATCGGTCCAATTCACTCTATTCCTTGCCCGCCTTCCACCCTCCTGCATGTTCAGGCATGTTCAGGTCAGTTGGGAGGTAAGTTTGAATGGAGAAAAACTGGAGGAAGTAAAGTGTTTTAGATATCTGGGAGTGGATCTGGCAGCGGATGGAACCATGGAAGTGGAAGTGAATCATAGGGTGGGGGTGGGGGGGGGGGGGGGGGGCGAAAATCCTGGGAGCCTTGAAGAATGTTTGGAAGTCGAGAACATTATCTCGGAAAGCAAAAATGGGTATGTTTGAAGGAATAGTGGTTCCAGCAATGTTGTATGGTTGCGAGGCGTGGGCTATGGATAGAGTTGTGCGCAGGAGGGTGGAAGTGCTGAAAATGAGATGTTTGAGGACAATGTGTGTTGTGAGGTGGTTTGATCGAGTAAGTAATGTAAGGGTAAGAGAGATGTGTGGAAATAAAAAGAGCGTGGTTGAGAGAGCAGAAGAGGGTGTTTTGAAATGGTTTGGGCACATGGGGAGAATGAGTGAGGAAAGATTGACCAAGAGGATATATGTGTCGGAGGTGGAGGGAACGAGGAGAAGAGGGAGACCAAATTGGAGGTGGAAAGATGTAGTGAAAAAGATTTTGAGTGATATATGTATATATATATATGTATTATTTATTTATTTTATTATACTTTGTCGCTGTCTCCCGCGTTTGCGAGGTAGCGCAAGGAAACAGACGAAAGAAATGGCCCAACCCCCCCCATACACATGTATATACATACGTCCACACACGCAAATATACATACCTACACAGCTTTCCATGGTTTACCCCAGACGCTTCACATGCCTTGATTCAATCCACTGACAGCACGTCAACCCCGGTATACCACCTCGCTCCAATTCACTCTATTCCTTGCCCTCCTTTCACCCTCCTGCATGTTCAGGCCCCGATCACACAAAATCTTTTTCACTCCATCTTTCCACCTCCAATTTGGTCTCCCTCTTCTCCTCGTTCCCTCCACCTCCGACACATATATCCTCTTGGTCAATCTTTCCTCACTCATTCTCCCCATGTGCCCAAACCATTTCAAAACACCCTCTTCTGCTCTCTCAACCACGCTCTTTTTATTTCCACACATCTCTCTTACCCTTACGTTACTCACTCGATCAAACCACCTCACACCACACATTGTCCTCAAACATCTCATTTCCAGCACATCCATCCTCCTGCGCACAACTCTATCCATAGCCCACGCCTCGCAACCATACAACATTGTTGGAACCACTATTCCTTCAAACATACCCATTTTTGCTTTCCGAGATAATGTTCTCGACTTCCACACATTCTTCAAGGCTCCCAGAATTTTCGCCCCCTCCCCCACCCTATGATCCACTTCCGCTTCCATGGTTCCATCCGCTGCCAGATCCACTCCCAGATATCTAAAACACTTCACTTCCTCCAGTTTTTCTCCATTCAAACTCACCTCCCAATTGACTTGACCCTCAACCCTACTGTACCTAATAACCTTGCTCTTATTCACATTTACTCTTAACCTTCTTCTTCCACACACTTTACCAAACTCAGTCACCAGCTTCTGCAGTTTCTCACATGAATCAGCCACCAGCGCTGTATCATCAGCGAACAACAACTGACTCACTTCCCAAGCTCTCTCATCCCCAACAGACTTCATACTTGCCCCTCTTTCCAAAACTCTTGCATTTACCTCCCTAACAACCCCATCCATAAACAAATTAAACAACCATGGAGACATCACACACCCCTGCCGCAAACCTACATTCACTGAGAAACAATCACTTTCCTCTCTTCCTACACGTACACATGCCTTACATCCTCGATAAAAACTTTTCACTGTTTCTAACAACTTGCCTCCCACACCATATATTCTTAATACCTTCCACAGAGCATCTCTATCAACTCTATCATATGCCTTCTCCAGATCCATAAATGCTACATACAAATCCCTTTGCTTTTCTAAGTATTTCTCACATACATTCTTCAAAGCAAACACCTGATCCACACATCCTCTACCACTTCTGAAACCACAGTGCTCTTCCCCAATCTGATGCTTTGTACATGCCTTCACCCTCTCAATCAATACCCTCCCATATAATTTACCAGGAATACTCAACAAACTTATACCTCTGTAATTTGAGCACTCACTCTTATCCCCTTTGCCTTTGTACAATGGCACTATGCACGCATTCCGCCAATCCTCAGGCACCTCACCATGAGTCATACATACATTAAATAACCTTACCAACCAGTCAACAATACAGTCACCCCCTTTTTTAATAAATTCCACTGCAATACCATCCAAACCTGCAGCCTTGCCGGCTTTCATCTTCCGCAAAGCTTTCACTACCTCTTCTCTGTTTACAAATCATTTTCCCTAACCCTCTCACTTTGCACACCACCTCGACCAAAACACCCTATATCTGCCACTCTATCATCAAACACATTCAACAAACCTTCAAAATACTCACTCCATCTCCTTCTCACATCACCACTACTTGTTATCACCTCCCCATTTGCGCCCTTCACTGAAGTTCCCATTTGCTCCCTTGTCTTACGCACTTTATTTACCTCCTTCCAGAACATCTTTTTATTCTCCCTAAAATCTAATGATACTGTCTCACCCCAACTCTCATTTGCCCTTTTTTTCACCTCTTGCACCTTTCTCTTGACCTCCTGTCTCTTTCTTTTATACATCTCCCACTCAATTGCATTTTTTCCCTGCAAAAATCGTCCAAATGCCTCTCTCTTCTCTTTCACTAATACTCTCACTTCTTCATCCCACCACTCACTACCCTTTCTAATCAACCCACCTCCCACTCTTCTCATGCCACAAATATCTTTTGCGCAATCCATCACTATATCCATTCCTTATATATATATATATATATATATATATATATATATATATATATATATATATATATATATATATATATATATATATATATAAAATGAGATGTTTGAGGACATTATGTGGTGTGAGATGGTTTGATCGAGTAAGTAATAATAGGGTAAGAGGGACATATGGTAATAAAAAGATTGTGGCTGAGGTAGCAGAAGAGGGTGTTTTGAAATGGTTTGGTCACATAGAGAGAATGAGTGAGGATATATTTGTTTCAGAGGTGGAGGAAATGAGGAGAAGTGGGAGACCAAATTGTAGGTGGATAGATGGAGTGAAAAGATTTTGAGTGATTGGGGCCTGAACATGCAGGAGGGTGAAAGGCGTGGAAGGAATAGAGTGAATTGGAACGATGTGGTATACCGGGGTCAACATGCTGTCAGTGGATTGAACCAGGGCATGTGAAGCGTCTGGGGTAAACCATGAAAAGTTTTGTGGGGCCTGGATGTGGAAAGGGAGCTGTGGTTTCGGTGCATTATAACATGACAGCTAGAGAATGAGTGTGAACGAATGTGACATTTGTTTTCTTTTCCTAGCGCTACCTTGCACACATGAGGGGGGAAGGGGTTGTTTTTTTATATGTGGCGGGATGGCGATGGGAATGAATAAAGGCAGACATTATGAATTATGTGCATGTGTATATATGTATATGTCTGTGTGTATCTATATGTATACGTTGTGATGTATAGGTATATATACTTGCGTGTGTGGATGTGTATGTATATACATGTGTATTTGGGTGGGTTGGGCCATTTCTTTCATATGTTTCCTTGCGCTACCTCGCTAACGCGGGAGACGGCGAGAAAGCAAAATAGAAATAGAATATATATATATATATATATATATATATATATATATATATATATATATATATATATATATATATATATATATATATATCCCTGGGGATAGGGGAGAAAGAATACTTCCCTCATACTCCCTGCGTGTCGTATAAGGCGACTAAAAGGGGAGGGAGCAGGGGGCTGCAGATCCTCCCCTCTCGTTTTAATTTTCCAAAAGGAGAAACAGAGGAAGGAGCTAAGTGAGGATATTCCTTAAAAGGCTCAGTCCTCTGTTCGTAATGCCACCTCGCTAACGCGGGAAATGGCTAATAGTACATATATTAGTATACATGGCAAAGGGGATGAAAGTGAGTGCTCAAATTACAGAAGTATAAGTTTGTTCAGTATTCCTGGTGAATTATATGAAAGGATATTGACTGAGAAGGTGAAGGCATGTACAGAGCATCAGATTCGACAAGAGCAGCGTGGTTTCTGAAGTGGTGGAGGATGTTTGGATCAGTTGTTTGCTTAGAGTTGATAGAGATGCTCTGTAGAACGTCTTAAGAA
This sequence comes from Panulirus ornatus, assembly GCF_036320965.1. Classification (NCBI taxonomy): domain Eukaryota; kingdom Metazoa; phylum Arthropoda; class Malacostraca; order Decapoda; family Palinuridae; genus Panulirus; species Panulirus ornatus. The sequence continues at coordinate 30,679,042 of NC_092242.1, forward strand.
TATATCGTGTGGGAGGCAAGTTGTTAGAAGCAGTATAGAGTTTTTATCGAAGATGTAAGGCATGTGTACGAGTAGGAAGAGAGGAAAGTGATTGGTTCTCCGTGAATGTAGGTTTGCGGCAGGGGTGTGTGATTTTTCCGTGGTTGTTTAATTTGTTTATGGATGGGGTTGTTAGTTAGGTGAATGCAAGAGTTTTGGAAAGATGGGCAAGTATGCAGTCAGTTGCGGATGAGAGAGCTTGGGAAGTGAGTCTGTTGGTATTCGCTGATGATACAGCGCTGGTGGCTGATTCATGTGAGAAACTGCAGAAGCTGGTGACTGAATTTGGTAAAGTGTGTGAAAGAAGAAAGTTAAGAGTAAATGTGAATAAGAGCAAGGTTAGTAGATACAGTAGGGTTGAGGGTCAAGTCAATTGGGAGGTAAGTTTGAATGTGTTTTGGATATCTGGGAGTGGATCTGGCAGCGGATGGAACCATGGAAGCGGAAGTGAATCATAGGGTGGGGGAGGGGGCGAAAATTCTGTGAGCCTTGAAGAATGTGTGGAAGTCGAGAACATTATCTCGGAAAGCAAAAATGGGTATGTTTGAAGGAATAGTGGTTCCAACAATGTTGTATGGTTGCGAGGCGTGGACTATGGATAGAGTTGTGCGCAGGAGGATGGATGTGCTGGAAATGAGATGTTTGAGGACAATGTGTGGTGTGAGGTGGTTTGATCGAGTAAGTAACGTAAGGGTAAGAAAGATGTGTGGAAATAAAAAGAGCGTGGTTGAGAGAGCAGAAGATGGTGTTTTGAAATGGTTTGGTCACATGGAGAGAATGAGTGGGGAAAGATTGACCAAGAGGATATATGTGTCGGAGGTGGAGGGAACGAGGAGAAGAGGGAGACCAAATTGGAAGTGGAAAGATGGAGTGAAAAAGATTTTGTGTGATCGGGGCCTGAACATGCAGGAGGGTGAAAGGAGGGCAAAGAATAGAGTGAGTTGGAGTGATGTGGTATACCGGGGTTGACGTGCTGTCAGTGAATTGAATCAAGGCATGTGTATGGGGGTGGGTTGGGCCATTTCTTTCGCCTGTTTCCTTGCGCTACATCGCAAACGCGGGAGACAGCGACAAAGCAAAAAAAGAAAAAAAAGAAAAAAAAAATATATATATATATATATATATATATATATATATATATATATATATATATATATATATATATATATATATATATATATATATATATATATATATATATATATATATATATTTATATATATATGTATATATATATATATATATATATATATATATATATATATATATATATATATATATATATATATATATATATATATATATATATATATATATATATTTATATATATATATGTATATATATATATATATATATATATATATATATATATATATATATATATATATATATATATATTGGAAAGGATCACAGTTTTGCGCGTGATCAAGATATTCCTATGAGTCCACGGGGAAAATGAAACACAAAAAGTTCCCAAGTGCACTTTCGTGTAATGATCACATCATCAGGGGAGACACAAGAGAGAAATATAACAGTCATTTGATATATATCGAAGAGACGAGGCTAGGACGCTATTTGGTAAACATGCGATTGTCCAAAACATACAACGAGCGTCATAAACTTATCATTCTACAAATCTTATCAACAATAAAGTTATCTAATTTGTACAGACCATCACTAATATTAAGATTATAATTCTTTGTGTATTTAATAATAGAAGATTCAATGATATTTCTCTTGGCAATAGAGTTAGAGTTAATAACCGAGATGGCGTTACTCCAGTCAATGGAATAATCATAGTTTTTAACATGATTAAACAAGGCATTTGATTCTTGTCCCGTTCTTATATTATATTTATGTTGCTTAAGTCTAACAGAAAGATCCTTACCAGTCTGACCAACATAAAATTTATCAGTTTCCACAAGGAACTTTATAGATGCAACCAAGAGAATTTTCTGGTGAATTCCTGATTAAGATATTCTTTATAGTATTATTCTTGCTAAAGGCAACATTTACATTAAAGGATTTAAGCAACATGGGAAGCAAATTCTAATATCATGAACAATGTAGACTTAGTCAACAAGCTAAACAATATCAATATTAATTCTGATTTCAAACTAGTTAGCTTTGATGTTTCCTCACTTTTGACTAAAGTTCCATTTGATGACCTTTTAGAATATTTATTTGATGTGTCTTGGATGATATTCATTTACCTGTATCAAAGTCTAATTTCACTGAACTGATAAAATTGTGTATAAATAACTGTGTATTTCAATTTAATGGAGATTATTATGCTCAAAAATTTGGTATTGCAATGGGTGACCCTCTTTCACCTGTACTAAGTAATCTTTATATGGAATTTTTTGAAACAAAATTACTAAAGGACATCTTACCTTCTAATGCAATTTGGTTTAGGTATGTAGATGATGTTCTTTGTGTTTGGCCAACAAATGAAAATTTACAAATATTTCTCCCCTTACTTAACAATTTAGTACCTTCCATCAAATGTAATGTAGAAAATGAAAATAATGGTATGTTACCATTTTTAGATTACATGATCCATAGACAAGGAAACAAGTTTAAGTTTACCATATACAGAAAACCCACCAATGTATGCTCATATATCCATTATTACTCATCTCAACATGACAGAGTTAAATTATCATCATTTCAGTCTATGTTCCTAAGGGCATTACGTATTTGTAGTCCAGAGTTTATTGATGATGACTTTGAGAAGATATATTCTATTGGATCTAAGTTAAAGTACCCTAGATCTTTCATTGATAAATCCCTTAAGTTAGCAAAGAAATCATTTTATAGAGTTGAGCTCAAACCTCCCATTGACACCAAGAATCTTTTAGTTCTCCCTTTTAATAACAATTTCACTTTGCTTCCCATGTTGCTTAGATCCTTTAATGTAAATGTTGCCTCGAGCAACAATGATCCTATAAAGAATATCTTAATCAGGAATTCACCAGAAAATTCTCTTGGTTGCATCTATAAAGTTCCTTGTGGAAACTGTGATAAATTTTATGTTAGTCAGACTGGTAAGGATCTTTCTGTTAGACTTAGGCAACATAAATATAGGATAAGAACGTGACAAGAATCAAATGCCTTGTTTAATCATGTTAAAAACTATGATCATTGTATTGCCTGGAGTAATGCCATCTCAGTTGTTAACTCTAACTCTATTACCAAGAGAAACACCATTGAATCTTCTATCATTGAATACACAAAGAATTATAATCTTAATATTAGTGATGGTCTGTACAAATTAGATAACTTTGTTGTTGATAAGATTTGTAAAATGATAAGTTTATGAACGCTCGTTGTATGTTTTGGACAATCACATGTTTACCAAATGGCGTCCTAGCCTCGTCTCTTCGATGTATATCAACTGACTGTTACATTTCTCTCTTGTGTCTCCCCTGATGATGTGATTATTACACAAAAGTGCACTTGGGAACTTTTTGTGTTTCATTTTCCCCGTGGACTCATAGGAATATATATATGAATATATATATATATATATATATATATATATATATATATATATATATATATATATATATATATATATATATATATATATATATATATATATATATATATATGTCTGTGTGTGTATATATATGTATACGTTGAGATGTATAGGTATGGATATATGCGTGTGTGGACGTGTATGTGTATACATGTGTATGTAGGTGGGTTGGCAATTTCTTTCGTCTCTTTCCTTACGCTACTTCGCCAACGCGGGAGACAGCGACAAAGCAAAATAGATAATTAATGTTCATTTATTTATTTATTCATTTTGGTTTGTCGCTGTCTCCCGCGTTAGTAAGATAGCGCAAGGAAACAGACAAAAGAATGGCCCAACCCACCCACATACAAATGTATATACACACACATCCACACACGCAAATAATACATACCCATACATCTCAACGTATACATATGTATACATACAGAGACACATACATATATACACGTACATAATTCATACTGTCTGCCTTCATTCATTCCCATCGCCACCCCGCCAGACATGAAATAACAACCCCCTCCCCACACATTTGCGCGAGGTAGTGCTAGCAAAAGACACAAAGGCCACATTCATGTATAGTGCACTGAAACTACAGCTTCCTTTCCACATCCAGACCGCACAGAACTTTCCATGATATACCCCAGACCCTTCACACGCCCTGATTCAATTCATTGACAGCACGTCGACCCCGGTATACCACATCGTTCCAATTCACTCTATTCCTTGCACGCCTTTCACCCTCCTCCATGTTCAGTCCCCGATCACTCAAAATCTTTTTCACTCCATCTTTCCAACTCTAATTTGGTCTCCCACTTCTCCTCGTTCCCTCCACTTCTGACTCATATATCCTCTTGGTCAATCTTTCCTCACTCATTCTCTCCAGGTGATCAAACCATTTCAAAACACCCTCTTCTGCTTTCTCAACCACAATCTTTTTATTACCACATATCTCTCTTACCCTATTATTACTTACGCCATCAAACCACCTCACACCACATATCGTCCTCAAACATCTCATTTCCAGCACATCCATCCTCCTTCGCACAACTCTATCTATAGCCTACGCCTCGCAATCATATAACATTTTTGGAACAACTATTCTTCAAACATATCCATTTTTGCGTTCAGAGATAATGTTCTCGACTTCCACACATTCTTCAAGGCTCCCAGAACCTTCGCCCCTCCTCCACCCTACGATTCACTTCCGCTTACACGGTTCCACCCGCTGCCAAATCCACTCCCAGATATCTAAAAGACTTTACTTCCTCCAGTTTTTCTCCATTCAAACTTACCTCCCAATTGACTTGTCCCTCAACCCTACTGTATCTAATAACCTTCCTCTTATCCACATCTACTCTCAGCTTTCTTCTTTCATAGACTTTACCAAACTCAGTCACCAGCTTATGCAGCTTCTCATACGAATCAGCCACCAGCGCTGTATCATCAGCGAACAACAACTGACTCACTTCCCAAGCTCTCTCATCCACAACAGACTGCATACTTGCCCCTATCTCCAAAGCTCTTACATTCACCTCCCTAACGGCCCCATCCATTAACAAATGAAACAACCATGGAGACATCACACACCCCTGCCGCAAACCTACGTTCACGGACAACCAATCACTTTCCTCTCTTCCTACTCGTACACATGACTTACATCCTCGATAAAAACTTTCCACTGCTTCTAGCAACTTGCCCCGCCACACCATATATTCTTAATACCTTCCACAGAGCATCCCTATCAACAATATGATATGTCTTCTCCAGATCCAAAAAAGCTACATACAAATCCAATTGCTTTTCTAAGTATTTTTCACATACATTCTTCAAAGCAAACACCTGATCCACACATTCTCTACCACTTCTGAAACCACACTGCTCTTCCCTAATCTGATGCTCTGTACATGCTTTCACCCTCTCAATCAATACCCTCCCATATGATTTCCCAGGAATACTCACTTTTATCCCCTTTGCCTTTGTACAATGGCACTATGCAAGTATTCCGTCAATCCTCAGGCACCTCACCATGAGTCATACATACATTAAACAACCTTTCCAACCAGTCATCAATGCAGTCACCCCTTTTTTAATAAGTTCCACTGCAATAACATCCAAACCCGCTACCTTGCCGGCTTTCATCTTCCGCAAAGCTTTCACTACCTCTTCTCTCTTTACCAAATCATTCTCTCTAACCCTCTCACTTTGCACACCACCTTGACCAAAACACCCTATATCTGCCACTCTGTCATCAAACACATTCAACACACCTTCAAAATACAAACTCCATCTCCTCACATCACCACTACTTGTTATCACCTCCCCATTAGCCCCCTTCACTGAAGTTCCCAATTGTTCCCTTGTCTTACGCACTTGACTTAGCTCCTTCCAAAACATCTCTTTATTCTCCCTAAAATTTAATAATACTCTCTCACACCAAGTCTCATTTGCCCTCTTTTTCACCTCTTGCACCTTACTTTTGACCTCCTGCCTCTTTCTTTTATACATCTCCCAGTTATTTGCTCTTCTCTCTTCTCTTTCACTAATAATCTTACTTCTTCATCCGTTATTAACTCTAATTCCATTACCACCAGAATCATTATTAAATCTTCTATTATATAGGTGGGTTGATTAGAAAGGGTAGTGAGTGGAGGGATGAAGAAGTAAGATTATTTGTGAAAGAGAAGAGAGAGGCATTTGGACGATTTTTGCAGGGGAAAAATGCAAATGAGTGGGAGATGTATAAAAGAAAGAGACAGGAGGTCAAGAGAAAGATGCAAGAGGTGAAAAAGAGGGCAAATGAGAGTTGGGCTGAGAGAGTATCATTAAATTTTAGGGAGAATAAAAAGATGTTCTGGAAGGAGGTAAATAAAGTGCGTAAGACAAGGGAGCAAATGGAAACTTCAGTGAAGAGGGCTAATGGGGAGGTGATAACAAGTAGTGGTGATGTGAGAAGGAGATGGAGTGATTATTTTGAAGGTTTGTTGAATGTGTTTGATGATAGAGTGGCAGATATATGGTGTTTTGGTCGAGGTGGTTTACAAAGTGAGAGGGTTAGGGAAAATGCTTTTGGTAAACAGAGAAGAGGTAGTAAAAGTTTTGCGGAAGATAAAAGCCGGCAAGGCAGCAGGTTTGGATGGTATTGCAGTGGAATTTATTGAAAAAGGGGGTGACTCTATTGTTGACTGGTTGGTAAGGTTATTTAGTGTAAGTATGATTCATGGTGAGGTGCCTGAGGATTGGCGGATTGCGTGCATAGTGCCATTGCACAAAGGCAAAGGGGATAAGCGTGAGTGCTCAAATTACAGAGGCATAAGTTTGTTGAGTATTCCTGGTAATTTATATAGGAGGGTATTGATTGAGAGGGTGAAGGCATGTACAGAGCATCAGATTGGGGAAGAGCAGTGTGGTTTCAGAAGTGGTATAGGATGTGTGGATCAGGTTTTTGCTTTGAGGAATGTATGTGAGAAATACTTAGAAAAGCAAATGGATTTGTATGTAGCATTAATGGATCTGGAGAAGGCATATGACAGTGTTGATAGAGATGCTCTGTGGAAGGTACTAAGAATATATGGTGTGGGAGGCAAGTTGTTAGAAGCAGTGAAAAGTTTTTATCGAGGATGTAAGGCATGTGTACGTGTAGGAAGAGAGGAAAGTGATTGGTTCTCAGTGAATGTAGGTTTGCGGCAGGAGTGTGTGATGTCTCCATGGTTATTTAATTTGTTTATGGATGGGGTTTTAGTTAGGTGAATGCAAGAGTTTTGGAAAGATGGGCAAGTATGCAGTCAGTTGCGGATGAGAGAGCTTGGGAAGTGAGTCAGTTGTTGTTCGCTGATGATACACCGCTGGTGGCTGATTCATGTGAGAAACTGCAGAAGCTGGTGACTGAGTTTGGTAAAGTGTGTGAAAGAAGAAAGTTAAGAGTAAATGTGAATAAGAGCAAGGTTTCTTAGGTACAGTAGGGTTGAGGGTCAAGTCAACTGGGAGGTAAGTTTGAATGGAGAAAGACTAGAGGAAGTAGTGTTTTAGATATCTGGGAGTTTATCTGGCAGCGGATGGAACCATTTAAGCGGAAGTGAATCATATGGTGGGGGAGGGGGCGAAAATCCTGGGAGCCTTGAAGAATGTGAGGAAGTCGAGAACATTATCTCAGAAAGCAAAAATGGTTATGTTTGAAGGAATAGTGGTTCCAACAATGTTGTATGGTTGCGAGGCGTGGGCTATGGATAGTGTTGTGCGCAGGAGGCTGGATGTGCTGGAAATGAGATGTTTGAGGACAATATGTGGTGTGAGGTGGTTTGATCGAGTAAGTAATGTAAGGGTAAGAGAGATGTGTGGAAATAAAAAAATGCGTGGTTGAGAGAGCAGAAGAGGGTGTTTTGAAATGGTTTGGGCACATGGAGAGAATGAGTAAGGAAAGATTGACCAAGAGGATATATGTGTGGAGGGAACGAGGAGAAGTGGGAGGCCAAATTGGAGGTCGAAAGATGGAGTGAAAAAGATTTTGATAGATCGGGGCCTGAACATTCAGGTGGGTGAAAGGTGGGCAAGGAATAGAGTGAATTGGATCGATGTGGTATACCGGGGTTGATGTGCTGTCAATGGATTGAATCAGGGCATATGAAGCGTCTGGGGTAAACCATGGAAAGTTCTGTAGGGCCTGGATGTGGAAAGGGAGCTGTGGTTTCGGGCATTATTGCATGACAGCTAGAGACTGAGTGTGAACGAATGAGGCCTTTGTTGTCTTTTCCTAGCGCTACCTCACACACTTGAGGGGGAAGGGGGATGTTATTCCGTGTGGCGAGGTGGCGATGGGAATGAATAAAGGCAGACAGTGTGAATTGTATGCATGTCTATATATGTATTTGTCTGTGTGTGTATATATATGTGTACATTGAGATGTATGGGGATGTATATTTGCGTGTGTGGACGTGTATGTATATACATGTGTATGATGGTTGGTTGGGCCATTTCTTTCGTCTGTTTCCTTGCGCCACCTTGCAAACGCGGGAGACAGCGACAAAGCAAAATAAATAATAAAAAAATAATATATATATATGTATATCCTAGAAGATTCAATGATGTTTCTCGTGGTAATGGAATTAGAGTTAATAACTGAGATAGCATTACTCCATTGTATTGACTGGAGTAATGCCATCTCAGTTATTCACTCTAACTCCATTACCACTAGATATATCACTGAATCTTCTATTATTAGATTCACAAAGAATTATAATCTTAATATTAGTGATGGTCTATACAAATTGGATAACTTTATTGTTGATGAAATTTGTAAACAATTCACCTTGTCCACATAATAAGTTTATGATCCGCTCGTTGTCTGTCTTGGACAATCGCCTGATTACTAAATGGCGTCATAGTTACGTCTCTTTTTTATAACAACTGGCTGTTATATTTCTCTCTTGTGTCTCCCCTGATGATGGGGATTACTACACAAAAGTGCACTTGGCAATTCAGCGTGTTTCATTTTCCCCGTGGACTCATAGGAATATATATATAATATAATATATATATATATATATAATATAATATATATATAAATAATATATATATATATAAATAATATATAATATATATATATATAATATATATATATATGTCGAGTGTTATATATATGTATACGTTTGAGATGTATAGGTATGGATAATAGGCGTGTGTGACGTGTATTGATTCAAGTGTTATTAGGTTGGTTGGCAATTTTCTTCGTCGCTTTCCTACGCTACTTCGCCAACGCGGGAGACAGCGACAAAGCAAAATAGATAATTAATGTTCATTTCTTTATTTAAACATTTTGGTTTGTCGCTGTCTCCCGCGTTAGTAAGATAGCGCAAGGAAACAGACAAAGAATGGCCCAACCCACCCACATACAAATGTATATACACACACATCCACACACGCAAATAATACATACCCATACATCTCAACGTATACATATGTATACATACAGAGACACATACATATATACACGTACATAATTCATACTGTCTGCCTTCATTCATTCCCATCGCCACCCCGCCAGACATGAAATAACAACCCCCTCCCCACACATTTGCGCGAGGTAGTGCTAACAAAAGACACAAAGGCCACATTCATGTATAGTGCACTGAAACTACAGCTTCCTTTCCACATCCAGACCGCAAAGAACTTTCCATGATATACCCCAGACCCTTCACACGCCCTGATTCAATTCATTGACAGCACGTCGACCCCGGTATACCACATCGTTCCAATTCACTCTATTCCTTGCACGCCTTTCACCCTCCTCCATGTTCAGTCCCCGATCACTCAAAATCTTTTTCACTCCATCTTTCCAACTCTAATTTGGTCTCCCACTTCTCCTCGTTCCCTCCACTTCTGACTCATATATCCTCTTGGTCAATCTTTCCTCACTCATTCTCTCCAGGTGATCAAACCATTTCAAAACACCCTCTTCTGCTTTCTCAACCACAATCTTTTTATTACCACATATCTCTCTTACCCTATTATTACTTACGCCATCAAACCACCTCACACCACATATCGTCCTCAAACATCTCATTTCCAGCACAACCATCCTCCTTCGCACAACTCTATCTATAGCCTACGCCTCGCAATCATATAACATTTTTGGAACAACTATTCTTCAAACATATCCATTTTTGCGTTCAGAGATAATGTTCTCGACTTCCACACATTCTTCAAGGCTCCCAGAACCTTCGCCCCTCCTCCACCCTACGATTCACTTCCGCTTACACGGTTCCACCCGCTGCCAAATCCACTCCCAGATATCTAAAAGACTTTACTTCCTCCAGTTTTTCTCCATTCAAACTTACCTCCCAATTGACTTGTCCCTCAACCCTACTGTATCTAATAACCTTCCTCTTATCCACATCTACTCTCAGCTTTCTTCTTTCATAGACTTTACCAAACTCAGTCACCAGCTTATGCAGCTTCTCATACGAATCAGCCACCAGCGCTGTATCATCAGCGAACAACAACTGACTCACTTCCCAAGCTCTCTCATCCACAACAGACTGCATACTTGCCCCTATCTCCAAAGCTCTTACATTCACCTCCCTAACGGCCCCATCCATTAACAAATGAAACAACCATGGAGACATCACACACCCCTGCCGCAAACCTACGTTCACGGACAACCAATCACTTTCCTCTCTTCCTACTCGTACACATGACTTACATCCTCGATAAAAACTTTTCCACTGCTTCTAGCAACTTGCCCCGCCACACCATATATTCTTAATACCTTCCACAGAGCATCCCTATCAACAATATGATATGTCTTCTCCAGATCCAAAAAAGCTACATACAAATCCAATTGCTTTTCTAAGTATTTTTCACATACATTCTTCAAAGCAAACACCTGATCCACACATTCTCTACCACTTCTGAAACCACACTGCTCTTCCCCAATCTGATGCTCTGTACATGCTTTCACCCTCTCAATCAATACCCTCCCATATGATTTCCCAGGAATACTCACTTTTATCCCCTTTGCCTTTGTACAATGGCACTATGCAAGTATTCCGTCAATCCTCAGGCACCTCACCATGAGTCATACATACATTAAACAACCTTTCCAACCAGTCATCAATGCAGTCACCCCTTTTTTAATAAGTTCCACTGCAATAACATCCAAACCCGCTACCTTGCCGGCTTTCATCTTCCGCAAAGCTTTCACTACCTCTTCTCTCTTTACCAAATCATTCTCTCTAACCCTCTCACTTTGCACACCACCTTGACCAAAACACCCTATATCTGCCACTCTGTCATCAAACACATTCAACACACCTTCAAAATACAAACTCCATCTCCTCACATCACCACTACTTGTTATCACCTCCCCATTAGCCCCCTTCACTGAAGTTCCCAATTGTTCCCTTGTCTTACGCACTTGACTTAGCTCCTTCCAAAACATCTCTTTATTCTCCCTAAAATTTAATAATACTCTCTCACACCAAGTCTCATTTGCCCTCTTTTTCACCTCTTGCACCTTACTTTTGACCTCCTGCCTCTTTCTTTTATACATCTCCCAGTTATTTGCTCTTCTCTCTTCTCTTTCACTAATAATCTTACTTCTTCATCCGTTATTAACTCTAATTCCATTACCACCAGAATCATTATTAAATCTTCTATTATATAGGTGGGTTGATTAGAAAGGGTAGTGAGTGGAGGGATGAAGAAGTAAGATTATTTGTGAAAGAGAAGAGAGAGGCATTTGGACGATTTTTGCAGGGGAAAAATGCAAATGAGTGGGAGATGTATAAAAGAAAGAGACAGGAGGTCAAGAGAAAGATGCAAGAGGTGAAAAAGAGGGCAAATGAGAGTTGGGCTGAGAGAGTATCATTAATTTTAGGGAGAATAAAAAGATGTTCTGGAAGGAGGTAAATAAAGTGCGTAAGACAAGGGAGCAAATGGAAACTTCAGTGAAGAGGGCTAATGGGGAGGTGATAACAAGTAGTGGTGATGTGAGAAGATGGAGTGATTATTTTGAAGGTTTGTTGAATGTGTTTGATGATAGAGTGGCAGATATATGGTGTTTTGGTCGAGGTGGTTTACAAAGTGAGAGGGTTAGGGAAAATGCTTTTGGTAAACAGAGAAGAGGTAGTAAAAGTTTTGCGGAAGATAAAAGCCGGCAAGGCAGCAGGTTTGGATGGTATTGCAGTGGAATTTATTGAAAAAGGGGGTGACTCTATTGTTGACTGGTTGGTAAGGTTATTTAGTGTAAGTATGATTCATGGTGAGGTGCCTGAGGATTGGCGGATTGCGTGCATAGTGCCATTGCACAAAGGCAAAGGGGATAAGCGTGAGTGCTCAAATTACAGAGGCATAAGTTTGTTGAGTATTCCTGGTAATTTATATAGGAGGGTATTGATTGAGAGGGTGAAGGCATGTACAGAGCATCAGATTGGGGAAGAGCAGTGTGGTTTCAGAAGTGGTATAGGATGTGTGGATCAGGTTTTTGCTTTGAGGAATGTATGTGAGAAATACTTAGAAAAGCAAATGGATTTGTATGTAGCATTAATGGATCTGGAGAAGGCATATGACAGTGTTGATAGAGATGCTCTGTGGAAGGTACTAAGAATATATGGTGTGGGAGGCAAGTTGTTAGAAGCAGTGAAAAGTTTTTATCGAGGATGTAAGGCATGTGTACGTGTAGGAAGAGAGGAAAGTGATTGGTTCTCAGTGAATGTAGGTTTGCGGCAGGAGTGTGTGATGTCTCCATGGTTATTTAATTTGTTTATGGATGGGGTTTTAGTTAGGTGAATGCAAGAGTTTTGGAAAGATGGGCAAGTATGCAGTCAGTTGCGGATGAGAGAGCTTGGGAAGTGAGTCAGTTGTTGTTCGCTGATGATACACCGCTGGTGGCTGATTCATGTGAGAAACTGCAGAAGCTGGTGACTGAGTTTGGTAAAGTGTGTGAAAGAAGAAAGTTAAGAGTAAATGTGAATAAGAGCAGGTTTCTTAGGTACAGTAGGGTTGAGGGTCAAGTCAACTGGGAGGTAAGTTTGAATGGAGAAAGACTAGAGGAAGTAGTGTTTTAGATATCTGGGAGTTTATCTGGCAGCGGATGGAACCATTTAAGCGGAAGTGAATCATATGGTGGGGGAGGGGGCGAAAATCCTGGGAGCCTTGAAGAATGTGAGGAAGTCGAGAACATTATCTCAGAAAGCAAAAATGGTTATGTTTGAAGGAATAGTGGTTCCAACAATGTTGTATGGTTGCGAGGCGTGGGCTATGGATAGTGTTGTGCGCAGGAGGCTGGATGTGCTGGAAATGAGATGTTTGAGGACAATATGTGGTGTGAGGTGGTTTGATCGAGTAAGTAATGTAAGGGTAAGAGAGATGTGTGGAAATAAAAAAATGCGTGGTTGAGAGAGCAGAAGAGGGTGTTTTGAAATGGTTTGGGCACATGGAGAGAATGAGTAAGGAAAGATTGACCAAGAGGATATATGTGTGGAGGGAACGAGGAGAAGTGGGAGGCCAAATTGGAGGTCGAAAGATGGAGTGAAAAAGATTTTGATAGATCGGGGCCTGAACATTCAGGTGGGTGAAAGGTGGGCAAGGAATAGAGTGAATTGGATCGATGTGGTATACCGGGGTTGATGTGCTGTCAATGGATTGAATCAGGGCATATGAAGCGTCTGGGGTAAACCATGGAAAGTTCTGTAGGGCCTGGATGTGGAAAGGGAGCTGTGGTTTCGGGCATTATTGCATGACAGCTAGAGACTGAGTGTGAACGAATGAGGCCTTTGTTGTCTTTTCCTAGCGCTACCTCACACACTTGAGGGGGAAGGGGGATGTTATTCCGTGTGGCGAGGTGGCGATGGGAATGAATAAAGGCAGACAGTGTGAATTGTATGCATGTCTATATATGTATTTGTCTGTGTGTGTATATATATGTGTACATTGAGATGTATGGGGATGTATATTTGCGTGTGTGGACGTGTATGTATATACATGTGTATGATGGTTGGTTGGGCCATTTCTTTCGTCTGTTTCCTTGCGCCACCTTGCAAACGCGGGAGACAGCGACAAAGCAAAATAAATAATAAAAAAATAATATATATATATGTATATCCTAGAAGATTCAATGATGTTTCTCGTGGTAATGGAATTAGAGTTAATAACTGAGATAGCATTACTCCATTGTATTGACTGGAGTAATGCCATCTCAGTTATTCACTCTAACTCCATTACCACTAGATATATCACTGAATCTTCTATTATCAGATTCACAAAGAATTATAATCTTAATATTAGTGATGGTCTATACAAATTGGATAACTTTATTGTTGATGAAATTTGTAAACAATTCACCTTGTCCACATAATAAGTTTATGATCCGCTCGTTGTCTGTCTTGGACAATCGCCTGATTACTAAATGGCGTCATAGTTACGTCTCTTTGTTTATATCAACTGGCTGTTATATTTCTCTCTTGTGTCTCCCCTGATGATGGGATTACTACACAAAAGTGCACTTGGCAATTCAGCGTGTTTCATTTTCCCCGTGGACTCATAGGAATATATATATATATATATATATATATATATATATATATATATATATATATATATATATATATATATATATATATAAGAATATATGGTGTGGGAGGCAAGTTGTTAGAAGCAGTGAAAAGTTTTTATCGAGGATGTAAGGCATGTGTACGTGTAGGAAGAGAGGAAAGTGATTGGTTCTCAGTGAATGTAGGTTTGCGGCAGGGGTGTGTGATGTCTCCATGGTTGTTTAATTTGTTTATGGATGGGGTTGTTAGTGAGGTAAATGCAAGAGTCTTGGAAAGAGGGGCAAGTATGAAGTCTGTTGGGGATGAGAGAGCTTGGGAAGTGAGTCAGTTGTTGTTCGCTGATGATACAGCGCTGGTGGCGGATTCATGTGAGAAACTGCAGAAGCTGGTGACGGAGTTTGGTAAAGTGTGTGGAAGAAGAAAGTTAAGAGTAAATGTGAATAAGAGCAAGGTTATTAGGTACAGTAGGGTTGAGGGTCAAGTCAATTGGGAGGTGAGTTTGAATGGAGAAAAACTGGAGGAAGTGAAGTGTTTTAGATATCTGGGAGTGGATATGGCAGCGGATGGAACCATGGAAGTGGAAGTGGATCATAGGGTGGGGGAGGGGGTTAAAATTCTGGGAGCCTTGAAGAATGTGTGGAAGTCGAGAACATTATCTCGGAAAGCAAAAATGGGTATGTTTGAAGGAATAGTGGTTCCAACAATGTTGTATGGTTGCGAGGTGTGGGCTATGGATAGAGTTGTGCGCAGGAGGATGGATGTGCTGGAAATGAGATGTTTGAGGACAATATGTGGTGTGAGGTGGTTTGATCGAGTAAGTAACGTAAGGGTAAGAGAGATGTGTGGAAATAAAAAGAGCGTGGTTGAGAGAGCAGAAGAGGGTGTTTTGAAATGGTTTGGGCACATGGAGAGAATGAGTGAGGAAAGATTGACCAAGAGGATATATGTGTCGGAGGTGGAGGGAACGAGGAGAAGAGGGAGACCAAATTGGAGGTGGAAAGATGGAGTGAAAAGGATTTTGTGTGATCGGGGCCTGAACATGCAGGAGGGTGAAAGGAGGGCAAGGAATAGAGTGAATTGGAGCGATGTGGTATACAGGGGTTGACGTGCTGTCAGTGGATTGAATCAAGGCATGTGAAGCGTCTGGGGTAAACCATGGAAAGCTGTGTAGGTATGTATATTTGCGTGTGTGGACGTGTGTATGTACATGTGTATGGGGGGGGGGGGGTTGGGCCATTTCTTTCGTCTGTTTCCTTGCGCTACCTCGCAAACGCGGGAGACAGCGACGAGGTATAAAAAAAAAAAAAAGAAATATATATATATATATATATATTTCCCTGGGGATAGGGGAGAAAGAATACTTCCCACGTATTCCCTGCATGTGGTAGAAGGCGACTAAAAGGAGAGGGAGCGGGGGGCTGGAAATCCTCCCCTGTCGTTTTTTTTTAATTTTCCAAAAGAAGGAACAGAGAATTGGGCCAGGTGAGGGTATTCCCTCAAAGGCCCACTCCTCTGTTCTCAACGCTACCTCGCTAATGCGGGAAATGGCGAATAGTTTGAAAGAAAAGAAAGAAAAATATATATATATATATAATATATATATATATATATATATATACATATATATATATATATATATATATATATATATATATATATATATATATATATATATATATTCTTCCCCTGTTTTCAATCTCCATAGACTCACATTAAGGTGGTGAGCTGTCAAACTCTCATTCATCTGGATCAGATATACTTAAGTGATTCAAAAGATACTAAATCCAGATGAAGGCTTGCTGAGCTGGATTTCTCTGATAAAGCCACCTAAGTTGAGATCAAAGTAAGGTTTCAGCAGCTGTAAAACCTGCAACAGTTAACAGTGTGTATTGGAACAAGACTGAGCTAACTATGAGTTCTTTATTATTCATTGTTAGTTTGTTGACAGGTGGTAAGCCGTCAACTATTGCCACTCAAAAACCGTCCAGAGGGTAAGTGGTGTTCAGCTTAACAGTTCTAGCGGCAAGATGAGAGGGATGTATATATATATTTATATATGAAAGATCTCCGGACAAAATATTTTACACATGGTTCTCTATGTTAATTCACAGTTTTCATACGCGTACGTACATTTGAAGTGTTGTATGTAAGCTTGATTATAGTGAGTATCATACGTTTCACTTCCGTCGCTTGTGGCTGGACTTATCATACGGCAGGTACGTCTGTCCTTCTTCCAAATTAATCTGATGCCTCTCAAACAGAAAGCGATACCTAGTCATATATTAGTGGAGTTGCTACCTCGGCGGTCTTAAAGCATCATAACAATCGGCTGCCCTTTGTTTGTCGTCTGCTCTGTTGACATTTTGATTTGAAAATTTCGGCAAAGGTGACAAATAACAAGACGTGGGTTAACGCGGATGGAAGCTGCTTTATCCGCATAGAAACCAGAATTACAACTGATAGTCATTTGAAGATTTTCACACTCAGCGGGTGAACATTGTGCTGGTCAGACGTTACTCACCTTTCGCTCTGCAGCAAGAGTTTCGATCTTCACCGTCTGTCTAAGCTTTGCACCATGTCTGGGGCAAGTGGTGGGCAGAAACATGAGAATGATTTGGTTAAGCAAGAAAAAATTTTCCTAACAAATTGCACAGACGACGACCTGCAGCTTTCAAGTAGCGATGCAGAGGCAGATGGTCCGCGACCGACGAGAATGAAGATGACAGACAATTTTCAAGAGGTGATTAGTAAGAGGGAAAAGAAGAGGAGGCGAGAGCTAGTGTAGCAAAGTGAAGGAAGTGATAATGACGAGATCCAGAACGACAAGAAAAAAATGAATACATAAGGAGAAAGCAGAAAGAATATTTCAACTGGGAACCGAACGCAGCAGGTTGGTCGAATGAATCCTGGCGACAGAACCAATGTGACGAGCAACCCGGGTGTAGGAAACAGGTCAGGTAGGAGGAGGTTGAACTTTCCAAGTGACTTGACGCATGACGTTCTATGAGCGGTTGCTATGGAGGGTTGCTAAGCTGGGAAGGCAGCATAAACAGTTTGAACCTCTGCTTAAGGAAGGTCGTTATAATTCCTATCTGCCTGCGGCTGGGGATGAAGCAGTAAAGTTTCTGACGACGACAGGGTTTGAGGAGGTGATATTAACGATGCCCCAAGACACAGAACAACACAACAAGGTGATTATATTCATGTATCCGGTTATATATACTGGATCCTGATTTCCTTCTTGATGATAACGATGCATATGGGGAAAGTGATACGAAATCTGAAGCGAAAAGAAGAAGCAAGTGGTAACCTTGATGAAGGGAGACGTTCCGGAGAAGATATTCATATCTGGAACCAGATATAGGAGAACTGCGAAGTTCATTGAATAGCTGTTTTGTGTTACAAGTGCGTTAGGTGGGGACATGTGGCCTGAAAATACCAAATTGAATATCATTCTCGTTACTGAGGAAAAAATGCATGATTTAGTGGAATGTGGAAATAAGATAAGGTCAGGGTAAAGAGTTGCGCCGCCCTGTTGAAATCGTGGCGGTGCGCATAATGCAGGTTCATTAATTTGCATTAGACCACAGGTGCGCGGCGCCCGTTGGCAGACCATGGAGGAAATGCAGCAGAGGGAAAGGGAAGACGGACAAGGAGTTGCAATAATGACAACGTTACCATCAACTGAGAACGTGTGGGAGAAGAGACTGGAACGGAATGACACGTTGAAGATGACAAGAAATGATGCAAAGGTTGCGCCGAAAACTACTCCAGAAGATAAGATTAACGACAAACTCAGTCATGTGTATAGTGTACTAAGTAGTTCAACTCCGGCAAGAAATTCAGGCACTTAGGAAAATGTGGAGGACAATCAGAATATAATTGCTGATCTTTGTGAACATGAAAAGTTGGACGGAGTGAAAAAAGAGAGAAGGCTGAGAGTGATACAGTGATAAATACTGATCAACCATCCTGGCTCTGGGGGAGCGGAAATGTGGACATTAGGTAAGATATAAGCCGCAGGTGTGCTGGCAACCCTGATGTATTACATGATAAGGTATTGACACGAGTGAAAATGTGATGGAACAATTTGTAAATGAGAGAGTAAGGTTAGTTTCAGTTGTAAACAGGGAAAATGAAAGACCATAGACTATGTATCCTTTCATGGAATGTAAATAGCTTACGTACTAAGACCACAGATGTGCATGCTTATGCGCTGTTGTATAAGGTGGATGTTATAGCTCAAGAAGAAACGGGCACAGAGGATGGTCGTTTAATATATTTGCGTGACTATCAATGTTACTGTTCACCAGTTGAAGAAAGAAATAATACAAGAGAACTGTTTACTTTTGTTTGGAAAGATATGCAGGTTGAATTGGTGTTAGTTAACAAGCAGAATGGAGTTGAAAGTTTGTGTTAAAGTCTACCACCAAGGGAGATCTACATGTATTGTTAATATCTATGTACATCCTCAAAGTTTGGTTATGATGATATGCCTGAGTGTTTATATATTGGTGCCAGTGTTTTGGTTAGTGACATTAATGCTAGATATGAAGACCTGGGGACTATACGACCCAGCATCATTAAAGGAAGGAGATGTTTACATTTCTTGGAGGAGTTTGATGATATTGAAATACATACATGGCGGAAAGTTGGATTGTGCAACATTCATTAATGCAGGTGGAATAAGAGCACGTGCTGAGATAGTAAGGGACTTGCTCGGTGATCATTTTTCAGTACGAATGAATAGACAGGTAAACAAAATTCAGGAGTCAATGAGGCGGAACATATATTGGTTAGCCGGGTGATAAAAAAGAGGAACTGACCACTGTTGTAAAGGACTGACTGGTACACATATTATGAACCAAGGAATGTTGATAGCTTTTATGATGATTTATCATACATCATCAATTCTGTTCTGACGACAAATAAGCGTGGTAATGAGAGAATAAATAATGGGAAGCGGAATGTGTATATTAAAGACAAACTGGTGAGGACTGGAGTAAACTCTTTAGAAAAGTGCCTAGAGAGTGGAGTGTAAATCCAAATGATGACGAAATCAAAGAAATACTTAAAGAAACTACCAAAATGTGCACTGAAGTAAAGCAAGAGGAAAGAAGTAAATACTGGACAGATTCTTTAGGGGGCATTGCTAAAGGCAAGAACTTAGGTGACATATGGAAGGAAGTGAATTAAGCGCAAGGTGTTCGAAGAAGGGACAACAACATGTTGACCCACAGGGTAGCGTTACTCAATCTAGTAGGAAAAGGGCTGGAGCAGCCTGTTTTACCGAGTTACCTCCGAATGTGCAAGCCTCATTACAAAGTACGGGTAGGTATGGGAGTGAGTCAGTGCAAAGCCAGTGTACACTGGAGGATGATACATGTGTTCCTATAACGAATGGTGAGTATCATAGGCGGTTAAAAAGGTGAAGTCTACTGCACCTGGTGATGATGGAGTGACATACGATATCAATTGTCTGGCTGGTATCAAAGAAAGGTCTCTGTTAGACTAGTTTAATATGTCTTATAGTGATGGTTGTGTCCCCCTTAAATGGAAGAAAGCAGTAATTATGGCAATACCATTGAACAATGGAGATTTTCGTCCGATATCCTTGACTTCTTGTTTTAGTAGAATAATGAAAAGAATAGTTTCAATCAGATTGTTTTGTTTAGTGGAGGATCTCTTAGCGCCTAATTTACGTGGATTTATGAAAGGGAGAAGTACTGCTGACTGTGTTGTAAAGTGGTTGAATAACTGCGAGGCTACATGAAGGTGTTTGTAGATTTAAAGAGGGCCTTTGACAGGGCAAATAAGGAAGTCATACTTGAGGAACTAGTTAATTTGGAAGTTTCTGGTAAGTTGCTGAAATGGATTATTGATTATCTGAATAACAGAAAGGCTAGAGTTTGGTTCCAGGGCTGGTACTCAGAAGGAAGAGAAATAGAGTTTGGGACTCCATTTGGAGGTGTTCTTTGCCCCACTCTTTTTTATATATTGATAAACACAATAGCTAGCTATGAATTCCGTGGAGAGACACAGGTTGCAATACATGCTTATGACATTATCTTACAATGTAAAGGTATGAGAAATACGCAAGAGCCTTTAGATGTACTGAGTAAACTCTGTTGTAGTATGAGTCTTGTGATTAATGAAAAAAAATATCAGGTCAGAAATTATGTACAAGGTGATTTATTTGTGAATGGATTAAGGTCAGAAAAGGATGATGTGTAAAAATACCTTAGGATGTACATAGGTTTCTTTACCTTCAGAATGCATGTGAAGGACATTTAAGACCATTAAGAGTTTTGGTGCAGAAAGCAAAAGGTATAAGCATTCCTATTCTCATGATGGTTTATATCACCACTATACGTTCAGTTATTGACTACGCAGCTCCAACCCTCATAATGTGCAGTAAGAAGGGTATTCAGAAGCTTTAAGTTAGTCAAAATGAAGCCAAGAGAATCGTTCTAGCTTATCAACAGAACACTAGAGCTGAGATTATGAGAATGGAGTTAGATCTACTGAGTTTAGAACATAGAGTAAAAGCACCTGCTGTAGCTGTCTTCTCTTACGGCCATAAGGAGAGGAGGATATGATAAGTTGTCACGTGGAATAATGTGCTTCAATAAAAGATTAAATGTTGGCAATGTGTCTAAATATACAAAGACACTGTATAATGTTATGATGGAATACGGAGTAAATAGACAGTGTGTTTCACTACAAACTTATATGAAATTCAAGCCATGGTAAGAGAGAAGTATTGCAGTGGATGTTTTACAGGTTCAAGAGAAAAAATATGATTGGTATCCCAGTTATTTACGAAACGTCTTTTTAGAAAAAATATTCAGTTTTCCCAGACGAAATGTTTCATATATATATATATATATATATATAAATATATATATATATATATATATATATATATATATATATATATATATATATATATATATATATATATATATATATATATATATATAATATATATATATATATATATATATATATATATATATATATATATATATATATATATATATATATATATATATATTATACTTTGTCGCTGTCTAGCGCGTTAGCGAGGTAGCGCAACGAAACAGACGAAAAAATGCCCCAACTTACCCGTTTACACGTGTATAAATATACACGTCCACAAACGCACATATACATACCTATAAATCTCAACATATACATATATAAACACAGAAACATGTACATACATACACATGTACATAATTCTTACTGTCTGCCCTTATTCATTCTCGTCGCCACCCCGCCACACATGAAATAACAACCCCCTATCCCCGAATGTGCGCAAGGTAGCGCTAGGAAAAAACAAAACAAAGGCCACATTCGTTCACACTCAGTCTTCAGCTGTCATATATATATGTATATATATATATATATATATATATATATATATATGTATATATATATATATATATATATATATATATATATGTATATATATATATATATATATATATATATATATATATATATATATATATATATATATATATATATATATATATATGTATATCCCTGGGGATAGGGGAGAAAGAATACTTCACACGTATTCCCTGCGTGTCGTAGAAGGCGACTAAAAGGGGAGGGAGCGGGGAGCTGGAAATCCTTCCCTCTCGTTTTTTTTTTTAATTTTCCGAAAGCAGGAACAGAGAAGGGGGCCAGGTGAGGATATTCCCTCAGAGACCCAGTCCTCTGTTCTTAACGCTACCTCGCTAACGCGGGAAATGGTGAATAGCTTAAAAAAAAAAAAAAAATATATATATATATATATATATATATATATATATATATATATATATATATATATATATATATATATATATATTCCCTGGGGATAGGGGAGAAAGAACACTTCCCACGTATTCCCTGCGTGTCGTAAAAGGCGACTAAAAGGGAAGGGAGCGGGGGGCTGGAAATCCTCCCCTCTCGTTTTTTTTTAATTTTCCAAAAGAAGGAACAGAGAAGAGGTCCAGGTGAGGATATTCCCTCAAAGGCCCAGTCCTCTGTTCTTAACGCTACCTCGCTATCGCGGGAAATAGCGAATAGTATGAAAAAAAAAAAAAAAAATATATATATATATATATATATATTTATATATATATATGTATATATATATATATATATATATATATATATATATATATATATATATATATATATATATATATATATATATATATATATATATATATATATATACATATATATTATCTATTCATATTTATTTATTTTGCTTTTTCGCTGTCTCCCGAGTTAGCAAGGGAGCGCGAGGAAACAGACGAAAGAATGGCCCAACCCACCCACATAAACATGTATATACATACACGTCCACACACGCAAATATACATGCTTATACATCTCAACGTATACATATGAATATACACACATAGACATATACATATATATATACATGTACATAATTCATACTAGCTGCCTTTATTCATTGCCATTGCCACCCCGCCACACATGAAATAAACAACCCTCCCCCCTCATGTGTGCGAGGTAGCGCTAGGAAAAGACAACAAAGGCCACATTCGCTCACACTCAGTCTCTAGCTGCCATATAATAATGCACCGAAACTACAGCTCCCTTTGCACATCCAGGTCCCACAGAACTTTCCATGGTTTACCCCAGACGCTTCACATGCCCTGGTTCAATCCATTGACAGCACGTCGACCCCGGTATACCACATCGTTCCAATTCACTCTATTTCTTGCACGCCTTTCACCCTCCTGCATGCTCAAGACCCGATCACTCAAAACCTTTTTCACTCCATCTTTCCACCTCCAATTTGGTCTCCCACTTCTCCTCATTCCCTCCACCTCTGACACATATATTCTATTGGTCAATCTTTCGTCAATCATTCTCTCCATGTGATCAAAGCATTTCAAAACACCCTCTTCTGCTCTCTCAAGCACACTCTTTTTATTTCCACACATCTCTCTTACCCTTACATTACTTACTCGATCAAACCACCTCACACTACATATTGTCCTCAAACATCTCATTTCTAGCACATCCACCCTACTCCGCACAACTCTATCTATAGCCCACGCCTCGCAACCATATAACATTGTTGGAACCACTATTCCTTCAAACATAGCCATTTTTGCTTGCCGAGATGATATTCTCGACTTCTACACATTCTTCAACGCTGCCAGATCCACTCCAGATATCTAAAACACTTCACTTCCTCCAGTTTTTCTCCATTCAAACTTACCTCCCAATTGACTTGTCCCTCAACCCTACTGTACCTAATAACCTTGCACTTATTCACATTCACTCTCAGCTTTTTTCTTTCACACACTTTACCAAACTCAGTCAACAGCTTCTGCAATTTCTCACACGCCGCCAGCGCTGTATCATCAGCGAACAACTGTCTCACTTCCCAAGCTCTCTCATCCACAGCAGACTGCATACTTGCCACACTTTCCAAAACTCGCATTCACATCCCTAACAACCCCATCCAAAAACAAATTAAACAACCATGGAGACATCACACACTCCTGCCGCAAACCTGCATTCACTGAGAAGCAATCACTTTCCTCTCTTCCTACACGTACACATGCCTTACATCTTCAATAAAAACTTTTCACTGCTTATAAGAAATGCCTCCCACACCATATATTCTTAATACCTTCCACAGAGCATCTCTATCAACTCTATCATATGCCTTCTCCAGATCCATAAATGCTACATACAAATCCATTTGCTTTTCGAAGTATTTCTCACATACATTCTTCAAAGCAAACATCTGATCCACACATCCTCTACCACTTCTGAAACCACACTGCTCTTCCCCAATCTGATGCTCTGTACATGCCTTCATCCTCTCAATCAATACTCTCCTATATAATTTACCAGGAATACTCAACAAACTTATGCATCTGTATTTTGAGCATTCAATTTTATCCCCTTTCCCTTTTTACAATGGCACTATGCAAGCATTCCGCCAATCCTCAGGCACCTCACCACGAGTCATACATACCTTAAATAACATTACCAACCAGTCAACGTCAACAAGACAGTCACCCCCTTTTCTAATAAATTCCATTGCAATACCATCCAAACCCGCTGCATTGCCGGCTTTCATCATCTGGAAAGCTTTTACTACCTCTTTTCTGTTTATCAAATCATTCTCCCTAACCCTCTCACTTTGCACACCATCTCGACCAAAACACCCTATAACTGCCACTCTTTCATCAAACACATTCAACAAACCTTCAAAATACTCACTCCATCTCCTTCTCACCTCACCGATTAGCCCCCTTCACTGAAGCTCCCATTGATCCCCTTGTCTTACATACATCATTTACCTCCTTCCAAAATATCGTTATATTCTCCTAAAATCTTAATGATACTCTCTCAACCCAACTCTCATTTGCCCTCTTTTTCACCTCTTCCACCTTTCTCTTGACCTCCTGCCTCTTCCTTTTACACATCCCCAGTCATTTGCATTATTTCCTTGCAAAAATCGTCCAAATACCTCTCTCTCCTCTTTCACTAACAATCTTACTTCTTCCTCCCACCACTCGCAATACTTTTTATCTCCTTACGTCCCACGCTTCTCATGCCACAAGCATCTTTTGCGCAAGTCATCACTGCTTCCCTAGATACATCCCATTCCTCCCCCACTCCCCTTACATCCTTTGTTCTCACCTTTCTCCATTCTGTACTCATTCTCCCCTGGTACTTCCTCACACAAGTCTCCTTCCGAAGCTCACTTACTCTCACCACTCTCTTGATTCCAACATTCTCTCTTCTTTTCTGAAAACCCCTACAAATCTTCACCTTCGCCTTCACATGATAATGATCAGACATCCCTCCAGTTGCACCTCTCAGAACATTAACATACAAAAGTCTCTCTTTCGCACGCCTATCAATTAAAACGTAATCCAATAACGCTCTCTGGCCATCTCTCCTACGTACATACCTATACTTTGGTATATCTCTCATTTTAAACCAGGTATTCCCAATCACCAGTTCTTTTTCAGCACATAAATCTACAAGCTCTTCACCATTTCCATTTACAACACTGAACACCCCATGTACACCAATTATTCCCTCAGCTGACACATTACTCACCTTTGCATTCAAATCACCCACCACAATAAGCCGGTCTCGTGGATCAAAACTAACAACGCACTCACTCAGTTGCTCCCAAAACACTTGCCTCTCATGATCTTTCTTCTCATGCCCAGGTGCATATGCACCAAGAATCACCAATCTCTCTCCATCCACTTTCAGTTTTGGCGATATCAATCCAGAGTTTACTTTCTTACACTCTATCACATACTCCCACCACTACTGATTCAGGAGTAGTGCTACTCCTTCCCTTCCTCTTGTCCTCTCAATAACCCCTGACTTTAATCCCAAGACATTCCCAAACCACACTTTCCCTTTACCCTTGAGTTTCGTTTCACTCAGAGCCAAAACATCCAGGTTCCTTTCCTCAAACATACTACCTATCTCTCCATTTTTCTCATCTTGGTTGCATCCACTCACATCTAGACACCCTGAGCCACACACGCAAATATACATACCTATATATCTCAATGTACACATATATTTACACACACAGACATATACATATATACACATGTACATAATTCATACTTTCCGCCTTTATTTATTCCCATCGCCACGTCACACATGGAATAACAACCCCCTACCCCCTCATGTATGCGAGGTAGCACTAGGAAAAGACAACAAAGGCCACATTCGTTCACACTCAGTCTCTAGCTGCCATGAAATAATGCACCGAAACCACAGCTCACTTTCCACATCCAGGTACCACAGAACTTTCCATGGATTACCCCAGACGGTTCACATGCCCTGGTTCAGTCCATTGACAGCACGTCGACCGCGGTATACTACATCGTTCCAATTCACTCTATTCCTTGCACGCCTTTCACCCTCCTGCATGTTTAGGCCCCGATCACTCAAAATCTTTTTCACTCCATCTTTCACCTCCAATTTGGTCTCCCACATCTCCTCGTTCCCTCCACCTCTGACACATATATCCTCTTTGTCAATCTTTCCTCACTCATTCTCTCCATGTGACCAAACCATTTCAAAACACCCTATTCTGTTCTCTCAACCACACTCTTTTTATTTCCACACATTTCTTTTGCCTTTACATTACTTACTCGATCAAACCACGTCACACCACATATTGTCATCAAACATCTCATTTCCAGCACACCCACCCTCCTACGCACAACTCTATCCATAGCCCACGCCTCGCAACCATACAACATTGTTGGAACCACTATTCCTTCAAACATACCAGTTTTTGCTTTCCGAGATAATGTTCTCGAACTCCAAACATTCTTCAAGGCTCCTAGGAGTTTCACCCCCTCCACCAACCTATGATTCACTTCCGCTTCCATGGTTCCATCCGCTGCCAGATCCACTCCCAGATATCTAAAACACTATACTTCCTCCAGTTTTTCTCCATTAAAACTTACCTCCCGGTTGACTTAACCCTCAACCCTACTGTACCTAATAACCTTGCTCTTATTCACATTTACTCTTAACTTTCTTCTTTCACACACTTTACCAAACTCAGTCACCACCTTTTGCAGTTTCTCACATGAATCGGCCACCAGCGCTATATCATCAGCGAACAACAACTGACTCACTTCCCAAACTCTCTCATCCACAACACCCTGCATATTTGCCCCTCTTTCCAAAACTCTTGCATTCACCTCCCTAACAACCCCATCCATAAACAAATTAAACAACCATGGGGACAACACACACCCCTGCCGCAAACCTAGATTCACTGAGAAAAAATCAATTTCCTCTCTTCCTCCATGTAAACATGCCATATATCCTCGATAAAAACTTTTCACTGCTTCTAACAACTTCCCTCCCACACCATATATTCTTAATACCTTCCACAGAGCATCTCTATCAACTCTATCATATGCCTTCTCCAGATCCATAAATGCTACATACAAATCCATTTGCTTTTCTAAGTATTTCTCACATACATTCTTCAAAGCAAACACCTGATCCACACATCCTCTACCACTTCTGAAACCACACTACTCTTCCCCAATCTGATACTCTGTAAATGCCTTCACCCTTTCAATTAATACTCTCCCATATAATTTACCAGGAATACTCAACAAACTTATACCTCTGTAATTTGAGCACTCATTCTTATCCCCTTTGCCTTTGTACAATGGCACTATGCAAGCATTCCGCCAATCTCCAGGCACCTCACAATGAATCATACATACATTAGATAACCTTACTAACCAGTCAACAATACAGTCACCCCCTTTTTTAATAAATTCCACTACAATATCATCCAAACCTGCTGCCTTGCCGGCTTTCATCTTCCACAACGCTTTTGCTACCTCTTCTCTGTTTACCAAATCATTTTCCCTAACCCTCTACCTTTGCACACCACCTCGACCAAAACACCCTATATCTGCCACTCTATCATCAAACACATTCAACAAACCTTCAAAATACTTGACACCTATTTAACTTGACACCTATTCACAAGCATTTTCGTTTCTAACAGATGATATAGTGAAAAATGAAACAAATATTGTGTAAACAGATGTATTATCGATCACAATCTACAATAGTTGTTCGAAGTGTCTGCCTTCTGCTTCACTGCAGACCTGACACCTCCACTGAAAGGACTGCTGGACACGAGACAACATTCTTGGATCTTCGGCAATGATTTCTTGATTAGACAAATGAGCCATGTTGTCACCACGACTTGCAACGTTGAACTAATTCGTAAACACCGAGTGTTGCCACACCTTAATCAACCGAGCGTTGCCAGATTGAAAGATAATATTACATTTAAAGTTTACAGTTCAGACATACCAAACTTAAGACTTTAAAGCTCGGTATCTCGAAAACTAACTAGTTTTGCAATTTTTGATATTTTTGAAAATGTGTTTGCTTTGGGTGTTCCTATCTACTGTCAAATTTTGGACCAATCGTTTTTTAACACCCTGTATATATATATATATATATATATATATATATATATATATATATATATATATATATATATATATATATATATATATATATATATATATATATTTATATTTATATTTTATTATTTTATTATACTTTGTCGCTGTCTCCCGCGTTTGCGAGGTAGCGCAAGGAAACAGACGAAAGAAATGGCCCAACCCCCCCCATACACATGTATATACATACGTCCACACACGCAAATATACATACCTACACAGCTTTCCATGGCTTACCCCAGACTCTTCACATGCCTTGATTCAATCCACTGACAGCACGTCAACCCCGGTATACCACATCGCTCCAATTCACTCTATTCCTTGCCCTCCTTTCACCCTCCTGCATGTTCAGGCCCCGATCACACAAAATCTTTTTCACTCCATCTTTCCACCTCCAATTTGGTCTCCCTCTTCTCCTTGTTCCCTCCACCTCCGACACATATATCCTCTTGGTCAATCTTTCCTCACTCATCCTCTCCATGTGCCCAAACCACTTCAAAACACCCTCTTCTGCTCTCTCAACCACGCTCTTTTTATTTCCACACATCTCTCTTACCCTTACGTTACTCACTCGATCAAACCACCTCACACCACACATTGTCCTCAAACATCTCATTTCCAGCACATCCATCCTCCTGCGCACAACTCTATCCATAGCTCACGCCTCGCAACCATACAACATTGTTGAAACCACTATTCCTTCAAACATACCCATTTTTGCTTTCCGAGATAATGTTCTCGACTTCCACACATTCTTCAAGGCCCCCAGAATTTTCGCCCCCTCCCCCACCCTATGATCCACTTCCGCTTCCATGGTTCCATCCGCTGCCAGATCCACTCCCAGATATCTAAAACACTTCACTTCCTCCAGTTTTTCTCCATTCAAACTCACCTCCCAATTGACGTGACCCTCAACCCTACTGTACCTAATAACCTTGCACTTATTCACATTTACTCTAAACTTTCTTCTTCCATACACTTTACCAAACTCAGTCACCAGCTTCTGCAGTTTCTCACATGAATCAGCCACCAGCGCTGTATCATCAGCGAACAACAACTGACTCACTTCCCAAGCTCTCTCATCCCCAACAGACTTCATACTTGCTCCTCTTTCCAAAACTCTTGCATTTACCTCCCTAACAACCCCATCCATAAACAAATTAAACAACCATGGAGACATCACACACCCCTGCCGCAAACCTACATTCACTGAGAACCAATCACTTTCCTCTCTTCCTACACGTACACATGCCTTACATCCTCGATAAAAACTTTTCAATGCTTCTAACAACTTTCCTCCCACACCATATATTCTTAATACCTTCCACAGAGCATCTCTATCAACTCTATCATATGCCTTCTCCAGATCCATAAATGCTACATACAAATCTATTTGCTTTTCTAAGTATTTCTCACATACATTCTTCAAAGCAAACACCTGATCCACACATCCTCTACCACTTCTGAAACCACACTGCTCTTCCCCAATCTGATGCTCTGTACATGCCTTCACCCTCTCAATCAATACCCTCCCATATAATTTACCAGGAATACTCAACAAACTTATACCTCTGTAATTTGAGCACTCACTCTTATCCCCTTTGCCTTTGTACAATGGCACTATGCACGCATTCCGCCAATCCTCAGGCACCTCACCATAAGTCATACATACATTAAATAACCTTACCAACTAGTCAACAATACAGTCACCCCCTTTTTTAATAAATTCCACTGCAATAACATCCAAACCTGCTGCCTTGCCGGCTTTCATCTTCCGCAAATCTTTCACTACCTCTTCTCTGTTTACCAAATCATTCTCCCTAACCCTCTCAATTTACACACCACCTCGACCAAAACACCCTATATCTGCCACTCTATCATCAAACACATTCAACAAAGCTTCAAAATACTCACTCCATCTCCTTCTCACATCACCACTACTTGTTATAACCTCCCCATTTGCGCCCTTCACTGAAGTTCCCATTTGCTCCCTTGTCTTACGCACTTTATTTACCTCCTTCCAGAACATCTTTTATTCTCCCTAAAATTTAATGATACTCTCTCACCCCAACTCTCATATATATATATATATATATATATATATATATATATATATATATATATATATATATATATATATATATATATATATACCGGCAAGGCAGGAGGTTTGGATGGTATTGCAGTGGAATTTATTAAAAAGGGGGTGACTGTATTATTGACTGGTTGGTAAGGTTATTTAATGTATGTATGACTCATGGTGAGGTGCCTGAGGATTGGCGGAATGCGTGCATAGTGCCATTGTACAAAGGGAAAGGGGATAAGAGTGAGTGCTCAAATTACAGAGGTATAAGTTTGTTGAGTATTCTGGTAAATTATATGGGAGGGTATTCATTAAGAGGGTGAAGGCATGTATAGAGCCTCACATTGGGGAAGAGCAGTGTGGATCAGATGTTTGCCTTGAAGAATGTATGTGAGAAATACTTAGAAAAGCAAATGGATTTGTATGTAGCATTTATGGATCTGGAGAAGGCATATGATAGAGTTGATAGAGATGCTCTGTGGAAGGTATTAAGAATATATGGTGTGGGAGGCGAGTTGTTAGAAGCAGTGAAAAGCTTTTATCGAGGATGTAAGGCATGTGTACGTGTAGGAAGAGAGGAAAGTGATTGGTTCTCAGTGAATGTAGGTTTGCGGCAGGGGTTTGTGATGTCTCCATGGTTGTTTTATTTCTTTATGGATGGGGTTGTTAGGGAGGCAAATGCAAGAGTTTTGGAAAGAGGGTCAAGTATGAAGTCTGATGGGGATGAGAGAGCTTGGGAAGTGAGTCAGTTGTTGTTCGCTGATGATACAGCGCTGGTGGCTGATTCATATGAGAAACTGCAGGAGCTGGTGACTGAGTTTGGTAAAGTGTGTGAAAGAAGAAAGTTAAGAGTAAATGTGAATAAGAGCAAGGTAATTAGGTACAGTAGTGTTGAGGGTCAAGTCTATTGGGAGGTAAGTTTGAATGGAGAAAAACTTAAGGAAGTAAAGTGTTTTAGATATCTGGGAGTGGATCTGGCAGTGGATGGAACCATGGAAGCGGAAGTAGATCATAGGGTGGGGGAGGGAGCGAAAATCATGGGAGCCTTGAAGAATGTGCGGAAGTCGAGAACATTATCTCGGAAAGCAAAAATGGGTATGCTTGAAGGAATAGTGGTTCCAACAATGTTGTATGGTCACGAAGCGTGGGCTATGGATAGCGTTGTGCGCAGGAGGATGGATGTGCTGGAAATGAGATGTTTTAGGACAATGTGTGGTGTGAGGTGGTTTGATCAAGTAAGTAACGTAAGGGTAAGAGAGATGTGTGGAAATAAAAAAAGCGTGGTTGAGAGAGCAGAAGTGGGTGTTTTGAAATGGTTTGGGCACATGGAGAGAATGAGTGAGGAAAGATTGACCAAGAGGATATATGTCTCGGAGGTGGAGGGAACGAGGAGAAGCGGGAGATCAAATTGGAGGTAGAAAGATGGAGTGAAAAAGATTTTTTGTGATCGGGGCCTGAACATGCAGGAGGGTGAAAGGAGGGCAAGGAATAGAGTGAATTGGATCGATGTGGTATACCGGGTTGACGTGCTGTCAGTGGATTGAATCAGGGCATGTGAAGCGTCTGGGGTGAACCATGGAAAGCTGTGTAGGTATGTATATTTGCGTGTGTGGACGTATGTGTATACATGTGTATGGAGGTGGGTTGGGCCATTTCTTTCGTCTGTTTCCTTGCGCTACCTCGCAAACGCGGGAGACGGCGACAAAGCAAAAAAAAATAAAATATATATATATATATATATATATATATATATATATATATATATATATATATATATATATATATATATATATATTCTTTCATACTATTTGCCATTTCCCGCATTAGCGAGGTATCGTTAAGAACAGAGGACTGGGCCTTTGAGGAATACCCTCACCTGGCCCAATTCTCTGTTCCTTCTTTTGGAAAAAAAAAAAAAAAAAAAAAATGAGAGGGGAGGATTTTCAGCCCCCCGCTCCCTCCACTTTTAGTCGCCTTCTACGACACGCAGGGAATACGTGGGAAGTATTCTTTCTCCCCTATCCCCAGTGGATATATATATATATATATATATATATATATATATATATATATATATATATATATATATATATATATATATATATATATATATATATATATATATATATATATATTATCCCTGGGGATAGGGGATTAAGAATATTTCCCACGTATTCCCTACGTGTCGTAGAAGGCGACTAAAAGTGGAGGGAGCGGGGGGCTGAAAATCCTCCCCTCTCATTTTTTTTTTTTTTTTTTTTTTCCAAAAGAAGGAACAGAGAATTGGGCCAGGTGAGGGTATTCCCTCAAAGGATCAATCCTCTGTTCTTTATGCTACCTCGCTAACGCGGGAAATGGCGAATAGTTTAAAAGAAAACATATATATGTATATATATATATATATATATATATATATATATATATATATATATATATATATATATATATATATATATATATATATATATATATCTGCCACTCTATCATCAAACACATTCAAATAACCTTCAAAATACTCACTCCATCTCCTTCTCACATCACCACTACTTGTTATCACCTCCCCGTTTGCGCCCTTCTCTGAAGTTCCCATTTGCTCCCTTGTCTTACGCACTTTATTTACCTCCTTCCAGAACATCTTTCTATTCTCCCTAAAATTTAATGATACTCTCTCACCCCAACTCTCATTTGCCCTTTTTTTCACCTCTTGCACCTTTCTCTTGACCTCCTGTCTCTTTCTTTTATACATCTCCCACTCAATTGCATTTTTTCCCTGCAAAAATCGTCCAAATGCCTCTCTCTTCTCTTTCACTAATACTCTTACTTCTTCATCCCACCACTCACTACCCTTTCTAATCAACCCACCTCCCACTCTTCTCATGCCACAAGCATCTTTTGCGCAATCCATCACTGATTCCCTAAATACATCCCATTCCTCCCCCACTCCCCTTACTTCCATTGTTCTCACCTTTTTCCATTCTGTACACAGTCTCTCCTGGTACTTCCTCACACAGGTCTCCTTCCCAAGCTCACTTTCTCTCACCACCCTCTTCACCCCAACATTCACTCTTCTTTTCTGAAAACCCATACAAATCTTCACCTTAGCCTCCACAAGATAATGATCAGACATCGCTCCAGTTGCACCTCTTAGCACATTAACATCCAAAAGTCTCTCTTTCGCACGCCTGTCAATTAACACGTAATCCAATAACGCTCTCTGGCCATCTCTCCTACTTACATAAGTATACTTATGTATATCTAGCTTTTTAAACCAGGTATTCCCAATCATCAGTCCTTTTTCAGCACATAAATCTACAAGCTCTTCACCATTTCCATTTACAACACTGAACACCCCATGCATGCCAATTATTCCCTCAACTGCCACATTACTCAACTTTGCATTCAAATCACCCATCACTATAACCCGGTCTCGTGCATCAAAACCACTAACACACTCATTCAACTGCTCCCAAAACACTTGCCTCTCATGATCTTTCTTCTCATGCCCAGGTGCATATGCACCAATAATCACCCACCTCTCTCCATCAACTTTCAGTTTTACCCATATTAATCGAGAATTTACTTTCTTACATTCTATCACATACTCCCACAACTCCTGTTTCAGGAGTATTGCTACTCCTTCCCTTGCTCTTGTCCTCTCACTAACCCCTGACTTTACTCCCCAGACATTCCAAAACCACTCTTCCCCTTTACCCTTGAGCTTCGTTTCACTCAGAGCCAAAACATCCAGGTTCCCTTCCTCAAACATACTACCTATCTCTCCTTTTTTCACATCTTGGTTAAATCCACACACATTTAGGCACCCCACTCTGAGCCTTCGAGGAGGATGAGCACTCCCCGCGTGACTCCTTCTTCTGTTTCCCATTTTAGAAAGTTAATACAAGGAGGGGAGGATTTCTGGGCCCCCGCTCCCGTCCCCTCTAGTCGCTTTCTACGACACGCGAGGAATACATGGGAAGTATTCTTTCACCCCTATCCCCAGGGATAATATACATATATATATACATATACACATACACGAACATACACATACATACGCACATATACACACACACACACATACATGTATATACATATGAAAAATGTAAGAAATAATTTAGAAAACTGAAACTTCTAGCTTGAAATGAATGAAAAAATGAATGTCACAAAATGGTTCAACCTCTAGCTAT
>NC_092242.1:30718982-30783982 GCF_036320965.1 Panulirus ornatus
GCTGAGAGGTGCAACTGGAGGGATGTCTGATCATTATCTTGTGGAGGCTAAGGTGAAGATTTGTATGGGTTTTCAGAAAAGAAGAGTGAATGTTGGGGTGAAGAGGATGGTGAGAGTAAGTGAGCTTGAGAAGGAGACCTGTGTGAGGAAGTACCAGGAGAGACTGAGTACAGAATGGAAAAAGGTGAGAACAATGGAAGTAAGGGGAGTGGGGGAGGAATGGGATGTATTTAGGGAATCAGTGATGGATTGCGCAAAAGATGCTTGTGGCATGAGAAGAGTGGGAGGTGGGTTGATTAGAAAGGGTAGTGAGTGGTGGGATGAAGAAGTAAGAGTATTAGTGAAAGAGAAGAGAGAGGCATTTGGACGATTTTTGCAGGGAAAAAATGCAATTGAGTGGGAGATGTATAAAAGAAAGAGACAGGAGGTCAAGAGAAAGGTGCAAGAGGTGAAAAAAAGGGCAAATGAGAGTTGGGGTGAGAGAGTATCATTAAATTTTAGGGAGAATAAAAAGATGTTATGGAAGGAGGTAAATAAAGTGCGTAAGACAAGGGAGCAAATGGGAACTTCAGTGAAGGGCGCAAATGGGGAGGTGAAAACAAGTAGTGGTGATGTGAGAAGGAGATGGAGTGAGTATTTTGAAGGTTTGTTGAATGTGTTTGATGATAGAGTGGCAGATAAAGGGTGTTTTGGTCGAGGGGGTGTGCAAAGTGAGAGGGTTAGGGAAAATGATTTGGTAAACAGAGAAGAGGTAGTGAAAACTTTGCGGAAGATGAAAGCCGGCAAGGCAGCAGGTTTGGACGGTATTGCAGTGGAATTTATTAAAAAAGGGGGTGACTGTATTGTTGACTGGTTGGTAAGGTTATTTAATGTATGTATGACTCATGGTGAGGTGCCTGAGGATTGGCGGAATGCGTGCATAGTGCCATTGTACAAAGGCAAAGGGGATAAGAGTGAGTGCTCAAATTACAGAGGTATAAGTTTGTTGAGTATTCCTGGTAAATTATATGGGAGGGTATTGATTGAGAGGGTGAAGGCATGTACAGAGCATCAGATTGGGGAAGAGCAGTGTGGTTTCAGAAGTGGTAGAGGATGTGTGGATCAGGTGTTTGCTTTGAAGAATGTATGTGAGAAATACTTAGAAAAGCAAATGGATTTGTATGTAGCATTTATGGATCTGGAGAAGGCATATGATAGAGTTGATAGAGATGCTCTGTGGAAGGTATTAAGAATATATGGTGTGGGAGGAAAGTTGTTAGAAGCAGTGAAAAGTTTTTATCGAGGATGTAAGGCATGTGTACGTGTAGGAAGAGAGGAAAGTGATTGGTTCTCAGTGAATGTAGGTTTGCGGCAGGGGTGTATGATGTCTCCATGGTTGTTTAATTTGTTTATGGATGGGGTTGTTAGGGAGGTAAATGCAAGAGTTTTGGAAAGAGGGGCAAATATGAAGTCTGTTGGGGATGAGAGAGCTTGGGAAGTGAGTCAGATGTTGTTCGCTGATGATACAGCGCTGGTGGCTGATTCATGTGAGAAACTGCAGAAGCTGGTGACTGAGTTTGGTAAAGTGTGTGGAAGAAGAAAGTTAAGAGTAAATGTGAATAAGAGCAAGGTTATTAGGTACAGTAGGGTTGAGGGTCAAGTCAATTGGGAGGTGAGTTTGAATGGAGAAAAACTGGAGGAAGTGAAGTGTTTTAGATATCTGGGAGTGGATCTGGCAGCGGATGGAACCATGGAAGCGGAAGTGGATCATAGGGTGGGGGAGGGGGCGAAAATTCTGGGGGCCTTGAAGACTGTGTGGAAGTCGAGAACATTATCTCGGAAAGCAAAAATGGGTATGTTTGAAGGAATAGTGATTCCAACAATGTTGTATGGTTGCGAGGCGTGGGCTATGGATAGAGTTGTGCGCAGGAGGATGGATGTGCTGGAAATGAGATGTTTGAGGACAATGTGTGGTGTGAGGTGGTTTGATCGAGTGAGTAACGTAAGGGTAAGAGAGATGTGTGGAAATAAAAAGAGCGTGGTTGAGAGAGCAGAAGAGGGTGTTTTGAAGTGGTTTGGGCACATGGAGAGGATGAGTGAGGAAAGACTGACCAAGAGGATATATGTGTCGGAGGTGGAGGGAACGAGGAGAAGAGGGAGACCAAATTGGAGGTGGAAAGATGGAGTGAAAAAGATTTTGTGTGATCGGGGCCTGAACATGCAGGAGAGTGAAAGGAGGGCAAGGAATAGAGTGAATTGGATCGATGTGGTATACCGGGGTTGACGTGCTGTCAGTGGATTGAATCAAGGCATGTGAAGCGTCTGGGGTAAACCATGGAAAGCTGTGTAGGTATGTATATTTGCGTGTGTGGACGTATGTATATACATGTGTATGGGGGGGGGTTGGGCCATTTCTTTCGTCTGTTTCCTTGCGCTACCTCGCAAACGCGGGAGACAGCGACAAAGTATAATAAAAAATAAAAAATAAAAAATATATATATATATATATATATATTCTTTTCTTTTAAACTATTCGCCTTTTCCCGTGTTAGCGAGGTAGCGTTTAAGAACAGAGGACTGGGCTTTTGTGGAATATCCTCACCTGACCCCCTCTGTTCCTTCTTTTGGAAAATTAAAAAAAAAAAAAAAAAAAAAAAAAATGAGACGGGAGGATTTCCAGCCTCCCGCTCCCTCCCCTTTTAGTCGCCTTCTACGACACGCAGGGAATACGTGGGAAGTATATATATATATATATATATATATATATATATATATATATATATATATATATATATATATATATATTCATATATATTTACCAAATGGCGTCCTAGCTTCGTGTCTTCTATGTATATCAACTGACTGTTGTATTTCTCTCTTGTGTCTCCCCTGATGATGTGATTATGACACGAAAGTGCACTTGGGAACTTTTCGTGTTTCATTTTCCCCGTCTACTCATAGGAATATATTGATCACTCACAAAATTGTGATCCTTTCCAAAATATATATATATATATATATATATATATATATATATATATATATATATATATATATATATATATATATATATATATATATATATATATATATATATATATATATATATATATATATATATATATATATATATATATATATATATATATATATATATATATATATATATATATATATATATATATATATATATATATAAGTGAGCTTGGGAAGGAGACTTGTGTGAGAAAGTACCAGGAGAGACTGAGTATAGAATGGAAAAAGGTGAGAACAAAGGAGATAAGGGGAGTGGGAAAGGAATGGGATGTATTTAGGGAAGCAGTGATGGCTTGCGCAAAAGATGCTTGTGGCATGAGAAGCGTGGGAGGTGGGTTCATTAGAAAGGGTAGTGAGTGGTGGGATGACGAAGTAAGATTATTAGTGAAAGAGAAGAGAGAGGTATTTGGATGATTTTTGCAGTGAAAAAATGCAAATAAGTGAGAGACGTATAAAAGACTGAGACAGGAGGTTAAGAGAAAGGTGCAAGAGGTGAAAAAGAGGGGAAATGAGATTTGGGTTGAGAGAGTATCATTAAATTTTAGGGAGAATAAAAAGATGTTCTGGAAGGAGGTAAATAAAGTGCGTAAGACAAGGGAGGAAATGGGAACTTCAGTTCCCAGGGGGCTAATGGGGAGGTGATAACAAGTAGTGGTGATGTGAGAAGGAGATGGAGTGAGTATTTTGAAGGTTTGTTGAATGTGTTTGATGATAGAGTGGCAGATATAGGGTGTTTTGGTCGAGGTGGTGTGGAAAGTGAGAGGGTCAGGGAAAATGATTTGGTAAACTGAAAAGAGGTAGTAAAAGATTTGCGGAAGATGAAAGCCGGCAAGGCAGCAGGTTTGGATGGTATTGCAGTGGAATTTATTAAAAAAGGGGGCTGACTGTATTGTTGACTGGTTGGTAAGGTTATTTAATGTATGTATGATTCATGGTGAGGTGCCTGAGGATTGGCGGAATGCGTGCATAGTCCCATTGTATAAAGGCAAAGGGGATAAGAGTGATTGCTTAAATTACAGAGGTATAAGTTTGTTGAGTACTCCTGGTAAATTATATGGGAGGGTATTGATTGAGAGGGTGAAGGCATTTACATAGCATCAGATTGGGGAAGAGCAGTGTGGTTTCAGAGGTGGTAGAGGATGTGTGAATCAAGTGTTTGCTTTGAAGAATGTATGTGAGAAATACTAAGAAAAGCAAATGGATTTGTATGTAGCATTTATGGATCTGGAGAAGGCATATGATAGAGTTGATAGAGATGCTCTGTGGAAGGTTTTAAGAATTTATGGTGTGGGAGGCAAGTTGTTAGAAGCAGTGAAAAGTTTTTATCGAGGATGTAAGGCATGTGTACGTGTAGGAAGAGAGGAAACTGATTGGTTCTCAGTGAATGTAAGTTTGCGGCAGGGGTGTGTGATGTCTCCATGGTTGTTTAATTTGTTTATGGATAGGGTTGTTAGGGAGGTGAATGCAAGAGTTTTGGAAAGATGAGAAATGAGGGATGAGAGAGGGATGAGAGATGGGGATGAGAGAGCTTGGGAAGTGAGTCAGTTGTTGTTCGCTGATGATACAGCGCTGGTGGCTGATTCATGTGAGAAACTGCAGAAGATGGTGACTGAGTTTGGTAAAGTGTGTGAAAGAAGAAAGTTAGGAGTAAATGTGAATAAGAGCAAGGTTATCAGGTACAGTAGGGTTGAAGGTCAAGTCAATCGGGAGGTAAGTTTGAATGGAGAAAAACTGGAGGAAGTAAAGTGTTTTAGAAGCGGAAGTGAATCATAGGGTGGTGGAGGGGGCGAAAATCCTGGGAGCCTTGAAGAATGTGTGGAAATCGAGAGCATTATCTCGAGAAGCAAAAATGGGTATGTTTGAAGGAATAGTGGTTCTAACAATGTTGTATGGTTGCGAGGCGTGGGCTATGGATAGAGTAGTGCGGAGGAGGGTGGATGTGCTGGAAATGAGATGTTTAAGGACAATATGTGGTGTGAGGTGGTTTGATCGAGTAAGTAATGTAAGGGTAAGAGAGATGTGTGGAAATAAGAAGATCGTGGCTGAGAAAGCAGGAGAGGGTGTTTTGAAATGGTTTGGGCACATGGAGAGAATGAGTGAGGAAATATTGACCAAGAGGATATATGTGTCGGAGGTGGAGGGAACAAGAAGTGAGAGACCAAATTGGAGGTGGAAATATGGAGTGAAAAGATTTTGAGTGATCGGGGCCTGAACATGCAGGAAGGTGAAAGACGGGCAAGGAATAGAGTGAATTGGATCGATGTGCTATACCGGGGTCGATGGGCTGTCAATGGATTGAATCAGGGCATGTGAAGCGTCTGGGGTAAACCATGGAAAGTTGTGTGGGGCCTTGATGTGGAAAGGGAGCTGTGGTTTCGGGCATTATTGCATGACAGCTAGAGACTGAGTGTGAACGAATGTGGCCTTTGTTGTCTTTTCATAGCGCTACCTCGCACACATGAGAGGGTAGGGGGATGTTATTCCATGTGTGGCGAGGTGGCGATGGGAATGAATAAAGGCAGACAGTGTGAATTGTGTGCATGTGTATATATGTATATATCTGTGTGCGTATATATATATATATATATATATATATATATATATATATATATATATATATATATATATATATATATATATATATATATATGTGTACATTGAGATGTATGGGTATGTATATTTGCGTGTGTGGACGCGTATGTATATACAAGTGTATGGGGGTGGGTTGTGCCATTTCTTTCTTCGTCTGTTTCCTTGCGCTACCTCGCAATCGCGGGAGACAGCGACAAAGCAAAGTAAATAAATAAATATATATATATATGTATATATATATATATATATATATATATATATATATATATATATATATATATATATATATATATATATATATATATATATATATATATATACATATATATATATGTATATATATATATATACGGCTAAATGTATAGGTATGTGTACGTGCGTGTGTGGACGTGTATGTATATACATGTGTATGTGAGTGTGTTGGGCTATCTTTCGTCTGTTTCCTTGCGCTACCTCGCTAACGCGGGAGACAGCGACAAAGCAAAATAAATAATAGTAACAATAACATATATATATATATATATATATATATATATATATATATATATATATGTATATATATATATATATATATATATATATATATATATATATATATATATATATATATATATATATATATATCTTTTTCTTTCTTTCAAACTATTCGCCATTTCCCCGCGTTAGCAAGGTAGCGTTAAGAACAGAGGACTGGGCCTTTGAGGGAATATCCTCACCTGGCCTCGTTCTCTGTTCCTTGTTTTGGAAAATTAAAAAAAAAGAAAAAAGCGAGAGGGGAGGATTTCCAGCCCCCCGCTCCCTCCCATTTTAGTCGTTTTCTACGACACGCAGGGAATACCTGGGAAGTATTCTTTCTCCCCTATCCCCAGGGATAATATATATATATATATAAATATATATATATATATATATATATATATATATATATATATATATATATATATATATGTATATATATATATATATATATATATATATATATATATATATATATATATATATATATATATATATATATATATATATATATATATATATAAATATATATATATATATATATATATATATATATATATATATATATATATATATATATATATATATATATATATATATATATATATATATATATATATATATATATATATATATATATATATATATATATAAACAGAGAAGAGGTAGTAAAAGCTTTACGGAAGATGAAAGCCGGCAAGGCAGCAGGTTTGGATAGTATTGCAGTGGAATTTATTAAAAAAGGGGGTGACTGTATTATTGACTGGTTGGTAAGGTTATTTAATGTATGTATGACTCATGGTGAGGTGCCTGAGGATTGGTGGAATGCGTGCATAGTGCCATTGTACAAAGGCAAAGGGGATAAGAGTGAGTGCTCAAATTACAGAGGTATAAGTTTGTTGAGTATTCCTGGTAAATTATATGGGAGGGTATTGATTGAGAGGGTGAAGACATGTGAAGAGCATCAGATTGGGGAAGAGCAGTGTGGTTTCAGAAGTGATAGAGGACGTGTGGATCAGGTGTTTGCTTTGAAGAATGTATGTAAGAAATACTTAGAAAAGCGAATGGATTTGTATGTAGCTTTTATGGATCTCGAGAAGGCATATGATAGAGTTGATAGAGATGCTCTGTGGAAGGTGTTAAGAATATATGGTGTGGGAGGCAAGTTGTTAGAAGCACTGAAAAGTTTTTATCGAGGATGTAAGGCATGTGTACGTGTAGGAAGAGAGGAAAGTGATTGGTTCTCAGTGAATGTAGGTTTGCGGCAGGGGTGTGTGATGTCTCCATGGTTGTTTGATTTGTTTATGGATGGGTTTGTTAGGGAGGTGAATGCAAGAGTTTTGGAAAGAGAGGCAAGTATGAAGTCTGTTGGGGATGAGAGAGCTTGGGAAGTGAGTCAGTTGTTGTTCGCTGATGATACAGCGCTGGTGGCTGATTCATGTGAGAAACTGCAGAAGCTGGTGACTGAGTTTGGTAAAGTGTGTGAAAGAAGAAAGTTAAGAGTAAAAATGAATAAGAGCAAGGTTATTAGGTACAGTAGGGTTGAGGGTCAAGTCAATTGGGAGGTAAGTTTGAATGGAGAAAAACTGGAGGAAGTAAAGTGTTTTAGATATCTGGGAGTGGATCTGGCAGCGGATGGAACCATGGAAGCGGAAGTGGATCATAGAGTGGGGGAGGGGGCGAAAATTCTGGTAGCCTTGAAGAATGTGTGGAAGTCGGGAACATTATCTCGGAAAGCATAAATGGGTATGTCTGAATGAATAGTGGTTCCAACAATGTTGTATGGTTGCGAGGCGTAGGCTATGGATAGAGTTGTGCGCAGGAGGATGGATGTGCTGGAAATGAGATGTTTGAGGACAATGTGTGGTGTGAGGTGGTTTGATCGAGTAAGTAACGTAAGGGTAAGAGAGATGTGTGGAAATAAAAAGAGCGTGGTTAAGAGAGCAGAAGAGGGTGTTTTGAAATGGTTTGGGCACATGAAGAGAATGAGTGAGGAAAGATTGACCAAGAGGATATATGTGTCGGAGGTGGAGGGAACGAGGAGAAGTGAGAGACCAAACTTGGAGGTGGAAATATGGAGTGAAAAAGATTTTGAGTGATCGGGGCCTGAACATGCAGGAGGGTGAAAGACGGGCAAGGAATAGAGTGAATTGGATCGATGTGCTATACCGGGGTCGATGGCTGTCAATGGATTGAATCAGGGCATGTGAAGCGTCTGGGGTAAACCATGGAAAGTTGTGTGGGGCCTTGATGTGGAAAGGGAGCTGTGGTTTCGGGCATTATTGCATGACAGCTAGAGACTGAGTGTGAACGAATGTGGCCTTTGTTGTCTTTTCATAGCGCTACCTCGCACACATGAGAGGGTAGGGGGATGTTATTCCATGTGTGGCGAGGTGGCGATGGGAATGAATAAAGGCAGACAGTGTGAATTGTGTGCATGTGTATATATGTATATATCTGTGTGCGTTATATATATATATATATATATATATATATATATATATATATATATATATATATATATATATATATATATATATATATATATGTGTACATTGAGATGTATGGGTATGTATATTTGCGTGTGTGGACGCGTATGTATATACAAGTGTATGGGGGTGGGTTGTGCCATTTCTTTCTTCGTCTGTTTCCTTGCGCTACCTCGCAATCGCGGGAGACAGCGACAAAGCAAAGTAAATAAATAAATATATATATATATGTATATATATATATATATATATATATATATATATATATATATATATATATATATATATATATATATATATATATATATATATATATACATATATATATATGTATATATATATATATACGGCTAAATGTATAGGTATGTGTACGTGCGTGTGTGGACGTGTATGTATATACATGTGTATGTGAGTGTGTTGGGCTATCTTTCGTCTGTTTCCTTGCGCTACCTCGCTAACGCGGGAGACAGCGACAAAGCAAAATAAATAATAGTAACAATAACATATATATATATATATATATATATATATATATATATATATATATATATGTATATATATATATATATATATATATATATATATATATATATATATATATATATATATATATATATATATCTTTTTCTTTCTTTCAAACTATTCGCCATTTCCCCGCGTTAGCAAGGTAGCGTTAAGAACAGAGGACTGGGCCTTTGAGGGAATATCCTCACCTGGCCTCGTTCTCTGTTCCTTGTTTTGGAAAATTAAAAAAAAAGAAAAAAGCGAGAGGGGAGGATTTCCAGCCCCCCGCTCCCTCCCATTTTAGTCGTTTTCTACGACACGCAGGGAATACCTGGGAAGTATTCTTTCTCCCCTATCCCCAGGGATAATATATATATATATATAAATATATATATATATATATATATATATATATATATATATATATATATATATATATATATGTATATATATATATATATATATATATATATATATATATATATATATATATATATATATATATATATATATATATATATATATATATATATATATATAAATATATATATATATATATATATATATATATATATATATATATATATATATATATATATATATATATATATAATATATATATATATATATATATATATATATATATATATATATATATATATAAACAGAGAAGAGGTAGTAAAAGCTTTACGGAAGATGAAAGCCGGCAAGGCAGCAGGTTTGGATAGTATTGCAGTGGAATTTATTAAAAAAGGGGGTGACTGTATTATTGACTGGTTGGTAAGGTTATTTAATGTATGTATGACTCATGGTGAGGTGCCTGAGGATTGGTGGAATGCGTGCATAGTGCCATTGTACAAAGGCAAAGGGGATAAGAGTGAGTGCTCAAATTACAGAGGTATAAGTTTGTTGAGTATTCCTGGTAAAT
Source organism: Panulirus ornatus (assembly GCF_036320965.1). Lineage (NCBI taxonomy): Eukaryota > Metazoa > Arthropoda > Malacostraca > Decapoda > Palinuridae > Panulirus > Panulirus ornatus. The sequence continues at coordinate 30,729,027 of NC_092242.1, forward strand.
TATATGGGAGGGTATTGATTGAGAGGGTGAAGACATGTGAAGAGCATCAGATTGGGGAAGAGCAGTGTGGTTTCAGAAGTGATAGAGGACGTGTGGATCAGGTGTTTGCTTTGAAGAATGTATGTAAGAAATACTTAGAAAAGCGAATGGATTTGTATGTAGCTTTTATGGATCTCGAGAAGGCATATGATAGAGTTGATAGAGATGCTCTGTGGAAGGTGTTAAGAATATATGGTGTGGGAGGCAAGTTGTTAGAAGCACTGAAAAGTTTTTATCGAGGATGTAAGGCATGTGTACGTGTAGGAAGAGAGGAAAGTGATTGGTTCTCAGTGAATGTAGGTTTGCGGCAGGGGTGTGTGATGTCTCCATGGTTGTTTGATTTGTTTATGGATGGGTTTGTTAGGGAGGTGAATGCAAGAGTTTTGGAAAGAGAGGCAAGTATGAAGTCTGTTGGGGATGAGAGAGCTTGGGAAGTGAGTCAGTTGTTGTTCGCTGATGATACAGCGCTGGTGGCTGATTCATGTGAGAAACTGCAGAAGCTGGTGACTGAGTTTGGTAAAGTGTGTGAAAGAAGAAAGTTAAGAGTAAAAATGAATAAGAGCAAGGTTATTAGGTACAGTAGGGTTGAGGGTCAAGTCAATTGGGAGGTAAGTTTGAATGGAGAAAAACTGGAGGAAGTAAAGTGTTTTAGATATCTGGGAGTGGATCTGGCAGCGGATGGAACCATGGAAGCGGAAGTGGATCATAGAGTGGGGGAGGGGGCGAAAATTCTGGTAGCCTTGAAGAATGTGTGGAAGTCGGGAACATTATCTCGGAAAGCATAAATGGGTATGTCTGAATGAATAGTGGTTCCAACAATGTTGTATGGTTGCGAGGCGTAGGCTATGGATAGAGTTGTGCGCAGGAGGATGGATGTGCTGGAAATGAGATGTTTGAGGACAATGTGTGGTGTGAGGTGGTTTGATCGAGTAAGTAACGTAAGGGTAAGAGAGATGTGTGGAAATAAAAAGAGCGTGGTTAAGAGAGCAGAAGAGGGTGTTTTGAAATGGTTTGGGCACATGAAGAGAATGAGTGAGGAAAGATTGACCAAGAGGATATATGTGTCGGAGGTGGAGGGAACGAGGAGAAGTGGAAGACCAAACTGGAGGTGGAAAGATGGAGTGAAAAAGATTTTGTGTATTCGGGGCCTGAACATGCAGGAGGGTGAAAAGAGGGCAAGGAATAGAGTGAATTGGATCGATGTGGTATACTGGGGTTGACGTGCTGCCAGTGGATTGAATCAGGGCATGTGAAGCGTCTGGTGTAAACCATGGAAAGCTGTGTAGGTATGCATATTTGTGTGTGTGGACGTATGAATATACATGTGTATGGGGGTGGGTTGGGCCATTTCTTTCGTCTGTTTCCTTGCGCTACCTCGCAAACGCAGGAGACAGCGACAAAGCCGAGAAATATATATATACATATATATATATATATATATATATATATATATATATATATATATATATATATATATATATATATATATATATATGCATAAATATATATATATATATATTCCTATGAGTCTACGGGGAAAATGAAACACGATATGTTCCCAAGTGCACTTTCGCGTAATAATCACATCATCAGAGGAGATACAAGAAAGAAATATAGCAGTCAGTTGATACACAACGAATTAACGTAGCTAGGACGACATTTCGTAAAGAAGAGATTGCACAAGATACACAAGCTTATCGTAAACTTGTTTTGTGGACAAGAAGGTGAAATGTTTGCAAGTTTTATCAACAATAAACTTATCCAGTTTGTATAGACAATCACTGATATTAAGGTTATAATTCTTTGTGTATTTGATAATAGAAGACTCAGTGATATTTCTCGTGGTACTAGAGTTAGAGTTAATAACTGAGTTGGCATTACTCTAGTCAATACAATGATCATAGTCTTTAACGTGATTAAAGAAGGCATTTCATTAGCGTCCTGTTCATATTCTATATCTATGTTGCTCAAGTCTAACAGAAAGTCTGCTCAACATAAAACTTTTCATAATTTCTACATGGCACATTATAGATGTATCCAGGACAATTTTCTGGTGAGTTCCTTATAAGATTTTCTTTATTGTGATGGATCAGTGTTAAGCAACGGTCAAGCGGGATGAGGTGTTTTCATAAGGGATTTATTTTTATCAATCAATGTTATGTAGATGTAACGGTTTGTAAAAGAATCAGTAGGAACACCTCTTCTACCCTGGCTGAGCTTCATGCAATATGTGAAGGACTTCAGGTTGACATATAGATGTGTAAAATTGTATATATTTTTGTTGGCAGTAGAAGTGCACTTGAAGCCTTGCTGAGTAAAGATCCAGGTAACTTTCATATTGCTAATATTTTAAACGACTTGTCATAGCAAAGCAAGAAATGAAATGTACTGTGCAGTTTGTATGGATTCTTTTACGTGTGGGGATTCAGCTGAATGAAATGGTTGACAAATTGGCCGATAAAAAAACTGCAAAAAATCTGCATATAGATATCACTAGTAGTGAAAGTGTAAGGACAATAAGAAGGAAATGGAAAGAAAAGAAAAAATGCGAACTATCAAGAAAAGAAGTGATTGCCAAAGACGGTGAGAGTTTTCGGCATTATTTGTATGTTGCACAAAACAATGTAACCTACGGAACTAACTTACCATTTGCTGATACTGGCATAATGGGCTAAGGTTGGCATACAAGTATTATCGGCAGATAAGTGGAAGGGTGGGTCAGTCTTGCCAACTATGAGGAATGCACATGCACTACTGCATTATGTATTAGAATGTGGAAAGATCCAACCGTATAAGAAGAGTGAGATCGCTTCTTTAAAAGAACAAATTTATTGGTTGATATATAATGGAAGATTTAAAATGATTTTTGCAATATATATAAAAATCTTGCCTCAAGGGCATGACTTTATCATCATTTAAGATTACATTAATTTCACAAGTCAAAAATAATTGTTTTATATTTCTATCACTAAATTATGCAGTTCTGTAAATGAGGAAATTCTTGAAGTGTACTAATGTTATGACTCACAACTTTTATGAGCCCATAAAGGGATGACAGAGAGGAGGGGTTGGAGCAGTACGCTACCGTTTTCTTTTGATGTAATCATTGTTAGTAAAATATTCCAACTTCTATTACAATCAAAAGTTTCATCGATACCCAAAAATATTCCAGAAAGCGGAGTTAACGGTTGTAAAAACTTAGAAATCTCATGCATATATTTTTTTTTTTTTTTGTATCTACAAAGAACGTTGAAAATTCATTAGGTGAATTTTTATTGTTGTATATATATGTGTATGTAAACTAATCATTAAAGACGTGTATATATGTTTACCGTAACCATTTTCTATATATTCTTGTGAACAAGTTCCTAGCTTACCGGTGAGATGCGCTCGTGGCAACTCCTGAGAAACGTTCTAAAATATTGGTAAAAATCTGGGTTAGTTAAACTTGCTAAATACATCCTCCTTAGTCCAGCTTTACTCCGGTTAAGCCAGGACTCTGGTGCTGTGTGGATGTAGTCGATGTGTCTGTGTTGGAACAATTGTTTTTAGCCAGCTTCAGGCAGTGTTACCTCGGTGTTACGTCATGAAAACTGCCTGAATACCAGTGAATATAAGGACAATGACTAAACATTGTAAAGCATCCACGTCCAGTGTAAAGACATTCAAAAACTGTAAGTCCTCGGCCGTTGATGCCATGAAGATTTCCCAGTCTCTCGTCACAAGAGGCAGCAGATGAAGGCCAAAGATTAAGGTGCAGTGCATTTGGATAAAGAAGTCACACGGAAGATGTCGGATGGCCTTGACCGGGTAAGTAATCATTCGTTGAAATTATAGTCGTGTTGGACGCAACCGATGAATCACTAAAACAGTGGGACAAGGGATGCAAGTTGGTGTTGATTACATTTTATCATGTACTGTATATAAGTTATACATTCTTACATATGAATTTCGTAAGACTATTTCTATGACATATATTTTCATTAAAAAGAAACCATTACTTATTTTGGTAAATAAGTAACATTTCTAAGTTAAAACGTATTTCAGGAAAACAAAAAGTAAACATATTTGGCCTTCGTAAAATATATTGAGACCTCGAAACCCTGAGCAGGCGGAGGTCACCCGGCCTAGCATCTGACAGTGAAAAGCCACAAATGTAAGATATCCTCATTTCACAATCCTACCTCAACTATCCTATCTTAAGAAGGATGTAGAAGGAAAGGTCAGCAGCTGTAATGGCAGAGACGGATGCGTCTTGAAGGTAGATTTGTATGGATCCAAATGTTGGACCTAGGATACACGGGCGAGAAAGAGCAGTACAGAAAGTGAATCTAAAAACAAGTTAGTGGTACACAAAGCAAAGCTGTTGATAGTCAAGGTAATACAACACGAGCCACTGGCGCCTCTAATCATTGATCAGACACCTTTATCATAATGTTTGGGAAAAACTGTGTAGCTTTACTTGCCTGGAAGCTGTACGCTCAGAGTGTATCAGTCAAAGTATTTCTTTTCTTTCATCATATCTGAAACATGTAGGTGACTCTTCCACATGTGCATGAAAATGAAAAATGAAATTACTTTTCAGCGTACTGTAAAATCTTTTGCAACAGGATGAATGTTGCTACATTTTGTTCTACGTCTTTACCTGTCAAAGGAACGATGTCTTTTTAGAGAAAACTGCCTCTTTAAAATCTTTATTTCCTTTATTGTGAGACTTAAGTACCATATTCAAAATTACACTCACCATAAACTGCAGAAAGAGGATCCAGGTCATCAGGCTACGCTCCCCAGAAGACAACATCTTCAGTCCCTGCATCATTCAGTTTTGTCTGGTCTCACTTATCTCTGATCTTACTTATCTCTGGTCTCACTTGTCTCTGATCTTAAATATCTCTGGTCTCACTTATCTCTGGTCTTGCATATCTCTGGTCTTACTTATCTCTGATCTCACTTATCTCTGGTCTTACTTATCACTGGTCTCACTTATCTCTGGTGTCACTTATCTCAGGTCTTACTTATCTCTGGTCTCACTTATCTCTGATCTCACTTATCTCTGATCTCACTTATCTCTGGTCTTACTTATCTCTGGTCTCACTTATCTCTGTTCTCATTTCTCTGTGGTCCCACTTTTCTCTGTTTACATATTTCTGGTACCCACTTTTCTCTTCACATGTATTTTTGTTCCCAATTTTCTTCGATGTTAAACTCAGTTTGCCACCTGTTACCCCAGGCCATCAGTTTCTGTTAGTCACCTTCATGCTGAAGACGTTCAAATCGTTCAGCACACCACTTGTTAAGTCAAACCATTCTAACGCTCGACATTTAATCACTACTCTTTGTTTTACTGCCAATCAGCCAATTTCCCAGTGATCGAAGCACCATCTGTACCATACGACTTATCTTTTTCTAATAATCTTTGATACGGAACCTTATCGAATGTTTTTTTTTTTTCAAATCAAATCAGATTACATAACTTCTTTACTTTCATAACAAATGTTGATTCTATCATAAATGAAATCAAGCAGATTTGTCCGACAAGAACAATTTCGTCGAAAACATACTGGGTATCGTTTATAAAATGATGGTCCTCTAAATGGTTTACAATTCTGTCTCGAATGATGGTTTCCATAATTTTACCAACTACAGACGTTGAGCGAGTTGGACGATGATTTCCGGGCAGCGACTTAATACCTTTTATGAATATCAATGTTACATTGACAAACTTCCGTTCATCTGGAACTTTTTCTGCAGCACATGCCTTACTGAAATTATTAGTCAAGAGCATAACTATTATATTTCTCTCCACTTTCATTGTCCTCAGATAAATCTTCTCAGGGCCGCCTACTTTATCTCATACTTCCTCCTCCATTTTGTCGGCGATCGCATATCTACAGATTTTGTCAATATGTTGCTGAACCTTTTCTCCTGCTAAACTGGAACTGGATGCGTAGGGACGTCAGTTGTAATTACAAATGCAAAAGAGAAAGAATATTATATAATTCCATTAATGTTGCTGTCGTGAACCAAATCACAGTTTTCTGCAGTTAATGGATCAGTGAAACAGGATGTGACTTTCTCGCTTTTATTATAATCATAAAACTCTTTAGTTATTTTTCCGATCGTCAGCAATACACGCTTAATACTGACGTTTACTTTAACGTATAATTTTGTATTTTTTACGCAAATCTACATAATTTACTCTAGCATGTTAGTTATTAGTCTCATTTTTCTATGTGCCACACTCATAGACAACAAGTACCACTCTATATAACACTTCCACCCTTTGCCTTCGTTTACATATAGAATAAAAAGCGTCTATTACTCATTAGCGTATATAAATATATATATATATATATATATATATTCACGAATATAGTGCATTTGAACGCTCACTTCCATATAACATACAAACCTCCAACAGCCGGGATCGAACCCGGGACCCCTGCATGGCAGGCGAGAGTGCTACTGCGAGGCCACGATGGCCTTAATAAAGAAATGACTATTCGAATACTATGTCTCATGTTGGTAAGCAACGGAGTCTACATGGTCTAATCCCCTTACGCTCACACAACCAGCAGATAGCATTTTACAGAACCTACCTATACAACACGGAGGTATATATATATATATATATATATATATATATATATATATATATATATATATATATATATATATATATATATATATATATATATATATATATATATATATATATATATATATATATATATCCCTGGGGATAGGGGAGAAAGAATACTTCCCACGTATTCCCTGCGTGTCGTAGAAGGCGACTAAAAGGGGAGGGAGCGGGGGGCTGGAAATCCTCCCCTCTCACTTTTTTTTTTAATTTTCCAAAAGAGGGAACAGAGAAGGGGCCCAGGTGAGGATATTCCCTCAAGGGCCCAGTCCTCTGTTCTCAACGCTACCTCGCTAATGCGGGAAATGGCGAATAGTATGAAAGAAAGAAAGAATATATATATATATATATTCATTTATTTATTTATTTTGCTTTGTCGCTATCTCCGGCGTCTGCGAGGTAGCGCAAGGAAACAGACGAAAGAAATGGATCAACCCACCCCCAGACATATGTATATACATACACGTCCACACTCGCAAATATACATACCTATTCATCTCAATGTACACATATATATACACACAGAGACATATACATATATACACATGTACATAATTCATACTGTCTGCCTTTATTTATTCCCATCGCCACCTCGCCACATATGGAATAACATCCCCCTCCTCCCTCATGTGTGCGAGATAGCGCAAGGAAAAGACAACAAAGGCCCCATTCCTTCACAGTCAGTCTCCAGATGTCATGCAAAAATGCCCGAAACCACAGCTCCCTTTCCACATCCAGGCCCCACACCACTTTTCATGGCCAACCCCAGACGCCTCACACGCCCTGACTCAATCCATTGACAGCACGTCGGACCCGGTATACCACATCAATCCAATTCACTCTATTCCTTGCCCGCCTTTCACCCTCCTGCATGTTCAGGCCCCGATCACTCAAAATCTTATTCACTCCACCCTTCCACCTCCAATCCGGTCTCCCACCTCTCCCCGTTTCCCCCACCTCCGACACACACATTCTCCCGGTCAATCTTTCCTCACTGATTCTCTCCATGTGCCCAAACCATTTCAAAACAACCTCCTCTGCTCTCTCAAAAACGCTCTTTTTATTTCCACACATCTCTCTTACCCTTACATTACTTACACGATCAAACCACGTCACACCACACACCGTTCTCAAACATCTCATTTCCAGCACATCCACCCTCACGCGCACATCTCCATCCATAGCCAACGCCTCGCAACCACACAACATTGTTGGAACCACCATTCCCTCAAACACACCTACCTCCGCCTGCCGAGACAACGTTCTCGACCGCCAAACATTCTTCAAAGCTCCCAGGATTTTCGCACCCTCCCCCACCCCATGATTCACCTCTTTTTTCTTTTTTTTGCCGCTGTCTCCCGCGTTTGCGAGGTAGCGCAAGGAAACAGACGAAAGAAATGGCCCAACCCAACCCCATACACATGTATATACAAACACGTCCACACACGCAAATATACATACCTACACAGCTTTCCATGGTTTACCCCAGACGCTCCACATGGCCTGTTTTAATCCACTGACAGCACGTCAACCCTGGTATACCACATCGATCCAAGTCACTCTATTCCTTGCCCTCCTTTCACCCTCCTGCATGTTCAGGCCCCGATCACACAAAATTTTTTCACTCCATCTTTCCACCTCCAATTTGGTCTCCCACTTCTCCTCGTTCCCTCCACCTCCGACACATATATCCTCTTGGTCAATCTTTCCTCACTCATTCTCTCCATGTGCCCAAACCATTTGAAAACACCCTCTTCTGCTCTCTCAACCACGCTCTTTTTATTTCCATACATCTCTCTTACCCTTACGTTACTTAGTCGATCAAACCACCTCACACCACTCACTGTCCTCAAACATCTCATCTCCAGCACATCCATCCTCCTGCGCACAACTCTATCCATAGCCCACGCCTCGCAACCATACAACATTGTTGGAACCACTATTCCTTCAAACATACCCATTTTTGATTTCCGAGATATTGTTCTCGACTTCCACACATTCTTCAAGGCTCCCAGGATTTTCGTCCCCGTCCCCACCCTATGATTCACTTCCGCTTCCATGGTTCCATCCGCTGCCAGATCCACCCCCAGATATCTAAAACACTTTACTTCCTCCAGTTTTTCTCCATTCAAACTTACCTCCCAATTGACGTGATCCTCAACCCTACTGTACCTAATAACCTTGCTCTTATTCACATTTACTCTTAACTTTCTTCTTTCACACACTTTACCAAACTCAGTCACCAGCTTCTGCAGTTTCTCACATGAATCAGCCACCAGCGCTGTATCATCAGCGAATAACAACTGACTCACATCCCAAGCTCTCTCATCCACAACAGACTTCATACTTGCCCCTCTTTCCAAAACTCTTGCATTCACCTCCCTAACAACCCCATCCATAAACAAATTAAACAACCATGGAGACATCACACACCCCTGCCGTAAACCTACATTCACTGAGAACCAATCTCTTTCCTCTCTTCCTACACGTACACATGCCTTACATCCTCGATAAAAACTTTTCACTGCTTCTAACAACTTGCCTTCCACACCATATATTCTTAATACCTTCCACAGAGCATCGCTATCAACTTTATCATATGCCTTCTCCAGATCCATAAATGCTACATACAAATCCATTTGCTTTTCTAAGTATTTCTCACATACATTCTTCAAAGCAATCCCCTGATCCACACATCCTCTACCACTTCTGAAGCCACACTGCTCTTCCCCAATCTGATGCTCTGTACATCCCTTCACCCTCTCAATCAATACCCTCCCATATGATTTACCAGGAATACTTAACAAACTTATACCTCTGTAATTTGAGCACTCACTCTTATCCCCTTTGCCTTTGTACAATGGCACTATGCACGCATTCTACCAATCCTCAGGCACCTCACCATGAGTCATACATACATTAAATAACCTTACCAACCAGTCAACAATACAGTCACCCCCTCTTTTAATAAATTCCACTACAATACCATCCAAACCTAATGCCTTGCCAGCTTTCATCTTCCGCAAAGCTTTTACTACCTATTCTCTGTTTACCAAATCATTTTCCCTAACCCTCTCACTTTGCACACCACCTCGACCAAAACACCCTATATCTGCCACTCTATCATCAAACACATTCAACAAACCTTCAAAATACTCACTCCATCTCCTTCTCACATCACCACCACTTGTTATCACCTCCCCATTTGCGCCCTTCACTGAAGTTCCCATTTGCTCCCTTGTCTTACGCACTTTATTTACATCCTTCCAGAACATCTTTTTATTCTCCCTAAAATTTAATGATACTCTCTCACCCCAACTCTCATTTGCCCTCTTTTTCACCTCTAGCACCTTTCTCTTGACCTCCTGTTTCTTTCTTTTATACATATCCCACTCAATTGCATTTCTTCCCTGCAAAAATCGTCTAAATGCCTCTCTCTTCTCTTTCACTAATAATCTTACTTCTTCATCCCACCACTCACTACACTTTCTAATCAATCCACCTCCCACTCTTCTCATGCCACAAGCATCTTTTGCGCAATCCATCACTGATTCCCTAAATACATCCCATTCCTCCCCCACTCCCCTTACTTCCATTGTTCTCACCTTTTTCCATTCTGTACTCAGTCTCTCCTGGTACTTCCTCACACAAGTCTCCTTCCCAAGATCACTTACTCTCACCACCCTCTTCACCCCAACATTCACTCTTCTTTTCTGAAAACCCATACAAATCTTCACCTTAGCCTCCAAAAGATAATGATCAGACATCCCTCCAGTTGCACCTCTCAGCACATTAACATCCAAAAGTCTCTCTTTCGCGCGCCTGTCAATTAACACGTAATCCAATAACGCTCTCTGGCCATCTCTCCTACTTACATACGTATAGTTATCTATATCTCGCTTTTTAAACCAGGTATTCCCAATCACCAGTCCTTTTTTCAGCAAATAAATCTACAAGCTCTTCACCATTTCCATTTACAACACTGAACACCCCATGTATAACAATTATTCCCTCAACTGCCACATGACTCACCTTTGCATTCAAATCACCCATCACTATAACCCAATCTCGTGCATCAAAACCACTAACACACTCATTCAGCTGCTCCCAAAACACTTGCCTCTCATGATCTTTCTTCTCATGCCCAGTGCAGATGCACCAATAATCACCCACCTCTCTCCATCAACTTTCAGTTTTACCCATATTAATCGAGAATTTACTTTCTTACATTCTATCACATACTCCCACAACTCCTGTTTCAGGAGTACTGCTACTCCTTCCCTTGCTCTTGTCCTCTCACCAACCTCTGACTTTACTCCCAAGACATTCCCAAACCACTCTTCCCCTTTACCCTTGAGCTTCGTTTCACGCAGAGCCAAAACATCTAGGTTCCTTTCCTCAAACATACTACATATCTCTCCTTTTTTCACATCTTGGTTACATCCACCCTCATTTAGACACCCCAGTCTGAGCTTTCGAGGAGGATAAGCACTCCCCGCGTGACTCCTTCTTCTGTTTCCCATTTTAGAAAGTTAAAAAATACAAGAAGTTGAGGGTTTCTGGCCCCCCGCTCCCGTCCCCTCTAGTCGCCTTTTACGACACGCGAGGAATGCGTGTATACATATATATCCATATATATATATATATATATATATATATATATATATATATATATATATATATGTATATATATATATATATATATATATATATATATATATATATATATATATATATATATATATATGGGGAGGTGATAACAAGTAGTGGTGATGTGAGAAGAAGATGGAGTGAGTATTTTGAAGGTTTGTTGAATGTGTTTGATGATAGAGTGGCAGATATAGGGTGTTTTGGTCGAGGTGGTGTGCAAAGTGAGAGGGTTAGGGAAAATGATTTGGTAAACAGAGAAGAGGTAGTGAAAGCTTTGCGGAAGATGAAAGCCGGCAAGGCAGCAGATTTGGATGGTATTGCAGTGGAATTTATTAAAAAAGGGGGTGACTGTATTGTTGACTGGTTGGTAAGGTTATTTAATGTATGTATGACTCATGGTGAGGTGCCTGAGGATTGGCGGAATGCGTGCATAGTGCCATTGTACAAAGGCAAAGGGGATAAGAGTGAGTGCTCAAATTACAGAGGTATAAGTTTGTTGAGTATTCCTGGTAAATTATATGGGAGAGTATTGATTGAGAGGGTGAAGGCATGCACAGAGCATCAGATTGGGGAAGAGCAGTGTGGTTTCAGAAGTGGTAGAGGATGTGTGGATCAGGTGTTTGCTTTGAAGAATGTATGTGAGAAATACTTAGAAAAGCAAATGGATTTGTATGTAGCATTTATGGATCTGGAGAAGGCATATGATAGAGTTGATAGAGATGCTCTGTGGAAGGTATTAAGAATATATGGTGTGGGAGGAAAGTTGTTAGAAGCAGTGAAAAGTTTTTATCGAGGATGTAAGGCATGTGTACGTGTAGGAAGAGAGGAAAGTGATTGGTTCTCAGTGAATGTAGGTTTGCGTTAGGGGTATGTGCTGTCTCCATGGTTGTTTAATTTGTTTATGGATGGGGTTGTTAGGGAGGTAAATGCAAGAGTTTTGGAAAGAGGGGCAAGTATGAAGTCTGTTGGGGATGAGAGAGCTTGGGAAGTGAGTCAGTTGTTGTTCGCTGATGATACAGCGCTGGTGGCTGATTCATGTGAGAAACTGCAGAAGCTGGTGACTGAGTTTGGTAAAGTGTGTGGAAGAAGAAAGTTAAGAGTAAATGTGAATAAGAGCAAGGTTATTAGGTACAGTAGGCTTGAGGGTCAAGTCAATTGGGAGGTGAGTTTGAATGGAGAAAAACTGGAGGAAGTGAAGTGTTTTAGATATCTGGGAGTGGATCTGGGAGCGGATGAAACCACGGAAGAGGAAGGGGATCATAGGGTGGGGGAGGGGGCGAAAATTCTGGGGGCCTTGAAGAATGTGTGGAAGTCGAGAACATTATCTCGGAAAGCAAAAATGGGTATGTTTGAAGGAATAGTGGTTCCAACAATGTTGTATGGTTGCGAGGCGTGGGCTATGGATAGAGTTGTGCGCAGGAGGATGGATGTGCTGGAGATGAGATGTTTGAGGACAATGTGTGGTGTGAGGTGGTTTGATCGAGTGAGTAACGTAAGGGTAAGAGAGATGTGTGGAAATAAAAAGAGCGTGGTTGAGAGAGCAGAAGAGGTTGTTTTGAAGTGGTTTGGGAACATGGAGAGAATGAGTGAGGAAATATTGACCAAGAGGATATATGTGTCGGAGGTGGAGGGAACGAGGAGAAGAGGGAGACCAAATTGGAGGTGGAAAGATGGAGTGAAAAAGATTTTGTGTGATCGGGGCCTGAACATGCAGGAGGGTGAAAGGAGGGCAAGGAATAGAGTGAATTGGAGCGATGTGGTATACCGGGGTTGACGTGCTGTCAGTGGATTGAATCAAGGCATGTGAAGCGTCTGGGGTAAACCATGGAAAGCTGTGTAGGTATGTATATTTGCGTGTGTGGACGTATGTATATACATGTGTATGGGGGGGGGGGGGCCATTTCTTTCGTCTGTTTCCTTGCGCTACCTCGCAAACGCGGGGACAGCGACAAAGTATATCAAAAAAAAAAATAATATATATATATATATATATATATATATATATATATATATATATATGTATATATATATATATATATATATATATATATATATATATATATATATACATATATATATATATATATATATATATATATATATATATATATATATATATATATATATATATATATATATATATATATATATATATATATATATATATATATATATATATATATATATATATATATATATATATATTTTATTTTTTTTTTTTTTTTCTTTATACTTTGTCGCTGTCTCCCGCGTTTGCGAGGTAGCGCAAGGAAACAGACGAAAGAATTGGCCCAACACCCCCCATACACATGTACATACACACGTCCACACACGCAAATATACATACCTACACAGCTTTCCATGGTTTACCCCGGACGCTTCACATGCCTTGATTCAATCCACTGACAGCACGTCAACCCCTGTATACCACATCGCTCCAATTCACTCTATTCCTTGCCCTCCTTTCACCCTCCTGCATGTTCAGGCCCCGATCACACAAAATCCTTTTCACTCCATCTTTCCACCTCCAATTTGGTCTCCCTCTTCTCCTCGTTCCCTCCACCTCCGACACATATATCCTCTTGGTCAATCTTTCCTCACTCATTCTCTCCATGTGCCCAAACCATTTCAAAACACCCTCTTCTGCTCTCTCAACCACGCTCTTTTTATTTCCACTCATCTCTCTTACCCTTACGTTACTTACTCGATCAAACCACCTCACAGCACACATTGTCCTCAAACATCTCATTTCCAGCACATCCATCCTCCTGCGCACAACTCTATCCATAGCCCACGCCTCGCAACCATACAACATTGTTGGACCTACTATTCCTTCAAACATACCCATTTTTGCTTTCCGGGATAATGTTCTCGACTTCCACACATTTTTCAAGGCTCCCAAAATTTTCGCCCCCTCCCCCACCCTATGATCCACTTCCGCTTCCATGGTTCCATCCGCTGACAGATCCACTCCCAGATATCTAAAACACTTCACTTCCTCCAGTTTTTCTCCATTCAAACTCACCTCCCAATTGACTTGACCCTCAACCCTACTGTACCTAATAACCTTGCTCTTATTCACATTTACTCTTAACTTTCTTCTTCCACACACTTTACCAAACTCAGTCACCAGCTTCTGCAGTTTCTCACATGAATCAGCCACCAGCGCTGTATCATCAGCGAACAACAACTGACTCACTTCCCAAGCTCTCTCATCCCCAACAGACTTCATACTTGCCCCTCTTTCCACGACTCTTGCATTTACCTCCCTAACAACCCCATCCATAAACAAATTAAACAACCATGGAGACATCACACACCCCTGCCGCAAACCTACATTCACTGAGAACCAATCACTTTCCTCTCTTCCTACACGTACACATGCCTTACATCCTCGATAAAAACTTTTCACTGCTTCTAACAACTTGCCTCCCACACCATATATTCTTAATACCTTCCACAGAGCATCTCTATCAACTCTATCATATGCCTTCTCCAGATCCATAAATGCTACATACAAATCCATTTGCTTTTCTAAGTATTTCTCGCATACATTCTTCAAAGCAAACACCTGATCCACACATCCTCTACCACTTCTGAAACCACACTGCTCTTCCCCAATCTGATGCTCTGTACATGCCTTCACCCTCTCAATCAATACTCTCCCATATAATTTACCAGGAATACTCAACAAACTTATACCTCTGTAATTTGAGCACTCACTCTTATCCCCTTTGCCTTTGTACAATGGCACTATGCACGCATTCCGCCAATCCTCAGGCACCTCACCATGAGTCATACATACATTAAATAACCTTACCAACCAGTCAACAATACAGTCACCCCCTTTTTTAATAAATTCCACTGCAATACCATCCAAACCTGCTGCCTTGCCGGCTTCCATCTTCCGCAAAGCTTTTACTACCTCCTCTCTGTTTACCAAATCATTTTCCCTAACCCTCTCACTTTGCACACCACCTCGACCCAAACACCCTATATCTGCCACTTTGTCATCAGACACATTCAACAAACCTTCAAAATACTCATTCCATCTCCTTCTCACATCACCACTACTTGTTATCACCCCCATTTACGCGATTCACTGAAGTTCCCATTTGCTCCCTTGTCTTACGCACCCTATTTACCTCCTTCCAGAACATCTTTTTATTCTCCCTAAAATTTACTGATAGTCTCTCACCCCAACTCTCATTTGCCCTTTTTTTCACCTCTTGCACCTTTCTCTTGACCTCCTGTCTCTTTCTTTTATACTTCTCCCACTCAATTGCATTTTTTCCCTGCAAAAATCGTCCAAATGCCTCTCTCTTCTCTTTCACTAATACTCTTACTTCTTCATCCCACCACTCACTACCCTTTCTAAACAGCCCACCTCCCACTCTTCTCATGCCACAAGCATCTTTTGCGCAATCCATCACTGATTCCCTAAATACATCCCATTCCTACCCCACTCCCCTTACTTCCATTGTTCTCACCTTTTTCCATTCTGTACACAGTCTCTCCTGATACTTCTTCACACAGGTCTCCTTCCCAAGCTCACTTACTCTCACCACCTTCTTCACCCCAACATTCACTCTTCTTTTCTGAAAACCCATACTAATCTTCACCTTAGCCTCCACAAGATAATGATCAGACATCCCTCCAGTTGCACCTCTCAGCACATTGACATCCAAAAGTCTCTCTTTCGCACGCCTGTCAATTAACACGTAATCCAATAACGCTCTCTGGCCATCTCTCCTACTTACATAAGTATACTTATGTATATCTCGCTTTTTAAACCAGGTATTCCCAATCATCAGTCCTTTTTCAGCACATAAATCTACAAGCTCTTCACCATTTCCATTTACAACACTGAACACCCCATGCATACCAATTATTCCCTCAACTGCCACATTACTCACCTTTGCATTCAAATCACCCATCACTATAACCCGGTCTCGTGCATCAAAACCGCTAACACACTCATTTAGCTGCTCCCAAAACACTTGCCTCTCATGATCTTTCTTCTCATGCCCAGGTGCAGATGCACCAATAATCACCCACCTCTCTCCATCAACTTTCAATTTTACCCATATTAATCGAGAATTTACTTTCTTACATTCTATCACATACTCCCACAACTCCTGTTTCAGAAGTATTGCTACTCCTTCCCTTGCTCTTGTCCTCTCACTAACCCCTGACTTCACTCCCCAGACATTTCCAAACCACTCTTCCCCTTTACCCTTGAGCTTCGTTTCACTCAGAGCCAAAACATCCAGGTTCCTTTCCTCAAACATACTACCTATCTCTCCTTTTTTCACATCTTGGTTACATCCACACACATTTAGGCACCCCACTCTGAGCCTTCGAGGAGGATGAGCACTCCCCGCGTGACTCCTTCTTCTGTTTCCCATTTTAGAAAGTTAATACAAGGAGGGGAGGATTTCCGGCCCCCCGCTCCCGTCCCCTCTAGTCGCTTTCTACGACACGCGAGGAATACGTGGGAAGTATTCTTTCACCACTATCCCCAGGGATAATATACATATATATATATATATATATATATATATATATATATATATATATATATATATATATATATATATATATATATATATATATATATATATATATATATATATATATATATATATATATATTTATATATATATATATATATTCATCCTACTTCAGACATTTTCCACATACTGTACAACAAACCCATACCAAAAGTGTTATGTCTCCATGGTTGTTTAATTTGTTTATGGATGGGGTTGTTAGGGAGGTGAATGCAAGAGTTCTGGAAAGAGGGGCAAGTATGAAGTCTGTTGGGGACGAGAGAGCTTGGGAAGTGAGTCAGTTGTTGTTCGCTGATAATACAGCGCTGGTGGCTGATTCATGTGAGAAACTGCAGAAGCTGGTGACTGAGTTTGGTAAAGTGTGTGAAAGAAGAAAGTTAAGAGTAAATGTGAATAAGAGCAAGGTTATTAGGTACAGTAGGGTTGAGGATCACGTCAATTGGGAGGTGAGTTTGAATGGAGAAAAACTGGAGGAAGTGAAGTGTTTTAGATATCTGGGAGTGGATCTGGCAGCGGATGGAACCATGGAAGCGGAAGTGGATCATAGGGTGGGGGAGGGGGCGAAAATTCTGGGAGCCTTGAAGAATGTGTAGAAGTCGAGAACATTATCTCCGAAAGCAAAAATGGGTATGTTTGAAGGAATAGTGGTTCCAACAATGTTGTATGGTTGCGAGGCGTGGGATGGATGGAGTGGTGCGCAGGAGGATGGATGTGCTGGAAATGAGATGTTTGAGGACAAAGTGTGTTGTGAGGTGGTTTGATCGAGTAAGTAACGTAAGGGTAAGAGAGATGTGTGGAAATAAAAAGATCGTGGTTGAGAGAGCAGAAGAGGGTGTTTTGAAATGGTTTGGGCACATGGAGAGAATGAGTGAGGAAAGATTGACCAAGAGGATATATTTGTCGGAGGTGCAGGGAACGAGGAGAAGAGGGAGACCAAATTGGAGGTGGAAAGATGGAGTGAAAAAGATTTTGAGTGATCGGGGCCTGAACATGCAGGAGGGTGAAAAGAGGGCAAGGAATAGAGTGAATTGGAGTGATATGTTATACCGGGGTTGACGTGCTGTCAGTGGATTGAATCAGGGCATGTGAAGCGTCTGGGGTAAACCATGGAAAGCTGTGTAGGTATGTATATTTGCGTGTGTGGACGTATGTATATACATGTGTATGGGGGTGGGTTGGGCCATTTCTTTCGTCTGTTTCCTTGCGCTACCTCGCAAACGCGGGAGACAGCGACAAAGCAAAAAAAAAAAAATAAGAATATATATATATATATATTTGGAGGAATAGAGGTTCCAAAAATGTTATATGGTTACGAGGCGCGGGCTATAGATATAGTTGTGCGGATTGTGCATGCGCTGAAAATGAGATGTTTGAGGAAAATATGTGGTGTGAGGTGGTTTGATCGAGTAATAATGGAAAGGTAAGTGAGAGGTGTGGTAATAAAAATAATGTAGTTGAAAAAGCATAAGAGCGTGTTTTGAAAAAGTTTAGTCACATGGAGTGAATGAGTGAGGAAAGATTGACAAAGAGGATGTATATGTCAGAGGTGGAGGGAACGAGGAGAAGTGGGAGACCAAATTGGAGGTGGAAAGATGGAATGAAAAATATTTTGAGCGAACAGGGCCTGAATATGATGGAGGGTGAAAGGCGTACAAGGAATAGAGTGAATTAGAACGATGTGGTATACCGGGGTCGACATGCTGTCAATGGATTGAACCAGTGCATATGAAGTGTCTGAGATAAACCATGGAAAGTTTTGTGGGGCCTGCATGTCGAAAGGGAGCTGTGGTTTCGGTGCATTATGCATGATAGGTAGACACTGAGTGTTAACGAATGTGGCCTTTGTTGTCTCTTCCTAGCGCTACCTCGTGCACATGCGGGGGGAGCGGGTTGTTATTTCATGTGTGGCGGGGTGGCGATGGGAATAAATAAAGGCAGCAAGTATGAATTGTGTACATGTGTATATATATATATATATATATATATATATATATATATATATATATATATATATATATATATATATATATATATATATATATATATATATGTATATATATATATATATATATATATATATATATATATATATATATATATATATATATATATATATATATATACATATATATATATATATATATATATATTTATATATATATTTTTTTTTTTCTTTGTCGCTGTCTCCCGCGTTTGCGAGGTAGCGCAAGAAAACAGACGAAAGAAATGGCCCAACCCACCCCCATACACATGTATATACATACGTCCACACACGCAAATACACATACCTACACAGCTTTCCAAGGTTTACCCCAGACGCTTCACATGCCCTGATTCCATCCACTGACAGCACGTCAACCCCGGTATACCACATCGCTCCAATTCACTCTATTCCTTGCCCTCCTTTCACCCTCCTGCATGTTCAGGCCCCGATCACACAAAATCTTTTTCACTCCATCTTTCCACCTCCAATTTGGTCTCCCTCGTCTCCTCGTTCCCTCCACCTCCGACACATATATCCTCTTGGTCAATCTTTCCTCACTCATTCTCTCCATGTGCCCAAACCATTTCAAAACACCCTCTTCTGCTCTCTCAACCACGCTCTTTTTATTTCCACACATCTCTCTTACCCTTACGTTACTTACTCGATCACACCACCTCACACCACACATTGTCCTCAAACATCTCATTTCCAGCACATCCATCCTCCTGCGCACAACTCTATCCATAGCCCACGCCTCGCAACCATACAACATTGTTGGAACCACTATTCCTTCAAGCATACCCATTTTTGCTTCCCGAGATAATGTTCTCGACTTCCACACATTCTTCAAGGCTCCCAGAATTTTCGCCCCCTCCCCCACCCTATGATCCACTTCCGCTTCCATGGTTCCATCCGCTGCCAGATCCACTCCCAGATATCTAAAACACTTCACTTCCTCCAGTTTTTCTCCATTCAAACTCATCTCCCAATTGACTTGACCCTCAACACTACTGTACCTAATAACCTTGCTCTTATTCATATTAATCTTAACTTTCTTCTTTCACACACTATACCAAACTCAGTCACCAGCTTCTGCAGTTTCTCACATGAATCAGCCACCAGCGCTGTATCATCAGCGAACAACAACTGACTCACTTCCCAAGCTCTCTCATCCCCAACAGACTTCATACTTGCCCCTCTTTCCAAAACTCTTGCATTCACCTCCCTAACAACCCCATCCATAAACAAATTAAACAACCATGGAGACATCACACACCCCTGCCGCAAACCTACATTCACTGAGAACCAATCACTTTCCTCTCTTCCTACACGTACACATGCCTTACATCCTCGATAAAAACTTTTCACTGCTTCTAACAACTTGCCTCCCACACCATATATTCTTAATACCTTCCACAGAGCATCTCTATCCACTCTATCATATGCTTTCTCCAAATCCATAAATGCTACATACAAATCCATTTGCTTTTCTAAGCATTTCTCACATACATTCTTCAAAGCAAACACCTGATCCACACATCCTCTACTACTTCTGAAACCACACTGCTCTTCCCCAATCTGATGCTCTGTACATGCCTTCACCCTCTCAATCAATACCCTCCCATATAATTTACCAGGAATACTCAACAAACTTATACCTCTGTAATTTGAGCACTCACTCTTATCCCCTTTGCCTTTGTACAATGGCACTATGCACGCATTCCGCCAATCCTCAGGCACCTCACCATGAGTCATACATACATTAAATAACCTTACCAACCAGTCAAATATACAGTCACCCCCTTTTTTAATAAGGTCCACTGCAATACCATCCAAACCTGCTGCCTTGCCGGCTTTCATCTTCCGCAAAGCTTTTACTACCTCTTCTCTGTTTACCAAATCATTTTCCCTAACCCTCTCACTTTGCACACCACCTCGACCAAAACACCCTATATCTGCCACTCTATCATCAAAACACATTCAACAAAGCTTCAAAATACTCACTCCATCTCCTTCTCACATCACCAGTACTTGTTATCACCTCACCATTTGCGCCCTTCACTGAAGTTCCCATTTGCTCCCTAGTCTTACGCACTTTATTTACCTCCTTCCAGAACATCTTTTTATTCTCCCTAAAATTTAATGATACTCTCTCACCCAAACTCTCATTTGACCTTTTTTTCACCTCTTGCACCTTTCTCTTCACCTCCTGTCTCTTTCATAATCTCCCACTCAACTGCATTTTTTCCCTGCAAAAATCGTCCAAATGCCTCTCTCTTCTCTTTCACTAATACTCTTACTTCTTCATCCCACCACTCACTACCCTTTCTAATCAACCCACCTCCCACGCTTCTCATGCCACAAGCATCTTTTGCGCAATCCATCACTGATTCCCTAAATACATCCCATTCCTCCCCCAGTCCCCTTACTTCCATTGTTCCCACCTTTTTCCATTCTGTACTCAGTCTCACCTGGTACTTCCTCACACAAGTCTCCTTCCCAAGCTCACTTACTCTCACCACCCTCTTCACCCCAACATTCACTCTTCTTTTCTGAAAACCCATACAAATCTTCACCTTAGCCTCCACAAGATAATGACTAGCGTTATTGGATTACGTGTTAATTGACAGGCGCGCGAAAGAGAGACTTTTGGATGTTAATGTGCTGAGAGGTGCAACTGGAGGGATATATATATATATATATATATATATATATATATATATATATATATATATATATATATATATATATATATATATATATATATATATATATATATATATATATATATATATATATATATATATATATATATATATATATATATATATATATATATATATATATATATATATATATATATATATATATATATATATATATATATATATATATATATATATATATATTTTTTTTTTTTTTTGCTTTGTCGCTGTTTCCCGCGTTTGCGAGGTAGCGCAAGGAAACAGACGAAAGAAATGGCCCAACCCACCCCCATACACATGTATATACATACGTCCACACACGCAAATACACATACCTACACAGCTTTCCATGGTTTAACCCAGACGCTTCACATGCCTTGATTCAATCCACTGACAGCACGTCAACCCCGGTATACCACATCGTTCCAATTCACTCTATTCCTTGCCCTCCTTTCACCCTCCTGCATGTTCAGGCCCCGATCACACAAAATCTTTTTCACTCCATCTTTCCACCTCCAATTTGGTCTCCCTCTTCTCCTCGTTCCCTCCACCTCCGACACATATATCCTCTTGGTCAATCTTTCCTCACTCATTCTCTCCATGTGCCCAAACCATTTCAAAACACCCTTTTCTGCTCTCTCAACCACGCTCTTTTTATTTCCACACATCTCTCTTACCCTTACGTTACTTACTCGACCAAACCACCTCACACCACACATTGTCCTCAAACATCTCATTTCCAGCACATCCATCCTCCTGCGCGCAACTCTATCCATAGCCCACGCCTCGCAACCATACAACATTGTTGGAACAACTATTCATTCAAACATACCCATTTTTGCTTTCGGAGATAATGTTCTCGACTTCCACACATTCTTCAAGGCTCCCAGAATTTTCGCCACCTCCCCCACCCTATGATCCACTTCCGCTACCATGGTTCCATCCGCTGCCAGATCCACTCCCAGATATCTAAAACACTTCACTTCCTCCAGTTTTTTTTCCATTCAAACTCACCTCCCAATTGACTTGACCCTCAACCCTACTGTACCTAATAACCTTGCTCTTATTCACATATACTCTTAACTTTCTTCTTTCACACACTTTACCAAACTCAGTCACCAGCTTCTGCAGTTTCTCACATGAATCAGCCACCAGCGCTGTATCATCAGCGAACAACAACTGACTCACTTCCCAAGCTCTCTCATCCCCAACAGACTTCATACTTGCCCCTCTTTCCAAAACTCTTGCATTCACCTTCCTAACAACTCCATCCATAAACAAATTAAATAACCATGGAGACATCACACACCCCTGCCGCAAACCTACATTCACTGAGAACCAATCACTTTCCTCTCTTCCTACACGTACACATGCCTTACATCCTCGATAAAAACTTTTCACTGCTTCTAACAACTTGCCTCCCACACCATATATTCTTAATACCTTCCACAGAGCATCTCTATCAACTCTATCATATGCCTTCTCCAGATCCATAAATGCTACATACAAATCCATTTGCTTTTCTAAGTATTTCTCAGATACATTCTTCAAAGCAAACACCTGATCCACACATCCTCTACCACTTCTGAAACCACACTGCTCTTCCCCAATCTGATGCTCTGTACATGCCTTCACCCTCTCAATCAATACCCTCCCATATAATTTACCAGGAATACTCAACAAACTTATACCTCTGTAATTTGAGCACTCACTCTTATCCCCTTTGCCTTTGTACAATGGCACTATGCACGCATTCCGCCAATCCTGAGGCACCTCACCATGAGTCATACATACATTAAATAACCTTACCAACCAGTCAACAATACAGTCTCCCCCTTTTTAATAAATTCCACTGCAATACAATCCGAACCTGCTGCCTTGCCGGCTTTCATCTTCCGCAAAGCTTTTCCTACCTCTTCTCTGTTTACCAAATCATTTTCCCTAACCCTCTAACTTTGCACACCACCTCGACCAAAACACCCTATATCTGCCACTCTATCATCAAACACATTCAACAAAGCTTCAAAATACTCACTCCATCTCCTTCTCACATCACCACTACTTGTTATCACCTCCCCATTTGCGCCCTTCTCTGAAGTTCCAATTTGCTCCCTTGTCTTACGCACTTTATTTACCTCCTTCCAGAACATCTTTTTATTCTCCCTAAAATTTAATGATACTCTCTCACCCCAACTCTCATTGGCCCTTTTTTTCACCTCTTGCACCTTTCTCTTGACCTCCTGTCTCTTTCTTTTATACACCTCCCACTCAAAATATATATATATATATATATATATATATATATATATATATATATATATATATATATATATATATATATATATATATATATATATATATATATATATATATATATATATTTTTTTTTTTTTTTTTTTTTTTATTGCCGCTGTCTCCCGCGTTTGCGAAGTACCGCAAGACAACAGACGAAAGAAATGGCCCAACCCACCCCCATACACATGTATATACATACGTCCACACACGCAAATATACATACCTACACAGCTTTCCATGGTTTACCCCAGACGCTTCACATGCCTTGATTCAATCCACTGACAGCACGTCAACCCCGGTATACCACCTCGCTCCAATTCACTCTATTCCTTGCCCTCCTTTCACCCTCCTGCATGTTCAGGCCCCGATCACACAAAATCTTTTTCACTCCATCTTTCCACCTCCAATTTGGTCTCCCTCTTCTCCTCGTTCCCTCCACCTCCGACACATATATCCTCTTGGTCAATCTTTCCTCACTCATTCTCTCCATGTGCCCAAACCATTTCAAAACACCCTCTTCTGCTCTCTCAACCACGCTCTTTTTATTTCCACACTACTCTCTTACCCTTACGTTACTTACTCTATTAAACCACCTCACACCACACATTGTCCTCAAACATCTCATTTCCAGCACATCCATCCTCCTGCGCACAAGTCTATCCATAGGCCACGCCTCGCAACCATACAACATTGTTGGAACCACTATTCCTTCAAACATACCCATTTTTGCTTTCCGAGATAATGTTCTCGACTTCCACACATTCTTCAAGGCTCCCAGAATTTTCACCCCATCCCCCACCCTATGATCCACTTCCGCTTCCATGGTTCCATCCGCTGCCAGATCCACTCCCAGATATCTAAAACACTTCACTTCCTCCAGTTTTTCTCCATTCAAACTCACCTCCCAATTGACTTGACCCTCAACCCTACTGTACCTAATAACCTTGCTCTTATTCCCATTTACTCTTAACTTTCTTCTTTCACACACTTTACCAAACTCAGTCACCAGCTTCTGCAGTTTCTCACATGAATCAGCCACCAGCGCTGTATCATCAGCGAACAACAACTGACTCACTTCCCAAGCTCTCTCATCCCCAACAGACTTCATACTTGCCCCTCTTTCCAGAACTCTTGCATTCACCTCCCTAACAACCCCATCCATAAACAAATTAAACAACCATGGAGACATCACACACCCCTGCCGCAAACCTACATTCACTGAGAACCAATCACTTTCCTCTCTTCCTACACGTACACATGCCTTACATCCTCGATAAAAACTTTTAACTGCTTCTAACAACTTGCCTCCCACATCATATATTCTTAATACCTTCCACAGAGCATATCTATCAACTCTATCATATGCCTTCTCCAGATCCATAAATGCTACATACAAATCCATTTGCTTTTCTAAGTATTTCTCACATACATTCTTCAAAGCAAACACCTGATCCACACATCCTCTACCACTTCTGAAACCACACTGCTCTTCCCCAATCTGATGCTCTGTACATGCCTTCACCCTCTCAATCAATACCCTCCCATATAATTTACCAGGAATACTCAACAAACTTATACCTCTGTAATTTGAGCACTCACTCCTATCCCCTTTGCCTTTGTACAATGGCACTATGCACGCATTCCGCCAATCCTCAGGCACCTCACCATGAGTCATACATACATTAAATAACCTTACCAACCAGTCAACAATACAGTCACCCCCTTTTTTAATAAATTCCACTGCAATACCATCCAAACCTGCTGCCTTGCCGGCTTTCATCTTCCGCAAAGCTTTTACTACCTCTTCTCTGTTTACCAAATCATTTTCCCTAACCCTCTCACTTTGCACACCACCTCGACCAAAACACCCTATATCTGCCACTCTATCATCAAACGCATTCAACAAACCTTCAAAATACTCACTCCATCTCCTTCTCACATCACCACTACTTGTTATCACCTCCCCATTTGCACCCTTCACCGAAGTTCCCATTTGCTCCCTTGTCTTACGCACTTTATTTACATCCTTCCAGAACATCTTTTTATTCTCCCTAAAATTTAATGATACTCTCTCACCCCAACTCTCATTTGCCCTTTTTTTCACCTCTTGCACCTTTCTCTTGACCTCCTGTCTCTTTCTTTTATACATATCCCGCTCAATTGCATTTTTTCCCTGCAAAAATCGTCCAAATGCCTCTCTCTTCTCTTTCACTAATACTCTTACTTCTTCATCCCACCACTCACTACCCTTTCTAATCAACCCACCTCCCACTCTTCTCATGCCACAAGCATCTTTTGCGCAATCCATCACTGATTCCCTAAATACATCCCATTCCTCCCCCACTCCCCTTACTTCCATTGTTCTCACCTTTTTCCATTCTGTACTCAGTCTCTCCTGGTACTTCCTCACACAAGTCTCCTTCCCAAGATCACTTACTCTCACCACCCTCTTCACCCCAACATTCACTCTTCTATTCTGAAAACCCATACAAATCTTCACCTTAGCCTCCACAAGATAATGATCAGACATCCCTCCAGTTGCACCTCTCAGCACATTAACATCCAAAAGTCTCTCTTTCGCGCGCCTGTCAATTAACACGTAATCCAATAACGCTCTCTGGCCATCTCTCCTACTTACATAATTATACTAATGTATATCTCGCTTTTTAAACCAGGTATTCCCAGTCATCAGTCCTTTTTCAGCACATAAGTCTACAAGCTCTTCATCATTTCCATTTACAACACTGAACACCCCATGTATACCAATTATTCCCTCAACTGCCACATTACTCACCTTTGCATTCAAATTACCCATCACTATAACCCGGTCTCGTGCATCAAAACCACTAACACACTCATTCAGCTGCTCCCAAAACACTTGCCTCTCATGATCTTTCTTCTCATGCCGAGGTGCATATGCACCAATAATCATCCATCTCTCTCCATCAACTTTCAGTTTTACCCATATTAATCGAGAATTTACTTTCTTACATTCTATCACATACTCCCATAACTCCTGTTTCAGGAGTACTGCTACTCCTTCCCTTGCTCTTGTCCTCTCACTAACCCCTGACTAAACTCCCAAGACATTCCCAAACCACTCTTCCCCTTTACCCTTGAGCTTCGTTTCACTCAGAGCCAAAACATCCAGGTTCCTTTCCTCAAACATACTACCTATCTCTCCTTTTTTTACATCTTGGTTACATCCACACACATTTAGGCACCCCAATCTGAGCCTTCGAGGAGGATGAGCACTCCCCGCGTGACTCCTTCTTCTGTTTCCCATTTTAGAAAGTTAAAAAAATACAAGGAGATGAGGATTTCTGGCCCCCCGCTCCCGTCCCCTCTAGTCGCCTTCTACGACACGCCAGGAAGTGCGTGGGAAGTATTCATTCACCCCTATCCCCAGGGATAATATATGTATATATATATACACATACACACACATACACATACATACGCACATATACACACACACACACATACATATATATATACATATGAAAAATGTAAGAAACAATTTAGAAAACTGAAACTTCTAGCTTGAAATGAAATGAAAAAATGAATGTCACATGATGGTTCAACCTCTGGCTATGGAAAAAGGAAATGTATAATTTATATACACAAACGTCAATTGCAGTTCTCATCAATTTAACCACTGTATCAATAAGCTTCAATGTCTAAGCTACATTTTTTTCCAATTTCACTATTTTCTTGTCAAAGCACCATGTATGAAAACTATCACTCCAGTAACACAACTATAAACATTTACTTCTCCTTTAAAAAAGTTCTGGGGAAGTCTGTCTCGATACACTGCGGGACACTCTACCACCTGCCGAGGTTTGTGTTGCAATGGTTCTTGATTCACAAACGTAGTAGCATCACTGGTGGGCCAAGGTAGTTCCGTTGGCGAAAGAGGAGCTCATGAAACATGTCGGAAAGCATGCTACTGCAGGCAGGAGTGAAGGCTGATGCAAACTGGTATCGCTCTGAATGATGTGATGGGGACGAGATGATCCTCTGACTCACGTCCTAGAGATCCGATCCCACAGAGCGGACGAAGCTGCTTCTTTTGACGAATATACCCGAAGCGAGTCAACGTGAAGGAGTTACCACAGATCACCAACTTGTTTCTTGAGTTGGACGGGACGACATTATTTATACGAGTCAACAGGTTCAGCATCTGATCACTTGTGAGGTGGAGGAGAACCTGTCATCCCAGGCGTCGTCAGGTAGGGTTGGCGACACCGCTCCTTTTACATCCCAAGGCCCGACGCATGCGCACTGCTGTACACGACCGTCCCGTGCCAAACTACCCAATTCCAGGCGCACTGAACACGTTCACATCACTTATCTATACGCACAAGCATCCTGGCTATAGCTATAGACGCTATAGAAGCGTCACTATAGTCATAATATAAACACAAACTCGACGCCAGAATTGTCAACCTCAGACTAGCGTTGACCGCCAATTTAAACTCATCTTCTACGCTCATTTTCACGAAGGTTAACGTCTGGTTAACGAACGGATTACCACTACGGTAGTCTGTGAAGCTCCTCCGCGCATGAGCACACCGGTACCTCCGTCAATACACGCGTCACATCGGAAACTTGTCATGGATCTCGTAGTCGAGTGTGGCTGCCACGGTGATGACGCCCGTCAAGTCGTCGATGGTAAAGAGCCCTTCCTTGTTGCCTCCCGTGATGGTGTAGCGCACCTCCTCCCCTTCTGTCACAAGAGTAACAACACCGTCGAACGCTCTTGGAGTGCCAGACTGCCGTCGCAACCTCATCTTACGTAGCTCTCCGTCGTGTCGAACTTGGGTTCGACTCTCGCTCTCGAAGCCTTACGAGGAATGCATTCTCCAACAGCTTCACTACAGGTGCTGCGGAGTGGTGACCCCCGACAAGAGAAGGTTGCTGGCGTTAAAATCCTGTACGAAATCAGGCCAGAAGACGTTGCAATCGAGTCCTCACAGTTCCCCGTGTCACTCACACCCGCGCAGTCCAACACCCCCCTGGTTAATCTTGGAAAAAGTACTGCGTGGGGTATGTACAAAATCAATGTTATTGGCCATGACAATATAAAAGACATATGCACCTTTCGAAAGCCTGAAGAGGGTCGTCTTATTCAGGCCGTTATTACAGTTCCATGGGTCATTTCGTTACACCTTCGCTAACCTGTAGATGCAGTAATTATCCATGTAAGTCTACGTCCTGCTATAGAGCTGCCACACTGACTGTATCACTCAAAAAAATAAGGATTTCCGCCGTCAAACTTAAGCACTTTCCACAAAGGTAAATATAAAGGACTGGTGATTGGGAATACCTGGTTTAAAAAACGAGATATACATAAGTATACGTATGTAAGTAGGAGAGATGGCCAGGGAGCGTTATTTGATTAAGTGTTAATTGACAGGACGCGCGAAAGAGAGACTCTTAGATGTTAATGTGCTGAGAGGTGCAACTGGAGGGATGTCTGATCATTATCTTGTGGAGGCTAAGGTGAAGATTTGTATGGGTTTTCAGAAAAGAAGAGTGAATGTTGGGGTGAAGAGGATGGTGAGAGTAAGTGAGGGAAGGAGACTTGTGTGAGGAAGTACCAGGAGAGACTGAGTACAGAATGGAAAAAGGGGAGAACAATGGAAGTAAGGGGAGTGGGGGAAGAATGGGATGTATTTAGGGAATCAGTGATGGATTGCGCAAAAGATGTTTGTGGCATGAGAAGAGTGGGAGGTGGGTTGATTAGAAAGGGTAGTGAGTGGTGGGATGAAGAAGTAAGATTATTAGTGAAAGAGAAGAGAGAGGCATTTGGACGATTTTTGCAGGGACAAAATGCAATTGAGTGGGAGATGTATAAAAGAAAGAGACAGGAGGTCAAGAGAAAGGTGCAAGAGGTGAAAAAGAAGGCAAATGAGAGTTGGGGTGAGAGAGGTATCATTAAATTTTAGGGAGAATAAATAGATGTTCTGGAAGGAGGTAAATAAAGTGCGTAAGACAAGGGAGCAAATGGGAACTTCAGTGAAGGGCGCAAATGGGGAGGTGATAACAAGTAGTGGTGATGTGAGAAGGAGAGGGAGTGAGTATTTTGAAGGTTTGTTGAATGTGTTTGATAATAGAGTGGCAGATATAGGGTGTTTTGGTCGAGGTGGTGTGCAAAGTGAGAGGGTTAGGGAGAATGATTTGGTAAACAGAGAAGAGGTAGTAAAAGCTTTGCGGAAGATGAAAGCCGGCAAGGCAGCAGGTTTGGATGGTAGTGCAGTGGAATTTATTAAAAAAGGAGGTGACTGTATTGTTGACTGGTTGGTAAGGTTATTTAATGTATGTATGACTCATGGTGAGGTGCCTGAGGATTGGCGGAATGCGTGCATAGTGCCATTGTACAAAGGCAAAGGGGATAAGAGTGAGTGCTCAAATTACAGAGGTATAAGTTTGTTAAGTATTCCTGGTAAATTATATGGGAGGGTATTGATTGAGAGGGTGAGGGCATGTACAGAGGGGAAGAGCAGTGTGGTTCCAGAAGTGGTAGAGGATGTGTTGATCAGGTGTTTGCTTTGAAGAATGTATGTGAGAAATACTTAGAAAAGCAAATGGATTTGTATGTAGCATTTATGGATCTGGAGAAGGCATATGATAGAGTTGATAGAGATGCTCTGTGGAAGGTATTAAGAATATATGGTGTGGGAGGCAAGTTGTTAGAAGCAGTGAAAAGTTTTTATCGAGGATGTAACGCATGTGTACATGTAGGAAGAGAGGAAAGTGATTGGTTCTCAGTGAATGTAGGTTTGCGGCAGGGGTGTGTGATGTCTCCATGGTTGTTTAATTTGTTTATGGATGGGGTTGTTAGGGAGGTGAATGCAAGAGTTTTGGAAAGAGGGGCAAGTATGAAGTCTGTTGGGGATGAGATAGCTTGGGAAGTGAGTCAGTTGTTGTTCGCTGATGATACAGCGCTGGTGGCTGATTCATGTGAGAAACTGCAGAAGCTGGTGACTGAGTTTGGTAAAGTGTGTGAAAGAAGAAAGTTAAGAGTAAATGTGAATAAGAGCAAGGTTATTAGGTACAGTAGGGTTGAGGGTCAAGTCAATTGGAAGGTTAGTTTGAATGGAGAAAAACTGGAGGAAGTGAAGTGTTTTAGATATCTGGGAGTGGATCTGGCAGCGGATGGAACAATGGAAGCGGAAGTGGATCATAGGTTGGGGGAGGGGGCGAAAATCCTGGGAGCCTTGAAGAATGTGTGGAAGTCGAGAACATTATCTCCGAAAGCAAAAATGGGTATGTTTGAAGGAATAGTGGTTCCAACAATGTTGTATGGTTGCGAGGCGTGGGCTATGGATAGAGTTGTGCGCAGGAGGGTGGATGTGCTGGAAATGAGATGTTTGAGGACAATGTGTGGTGTGAGGTGGTTTGATCGAGTAAGTAATGTAAGGGTAAGAGAGATGTGTGGAAATAAAAAGAGCGTGGTTGAGAGAGCAGAAGAGGGTGTTTTGAAATGATTTGGGCACATGGAGAGAATGAGTGAGGAAAGATTGACCAAGAGGATATATGTGTCGGAGGTGGAGGGAACGAGGAGAAGTGGGAGACCAAATTGGAGGTGGAAAGATGGAGTGAAAAAGATTTTGTGTGATCGGGGCCTGAACATGCAGGATGGTGAAAGGAGGGCAAGGAATAGAGTGAATTGGAGCGATGTGGTATACCGGGGTTGACGTGCTGTCAGTGGATTGAATCAGGGCATGTGAAGCGTCTGGGGTAAACCATGGAAAGCTGTGTAGGTATGTCTATTTGCGTGTGTGGACGTATGTATATACATGTGTATGGGGGGGGGGTGGGCCATTTCTTTCGTCTGTTTCCTTGCGCTACCTCGCAAACGCGGGAGACAGCGACAAAGTATAATAAAAAAAAAAAAATATATATATATATATATATATATATATATATATATATATATATATATATATATATATATATATATATATATATATATATATCTTTCTTTTAAACTATTCGCCATTTCCCGCGTTAGCGAGGTAGCGCTAAGAACAGAGGACTGGTCCTTTTTTGGAATATCCTCAACTGGCCCCCTCTGTTCCTTCTTTTGGAAAATTTAAAAAAAAAAACGAGAGGGGAGGATTTCCAGCCCCCCGCTCGATCCCCTTTTAGTCGCCTTCTACGACACACAGGGAATACGTGGGAAGTATTCTTAATCCCCTATCCCCAGGGATAATATATATATATATATATATATATATATATATATATATATATATATATATATATATATATATATATATCATTTTTTTTATTTTCCTTTGTCGCTGTCTCCCGCATTAGCTAGGTAGCGCAAGGAAACAGACGAAAGAATGGCCCAACCCGCCCACATACACATATATATACATACACGTCCACACACGCAAATATACATACCTATACATCTCAATGTACACATATATATACACACTCAGATATATACATATATACACGTGTACATAATTCATACTGTCTGCCTTTATTTGTTCCCATCGCCACCCCGTCACACATGGAATAACAACCCCCTCCCCCCTTATGTGTGCGAGGTAGCGCTAGGAAAAGACACCAAAGGCCCCATTCGTTCACGCTCAGTCTCTAGCTGTCATGTAATAATGCACCGAAACCACAGCTCCCTTTCCACATCCAGGCCCCACACAACTTTTCATGGTTTACCCCAAACGCTTCACATGCCCTGGTTCAATCCATTGACAGCACGTCGACCCCGGTATACCACATCGTTCCAATTCACTATATTCCTTGCACGCCTTTCACCCTCCTGCATGTTCAGGCCCCGATCACTCAAAATCTTTTTCACTCCATCTTTCCACCTCCAATTTGGTCTCCCACTTCTCCTCGTTCCCTCCACCCCTGACACATATATCCTCTTCGTCAATCTTTCCTCACTCATTCTCTACATGTGACCAAACCATTTCAAAACACCCTCTTCTGCTCTCTCAACCACATTCTTTTTATTTCCACACATCTCTCTTACGCTTACATTACTTACTCGATCAAACAACCTCACACCACATATTGTCCTCATTTCCAGCACATCCACCCTCCTGCGCACAACTCTATCCATAGCCCACGACTCGCAAACATACAACATTGTTGGAACCACTATTCCTTCAAACATACCCATTTTTGCTTTCCGAGATAATGTTCTCGACTTCCACACATTCTTCAAGGCTCCCAGAATTTTCGCCCCATCCCCAACCCTATGATTCACTTCCGCTTCCATGGTTCCATCCGCTGCCAGATCCACTCCCAGATATCTAAAACACTTTACTTCCTCCAGTTTTTCTCTATTCAAACTTACCTCCCAATTGACTTGACCCTCAACACTACTGTACCTAATAACCTTGCTCTTATTCACATTTACTCTTAACTTTCTTCTTTCACACACTTTACCAAACTCAGTCAACAGCTTCTCCAGTTTCTTACATGAATCAGCCACCAGCGCTGTATCATCAGCGAACAACAACCGACTCACTTCCCAAGCTCTCTCATCCACAACAGACTGCATACTTGCCCCTCTTTCCAAAACTCTTGCATTCACCTCCCTAACAACCCCATCCATAAACAAATTAAACAACCATGGAGACATCACACACCCCTGCCGTAAACCTATATTCACTGAGAACCAATCACTTTCCTCTCTTCCTACACGTACACATGCCTTACATCCTCGATAAAAACGTTTCTCTGCTTCTAACAACTTGCCTCCCACACCATATATTCTTAATACCTTCCACAGAGCATCTCTATCACCTCTATCATATGCCTTCTCCAGATCCATAAATGCTACATACAAATCCATTTGTTTTTCTAAGTATTTCTCACATACATTCTTCAAAGCAAACACCTGATCCACACATCCTCTACCACTTCTGAAACCACACTGCTCTTCCCCAATCTGATGCTCTGTAAATGCCTTCACCCTCTCAATCAATACCTTCCCATATAATTTACCAGGAATACTCAACAAACTTATACCTCTGTAATTTGAGCACTCACTCTTATCCCCTTTGCCTTTGTACAATGGCACTATGCAAGCATTCCGCCCATCCTCAGGCACCTCGCTATGAATCATACATACATTAAATAACCTTACCAACCTGTCAACAATACAGTCACGCTCTTTTTTAATAAATTCCACTGCAATACCATCCAAACCTGCTGCCTTACCGGCTTTCATCTTCCGTAAAGCTTTTACTACCTCTTCTCTATTTACCAAATCATTTTCCCTAACCCTCTCACTTTGCACACCACCTCGACCAAAACGCCATATATCTGCCACTCTATCATCAAACACATTCAACAAACCTTCAAAATACTCACTCCATCTCCTTCTCACATCACCACTACTTGTTATCCCCTCCCCCTTAGCCCCCTTCACTGAAGTTCCCATTTGCTCCCTTGTCTTACGCACTTTATTTACCTCCTTCCAAAACATCTTTTTATTCTCCCTGAAATTTAATGATACTCTCTCACCCCAACTCTCATTTGCCCTCTTTTTCACCTCTTGCACCTTTCTCTTGACCTCCTGTCTCTTTGTTTTATACATCTCCAAGTCACTTGCATTAGTTTCCTGCAAAAATCGTCCAAATGCCTCTCTCTTCTCTTTCACTAATAATCTTACCTCTTCATCCCACCACTCACTACCTTTTCTAATCAACCCACCTCCCACGCTTCTCATGCCACAAGCATCTTTGCGCAAGCTATCACGGCTTTCCTAAATACATCCCAGTCCTCCCCCACTCCCCTTACCTCCGTAGTTCTCACCTTTTTCGATTCTGTACTCAGGCTCTCCTGGTACTTCTTCACACAAGTCTCCTACCCAAGCTCACTTACTCTCACCACTCTCTTCAACCCAACATTCTCTCTTCTTTTCTGAAAACCCCCACAAATCTTCACCTTAGCCTCCACAAGATAATGATCAGACATCCCTCCAGTTGCACCTCTCAGCACATTAACACTGAACACTCCATGTATACCAGTTATTCCCTCAACTGCCACATTACTCACCTTTGCATTCAAATCACCCATCACTATAACCCGGTCTTTTGCATCAAAACCACTAACACACTCATTCAGCTGCTACCTAAAACACTTGCCTCTCATGATCTTTCTTCTCATGCCCAGGTGCATATGCACCAATAATCACCCATCTCTCTCCATCAACTTTCACTTTTACCCATATCAATCAAGAACTTTCTTTCTTACATTCTATCACATACTCCCACAAGTCCTGATTCAGGAGTAGTGCCAATCCTTCCCTTACTCTTGTCCTCTCACCAACCCCCGACTTTACTCCCAAGACATTCCCAAACCACTTTCCCCTTTACCCTTGAGCTTCGTTTCACTCAGAGCCAAAACATCCAGGTTCCTTTCCTCAAACATACTACCTATCCCGCCTTTTTTCTCATCTTGGTTTCATCCACACACATTTAGACACCCCAATCTGAGCCTTCGAGGAGGATGAGCACTCCTCGCGTGATTCCTTCTGTTTCCCCTTTTAGAAAGTTAAAATACAAGGAGGGGAGGGTTTCTGGCCCCCCGCTCCCGTCCCTTTTAGTCGCCTTCTAGGAAACGTGAGGAATGCGTGGGAAGTGTTCTTTCTCCCCTATCCCCATATATATATATATATATATATATATATATATATATATATATATATATATATATATATATATATATATATATATATATATATATATATATATAAACATATATATGAATATACATTTCCTGGGGATAGGGGAGAAAGAATACTTCCCACGTATTCCCTGCGTGTCGTAGAAGGCGACTAAAAGGGAAGGGAGCGGGGGGCTGGAAATCCTCCCCTCTCGTTTTTTTTTTTTTAATTTTCCAAAAGAAGGAACAGAGAAGAGGGCCAGGTGAGGATATTCCCTCAAAGGCCCAGTCCTCTGTTCTTAACGCTACCTCGCTATCGTGGGAAATAGCGAATAGTATGAAAAAAAAATATATATATACATATATATATATATGTTTTTTTTTTTTTATACTTTGTCGCTGTCTCCCGCGTTTGCGAGGTAGCGCAAGGAAACAGACGAAAGAAATGGCCCAACCCCCCCCCCCCCCCCCCATACACATGTATAGGCATACGTCCACACATGCAAATATACATACCTACACAGCTTTCCATGGTTTACCCAAACGCTTCACATGCCTTGATTCAATCCACTGACAGCACGTCAGCCCCGGTATACCACATCGCTCCAATTCACTCTATTCCTTGCCCTCCTTTCACCCTCCTGCATGTTCAGGCTCCGATCACACAAAATCTTTTTCACTCCATCTTTCCACCTCCAATTTGTTCTCCCTCTTCTCCTTGTTCCCTCCACCTCCGACACATATATCCTCTTGGTCAATCTTTCCTCACTCATCCTCTCCATGTGCCCAAACCACTTCAAAACACCCTCTTCTGCTCTCTCAACCACGCTCTTTTTATTTCCACACGTCTCTCTTACCCTTACGTTACTCAATCGATCAAACCACCTCACACCACACATTGTCCTCAAACATCTCATTTCAAGCACATCCATCCTCCTGCGCACAACTCTATCCATAGCCCACGCCTCGCAACCATACAACATTGTTGGAACCACTATTCCTTCAAACATACCCATTTTTGCTTTCCGAGATAATGTTCTCGACTTCCACACATTCTTCAAGGCCCCTAGAATTTTCGCCCCCTCCCCCACCCTATGATCCACTTCCGCTTCCATACTTCCATCCGCTGCCAGATCCACTCCCAGATATCTAAAACACTTCACTTCCTCCAGTTTTTCTCCATTCAAACTCACCTCCCAATTGACTTGACCCTCAACCCTACTGTACCTAATAACCTTGCTCTTATTCACATTTACTCTCAACTTTCTTCTTCCACACACTTTACCAAACTCAGTCACCAGCTTCTGCAGTTTCTCACATGAATCAGCCACCAGCGCTGTGTCATCAGCGAATAACAACTGACTCACTTCCCGAGCTCTCTCATCCCCAACAGACTTCATACTTGCCCCTCTTTCCAAAACTCTTGCATTTACCTCCCTAACAACCCCATCCATAAACAAATTAAACAACCATGGAGACATCACACACCCCTGCCGCAAACCTACATTCACTGAGAACCAATCACTTTCCTCCCTTCCTACACGTACACATGCCTTACATCCTCGATAAAAACTTTTCACTGCTTCTAACAACTTTCCTCCCACACCATATATTCTTAATACCTTCCACAGAGCATCTCTATCAACTCTATCATATGCCTTCTCCAGATCCATAAATGCTACATACAAATCCATTTGCTTTTCTAAGTATTTCTCACATACATTCTTCAAAGCAAACACCTGATCCACACATCCTCTACCACTTCTGAAACCACACTGCTCTTCCCCAATCTGATGCTCTGTACATGCCTTCACCCTCTCAATCAATACCCTCCCATATAATTTACCAGGAATACTCAACAAACTTATACCTCTGTAATTTGAGCACTCACTCTTATCCCCTTTGCCTTTGTACAATGGCACTATGCACGCATTCCGTAAATCCTCAGGCACCTCACCATGAGTCATACATACATTAAATAACCTTACCAACCTGTCAACAATAGTCACCCCCTTTTTTAATAAATTCCACTGCAATACCATCCAAACCTGCTGCCTTGCTGGCTTTCATCTTCCGCAAAGCTTTCACTACCTCTTCTCTGTTTACCAAATCATTTTCCCTAACCCTCTCTCTTTGCACACCACCTCGACCAAAACACCCTATATCTGCCACTCTATCATCAAACACATTCAACAAACCTTCGAAATACTCATTCCATCTCCTTTTCACATCACCACTACTTGTTATCACCTCCCCATTTGCGCCCTTCACTGAAGTTCCCATTTGCTCCCTTGTCTTACGCACTTTATTTACCTCCTTCCAGAACATCTTTTTATTCTCCCTAAAATTTAATGATACTCTCTCACCCCAACTCTCATTTGCCCTTTTTTTCACCTCTTGCACCTTTCTCTTGACCTCCTGTCTCTTTCTTTTATACATCTCCCACTCAATTGCATTTTTTCCCTGCAAAAATCGTCCAAATGCCTCTCTCTTCTCTTTCACTAATACTCTTACTTCTTCATCCCACCACTCACTACCCTTTCTAATCAGCCCACCTCCCACTCTTCTCATGCCACAAGCATCTTTTGCGCAATCCATCACTGATTCCCTAAATACATCCCATTCCTCCCCCACTCCCCTTACTTCCATTGTTCTCACCTTTTCCATTCTGTGCTCAGTCTCTACCTGGTACTTCCTCACACAGGTCTCCTTCTCAAGCTCACTTACTCTCACCACCCTCTTCACCCCAACATTCACTCTTCTTTTCTGAAAACCCATACAAATCTTCACCTTAGCCTCCACAAGATAATGATCAGACATCCCTCCAGTTGCACCTCTCAGCACATTAACATCCAAAAGTCTCTCTTTCGCACGCCTGTCAATTAACACGTAATCCAATAACGCTCTCTGGCCATCTCTCCTACTTACATAAGTATACTTATGTATATCTCGCTTTTTAAACCAGGTATTCCCAATCATCAGTCCTTTTTCAGCACATAAATCTACAAGCTCTTCACCATTTCCATTTACAACACTGAACACCCCATTTATACCAATCATTCCCTCAACTGCCACATTACTCACCTTTGCATTCAAATCACCCATCACTATAACCCGGTCTCGTGCATCAAAACCACTAACACACTCATTCAGCTGCTCCCAAAACACTTGCCTCTCTTGATCTTTCTTCTCATGCCCAGGTGCATAAGCACCAATAATCACCCACCTCTCTCCATCTACTTTCAGTTTTACCCATATTAATCGAGAATTTACTTTCTTACACTCTATCACATACTCCCACAACTCCTGTTTCAGGAGTATATATATATATATATATATATATATATATATATATATATATATATATATATATATACACATATATAGTGCATATGAAGGCTCAGTTCCATATATCATTCAACAGCCAGGTCACGAACAAAAGTCCACATCAAAGCCGGGCCTTAACTGAAATATAGAGATGATTATGAAAGGGAAAAAGAAGAGACAAGGAGAAATATTTCCGAATTTTGGAGGTTACTTCCTCCAAAATCTGTCTTTTAGAATGTGCCAGGTCATTCTTATTGGGAAGTTGCCGACGTTCCTCTATTACTTTGATAGTTTTCCTGATGCTTTTTTCAAACAATGTCCATATCGTTTACATTAGTGATATTGTCCCATATTTTCCTGTCAGAACGGTACGAAAATCACTGAAATATGCAAATATAAACTCTAGTATTTTCTCCGCGATTTTCCTGCCGCGTTAAAAGTTGTACCAACTTTTTTTCCGTTCGCAGTTAGAACTAAATCTAATACGTTATCGTCGCGATCAGGTTTCGCAGTTGTAGTCATGCAGTATCAAGCACATTTTGTTAAAGCCCGCACTCGGCGGTTCTGGATAGACTTTCTTCTACTCAGATACCGAAGTGTTAACATCACCCATTGTCATGGAATCGTGTTCATGACTATCATCAGAGGTTATCTTGTCCCTCTTGTTTTTATGATCATAATTAGAAATATTTCATCATCATTTCCGCGAATGTCTTTCGAAGTAGCGTGTGATATGTACAGCAGGCCTTGTCCAGTATGACGTATTTACTTCATCTCCTTATTTGCCTTCCATAAGATCATGTTAATTGTACCTTAAGACAGCCTAAAAGTTTCCTTGAAAACATTAGCTACGAACATCCAGATGTTGGTCTTCCTCTTACATTTATTTGTTCAACTTCTCCATGTTCACCGTCGATCTAACTTTCCTGTAAACATCTGCTGCCTTGTGGTGGCTGTTGTTGTTGTTGTTGCTAGTCCTGCAGCTGGCTACCACGGTGATACAATAAGTCTAAGTAGCATTTCTGTGGACTTGACTTGCCACATGGCCGGATTAACGTCTGTCTACCGGAGCGTAATAGGATTATACTGACTTGTACCCATTACAGAGAGAGCAACCGCTTAGCATGAGAAGGTTATAATCAAATTTATATAATGGATAACACAGACTACATGCCTGAGTTCTTACATAGTTGTTCAGATATTCATCCGTGTTATACGCGTGGTTGTGCGTTTTATATATATCCCATTATATCCTGCCTAGAGCTTAGAATATTCCGAAAAGTGAAAATCTGATTAGCATCAGAACAAAATGTAAATAATCCTGGTGAAGTGAAGCACGTACTGTTGTAAACTTTTCAACAAATGTTTCTGTGTTTCGGTTCGACTAGGTTCTTGCCTTGATTGCAGGGCAATGATTAACTAAGACGGTCAGTTGCTTAATTTATGAAGTTCTATTCTTGCGTTCGTAGCATCACAAGCCAAGTCATAATGTATAAAGAGAATTATTCTAAGCATCATTAAGTAAACAGCAGACTGCAACAATCTAAGGACAGTCTTACGTTGAGTCGTTACCGACATACCAAAACAGTTGGAAGGGAACCTAACTTTTAACATGGAGTGACTCAAGGGTCATTGTCAACTAACGAGCCACGTTAATTGACGTCGCCGCCCACAGAGCTGCTCCAAAATTTTAGCGTATTACGACTGACTGATCAGCTGAGTTACATGGGAGACATGGGAAGGCCAGATAACAGAAAACCTGACGGTCCAAACGAATTTGTAAGTTGAAATACAGAGGAAGGTAAGTTTGAATGGAGAAAAACTGGAGGAAGTGAAGTGTTTTAGATATATGGGAGTGGATTTGGCAGCGGATGGAACCATGGAAGCGGAAGTGAATCATAGGGTGGGGGAGGGGGCGAAAGTTCTGGAAGCCTTGAGGAATGTGTGGAAGTCGAGAACATTATCTCGGAAAGCAAAAATGGGTTTGTTTGAAGGAATAGTGGTTCCAGCAATGTTGTATGGTTGCGAGGCGTAGGCTATGGATAGAGTTGTGCGCAAGAGGGTGGATGTGCTGGAAATGAGATGTTTGAGGACAATATGTGGTGTGAGGTGGTTTGATTGAGTAAGTAATAATAGGGTAAGAGAGATGTGTGGTAATAAAAAGAGTGTGGTTGAGAGAGCAGAAGAGGGTGTTTTGAAATGGTTTGGTCACATGGAAAGAATGAGTGAGGAAAGATTGACAAAGAGGATATATGTGTCAGAGGTGGAGGGAACGAGCAGTGGGAGACCAAATTGGAGGTGAAAGATGGATTGAAAAAGATTTTGAGTGATCGGGGCCTGAACATGCAGGAGGGTGAAAGGCGTGCAAGTAATAGAGTGAATTGGAAGGATGTGGTATACCGGGGTCGACATGCTGTCAATGGATTGAACCAAGGCATGTGAAGCGTCT
The DNA here is from genome assembly GCF_036320965.1 of Panulirus ornatus. Taxonomy (NCBI): domain Eukaryota; kingdom Metazoa; phylum Arthropoda; class Malacostraca; order Decapoda; family Palinuridae; genus Panulirus; species Panulirus ornatus. Next base: position 30,770,350 of record NC_092242.1, read on the forward strand.
GGGGTAGACCATGGAAAGTTCTGTGGGGCCTGGATGTGAAAAGGGAGCTGTGGTTTCGGATGCATTATTACATGACAGCTAGAGACTGAGTGTGAACAAATGGGGCCTTTGTTGTCTTTTCCTAGCGTTACCTCGCACACATGAGGGGGGAGGGGGTTGTTATTTTATGTGTGGCGAGGTGGTGATGGGAATGAATAAAGGCAGACAATATGAATTATGTACATGTGTATATATGTATATGTCTGTGCGTGTATATATATGCATACGTTGAGATGTATAGGTATGTATATTTGCGTGTGTGGACGTGTATGTATATACATGTGTATGTGGGTTGGTTGGGCCAATCCTTCGTCTGTTTCCTTGCGCTACCTCGCTAACGCGGGAGACAGCGACAAAGCAAAATAAATAAATAAATAATAATACAGAGGAAGGCCAGATAACAGAAATGATGGTCCACGTCTGTTGCAGTATTCAAAAAATAGAGATAGAAAAAGATAGTAAAGTAGAGCACACCTCTCCCTCCGGCTCAACTGGCGACAGGGAAAAAATAAGAAAAAATTACATTGCAATATGAGAGAAACATAATGCCATGCAGATATTATTACAAAGTGTAGACTGGAAAAACTATATTATTAGTTTAACATCATCTGCGCTGCGGCTGGATTCTGGAAAACAAAAACGTGAGTATAATTGTGAACTGGAATATATAGTGAACATTGACTTTGATGAAGTACTTGTCTATCCTTGAGTTGAAGACACTATAGTCTTTGAATCTACGACGTCCAGTCGTTAACCAGTCGGTACGTTAAAACTCTTCTGTCCACATTAGTATCTAATCTCCTTGTTCTTAGGGAAGAAGTTATCCCTAACCATCCCACACTGCCCAGAGTGATGGAAGGTAACATTTTTACTTCATATATTGACATTTGATTTTCTTGCCATTCTTTTTCTTGTTATAAACAATATGTTGTGTATTTTTCTATCGCGTATGTCCTCTTTGATGTGACAGTATTTCATCTCCTCGTACACTCTTTAGCTTACTCTTTAGCTTTCCTCTTTTCATCTTGTGGCCTGACTGGGGAGGGGACGTATGTCCGTGTCTGCCATTCACCAAACAAGAACATAACTATTGCTGATTTCGTAATTGGGCAACAAAGTCTCTGACTCCACTCTTAGCTATGCGAATCAAAGATCAAATTGCCTCACAATCACAGGGGAACATTTTTGTTGAGATCCGGTAGAGGTCGGCGTGTTGACCACGTCAAATGGGCGGTGAGGTCAGGTCAGATCGCATCCCTTCCCAACCTCACCAAACAGGGCTGAAGGTCATGGCCGCTCGTCACCAGATCATACCACCACCAGTCTCCTACATAAATCACTCGAAGACATTAACTAGACTTTACATGAATATATGATCCATTCGAAACAAAATCTGATTTGCATTGTTTGGTAAACAGTGAACACGTTATCATTGGTTAAACAGAGACATTTCTGAACACGAAAAATAACGATCTGATTAACGAGTACAATCTACCAGACTACAAATTATCTGTAAGTGACAGAGACGATCGAGGAGGAGGTAGCACACTGTGTATAACATATGCTGATGTTAAACACTTGTTTGGTTAGATTAGGACAGAATCTCCCAAACTTTACATGAACGTCGTCCATACATGCCGTAGTCAGCCAGCAGACATTGACACTGTTATGTTCAAGAGTTTACAGCGAGCAACACAGTATAAAGACTAGATTATTCTTGCGGATTCTAATCTTCCAGAAATCAACTGGCAAACTATTCTCTACTAAACCGTCACTTGGGCCAACGTGGAAGCTATTATACTTGATTTAGTTCTTGCATCCCAGGAGTTTTTCGTAACTAATACCCGTGTTGGAGAACATCTAGGTACTTGTGACCATAACATGGTTAGGTTTGATGTATATATCAAAACCGACTCCCCCTGAAACAAGCACTACTAACCTTAACCTCAAAAAAAAAAGGATTTTAATGAGCTGCGCGACGCATTAGTCTCATCCTTGTTGGTTCATACCCAGTGGTATTATGGGCCAGTATTAAGCGTCAGTTTATGCACCATCAAGCCACATTCATTCCCATGAATGACAGAAACAATAAAACAAACAACAAGGCTGACTGGTACACCCAAAATACTGCTAGAGCTGTACGGCGCAGAAATCAAACAATGACTCAAATATCACAATGAAGTATAATACTGTTAGAAGACAAGTGAAAGTCCTTGTCAAAGAAGCAAAGAGAGAATACGAAGTGAGTATTGCAAGAGATTGTAATAGAAATCGTAAGATGTTTCATAGATATATCAGTCATGAGAAACGTAAGGAGTGGAATAGGACTCTTAGTAAACGAGGATTGTGAACCTGTTGAGGACGATAAAAGCATAGCAACATCCCTGAAAAAGATTTTTAGTTCTTTTTTTACAACTAGAAAAGGCAACTACACGAATTCGAGACTGAATTTACCGTCATAGTTAAAGAAGTACCAATGCAGATAGGTAAGTTGAAGGCTAATAATTGCCCAAGTCTTGATAGTTTCTACCAACGAGTTATTAAAAATTCAAGCACGTATTTGCTGGACCGTTAAACCTAAATTTTCAATACATCTCTCCAGGATGGAATAGTTCAACGGGACTGGAGACTGACAGACTTCACACCTATATACAAAAAGGGGAAGCCGGGAGTTGCCTGGTAATTACCGTCCTATTAGCCTCACATCAATTATATATAAATTTATGGAGTCGATTATTATAGCTCAAATTAGCCTATCTGGAACAACACAGCCTGAGCAACCATACACAGCACAGTTTGAGAAGACACAGATCATGCCTCACAAATCTCCTTGAATTTGATCACAAATTCTTCAATACCCACGACATGACAAATGCAATGTCTGGACTTCCAGTAAGCATTCGACAAAGTCCCATACATCAAATTGCTGCTCAAAGTCCGGGCCTTGCATGGGAAATGAAATGGAAATCTGGTTGTGTAATAGGAAGCAGAAAATCGCAGAGAATGGAGAATCATCACCGTGGTCACCCGTTGCTAGTGGCGTCCCTCAGGAATCCGCACTTAGTCTTATTCTATTCATCATTTGTATTGACATATTGACGTAGGATTAAATAACCTAGAGTCCAGATTTGCAGATGACACAAAGATCGTCAGTGCCATATTCACTGAAAAATAAAGGCTAAGATTACAAGAGGATCTATATATAATCGCTGAATGGTCTAGTAAAGGCAAATGCCATTTAACATCAGGAAATGTTAGCTGTTACAAGTAGAATACCCAAACAAAAGATTTAATCATGAACTGATGGGCCATAAGAGAAAGGACACCCCTAGTGTAAGAGATCTAGGGGTCACTGTCTCCAGTAGCATCAAATTCTCCCAGCACTGCAATGAAGTTGTCAAGAAGGCAAATTGGATGTTGGGATTTATCAACAACCTTTTCGTTCATAAGCAAGGCTGTGATATTGCCACTATACCTAAGTCTAGCTAGACCACACCTTGAACATACAGTGCAGCCGTGGGGCCCCCACTTAAACAAGGACACTCTTGAATTGAAAGCAGTGCAACGAAGAGCAACAAAGTTGATTCTTTCCCAGCGTAACGCACCATATGAGGAGAGACTACGAAAATCAAACTTTTTCTCCCTAAGCAAGAAGCACCTCCGACGCACATTAAAAGAATGTTTCATACATTAAAGGATTCAACAACGTCGATATTGAATATTTCTTTACAGTAACCGCAGCATTAACGACGGGAGGAGCGGATTAAAATTCTAAAGTCACTTAATTCATCTCGACTGGACGAAATATTTCTTTGAAGACGCGTGGAATATGCTCCCAGAAATGTTGTTCAGAGCAACACACTTGATATCTTCAAAACTGGAGTCCATCATCACTTGTCTCTCTCCGGTATTGAATAATTCATTTAATCAATTATCATAACGCAGTGGTATATCATGCTGCCTACTGATCTCTCCTTGGCCAAGTTGCGGTAACATACCAACGTTGTTTAACCCATGCCATCTGCTGAGAGAGAATAAAAAGGAATAATTGTAACGTTCTTCAATACCAGGAATGATATAGTCATGGTCAATCTAGAGGCTGGAGCTCAAGATTATCCTTAGTATAGTCTTCATAATAAACAACAGAGGAATTCATGTTGCTAGGTGACGGGATGCACGTGGGTGATCATCTAAAGGCATGTTTTCGGTGTCTTATTCACATAACCCCGTCACACTAGGGGTGTACATGTAGTTATGTTATATTTTTTTGGTTTTTGAAAGGAGATTCACTAAGCTAAGGTAAACATCGTTCAATGTTTACCTAGATGGATGACTGACACCCCCCTAGTGTTCTGAAACTTCGAGGGTAACAAGGATGTTCCATTTTTGTACTGTTGGGATCTCTAATTTGTCTGTAGTTTGTATCATTGTTGTCTTCAAGTCTCTCCATGCTTTCTTGGAGGCTTTTCTTAGATATGAACCGACTAGTATAGCGTTTAGTCGTTGATGCTGCTTACAGGGTTATCAGTACTGAGTTATCAGTACAGTGTTATCAGTACAGTGTTATCAGTACAGTGTTATCAGTACAGAGTTATCAGTACAGCGTTATCAGTACAATGTTATCAGTACAGTTTTATCAGTACAGGGGTTATCAATACAGTGTTATCAGTAGGGGTTATCAGTACAGTGTTATCAGTACAGTATTATCAGTACAGTGTTATCAGTACAGGTGTTATCAGTACAATGTTATCAGTACAGTGTTATCAGTACAGGGGTTATCAGTACAGTGTAATCAGTACAGTGTTATCAGTACAGCATTATCAGTACAGTGTTATCAGTACAGGGGTTATCAATAAACTGTTATCAGGACAGTGTTATCAGTAGAGTGATTATCAGTACAGTGTTATCAGTACAGTATTATCAGTACAGTGTTATCAGTACAATGTTATAGGTAGAGTGTTATCAGTACAGGGGTTACCAGTACAGTGTTATCATTACAGTATTATCAATACAGTGTTGTCAGTACAGGGGTTATCAGTACAGTGTTATCAGTACAGGGGTTATCAGTACAGTGTTATCAGTACAGGGGTTATCAGTACAGTGCTATCAGCACAGTGTTATCAGTACAGTGTTATCAGTACAGGGGTTATCAGTACAGTGCTATCAGCACAGTGTTATCAGTACAGTGTTATCAGTACAGGGGTTATCAGTACAGTGCTATCAGCACAGTGTTATCAGTACAGTGTTATCAGTACAGGGGTTATCAGTACAGTGCTATCAGCACAGTGTTATCAGTACAGTGTTATCAGTACAGGGGTTATCAGTACAGTGCTATCAGCACAGTGTTATCAGTACAGTGTTATCAGTACAGGGGATATCAGTGCAGTGTTATCAGTATAGTGTTATCAGTACAGTGTTATCAGTACAGGGGTTATCAGTACAGTGTTATCAGTACAATGTTATCAGTACAGGGGATATCAGTACAGTGTTGTCAGTACAGGGGTTATCAGTACAGTGTTGTCAGTACAGTGTTATCAGTACAGTGTTATCAGTACAGGGGATATCAGTACAGTGTTATCAGTATAGTGTTATCAGTACAGTGTTATCAGTACAGGGGTTATCAGTACAGTGTTATCAGTACAATGTTATCAGTACAGGGGATATCAGTACAGTGTTATCAGTATAGTGTTATCAGTACAGTGTTATCAGTACAGGGGTTATCAGTACAGTGTTATCAGTACAATGTTATCAGTACAGGGGTTATCAGTACAGTGTTGTCAGTACAGGGGTTATCAGTACAGTGTTGTCAGTACAGTGTTATCAGTACAGTGTTATCAGTACAGGGGATATCAGTACAGTGTTATCAGTATAGTGTTATCAGTACAGTGTTATCAGTACAGGGGTTATCAGTACAGTGTTGTCAGTACAGTGTTATCGACACAGTATTATCAGAACAGTGTTATCAGTACAATGTTATCAGTATAGTGTTATCGGTACAGTATTATCAGTACAGTGTTATCAGTACAGTGTTATCAGAACAGTGTTATCAGTATAGTGTTATCGGTACAGTATTATCAGTACAGTGTTTCAATACAGTGTTATCAGTACAGTATTATCAGTACAGAGGGATTATCAGTAGAGTGTTATCAGTACAGTATTATCATTACAGTGTTATCAGTACAGTGTTATCAGTACAGTATTATCAGTGCAGGTAAGTTATCAGTACAGGGTTATCAGTACAGTGTTATCAGTACAGGTATCATCAGTCACAGTGTTTCATACAGTATTATCAGTAGTGTTATCAGTACAGGTTATCAGTACAGTGATTATCAGTACAGTGTTATCAGTACAGGTTTATCAGTACGTGTATCAGTATAGTGTTATCAGTACAAGGTTATCAGTACAGTGTTATCAGTACAGTGTTATCAGTACAGTGTTATCATACAGGTGTTATCAGTACAGTGATTATCAGTACAGTGTTATCAGTCATGGTTATCAGTACAGTGTTATCAGTACAGTGTTATCAGTACAGTGTTATCAGTACAGTTTTATCAGTACAGTGTTATCAGTACAGGGGTTATCAGTACAGTGTTATCAGTATAGTGTTATCGGTACAGTATTATCAGTACAGTGTTATCAGCACAGTGTGTTATCAGTACCAGGTATAGTACAAGTATATCAGTACAGTGTTATCAGTACAGGGTTATCAGTACAGTGTTTCAGTACAGTGTTATCAGTACAGTGTTATCAGTACAGGGTTATCAGTACAGTGTTATCAGTATAGTGTTATCGGTACAGTATTATCAGTACAGTGTTATCAGTACAGTGTTATCAGTACAGTGTTATCAGTATAGTGTTTCATACGTTAATACAGGGGTTATCAGTACAGTGTTATCAGTACAGTGTTATCAGTACAGTGTTATCAGTACAGTGTTATCAGTACAGTGTTATCAGTACAGTGTTATCAGTACAGTGTTATCAGTACAGTGTTATCAGTACAGTGTTTTCAGTACAGGGGTTATCAGTACAGTGTTATCAGTACAGTGTTATCAGTACAGTGTTTTCAGTACAGGGTTATCAGTACAGTGTTTTCAGTACAGGGGTTATCAGTACAGTGTTATCAGTACAGTGTTATCAGTACAGTGTTTTCAGTACAGGGGTTATCAGTACAGTGTTATCAGTACAGTGTTATCAGTACTGTGTTTTCAGTACAGGGGTTATCAGTACAGTGTTTTCAATACAGGTGTTATCAGTACAGTGTTATCAGTACAGTGTTATCAGTACAGTGTTATCAGTACAGTGTTTTCAGTACAGGGGTTATCAGTACAGTGTTATCAGTACAGTGTTATCAGTACAGTGTTTTCAGTACAGGGGTTATCAGTACAGTGTTATCAGTACAGTGTTATCAGTACTGTGTTTTCAGTACAGGGGTTATCAGTACAGTGTTTTCAATACAGGTGTTATCAGTACAGTGTTATCAGTACAGTGTTGTCAGTACAGTGTTTCAATACAGGGGTTATCAGTACAGTGTTATCAGTATAGGGGTTTTCAAAACTCTGTAACTTCAGAATGCCTGATTTGGAGGCAAGGTACGCTGGTGTGAGGAATAGATAAGGGAAGATGCATATCGTTATGGCTTTGATGAGGAGTGATTTTTGTTTTTCCATGAGGTGCGTATCTCTGTTTGATATGATCACTTATCAAACATCTTAATGCCAGACCAAGGATTCTGTGGCTTTTCTTGTGTGCTCTCTAGTTACCTTCTTTCATAAATATCGTTGCGTTTTCTTCCTGAAGCCGCTATATATAGTAATTTTTTCATGTTTGTTTTTATCTTCCAGTCTTTTCCAAATTTGCGTATTCTAGTTCTCTTCGACTGTACTAAATGAATTTCTTTAGTGAGTGAATTTTTCGAGACTACTTTTGGTGTAGCGTCATCGTCGCGAACTGGTGAAGGAATGTCAACTGTGTAATTCATGAATGGTGTTGGTGATAGAACGCTGCCCAGTGGGACCCCAAGCTTGATACAGGAAATCTGGGTAACATCGTAAAGTTGATGATTTCTGCGGAACGATGGTGTAGAAAATCACACGGTAATCTTTCTTTGTTTCTGATATGTCTAATTGAAGTAGTTTGTATTGTGAGCGTTCGTCCGCACTTAATCAAACCCATTGTTTATGTCTTTTTGTATAACTTTAAAATCTTTTCTTTTTCCTTTGGAAATAGCAACTTTTGTACTGCAATAGCAATTGGTGAGGTGGTACTTTTGCCTCTCAAGAGGCCGTATTCACTTGGTTTATAGAGGTAGTTGTTTTCAAGATGTCTTCCTAACTTAAAATTTACAATTATTTCAAAATGTTTTCCTAGGACTTCTACGAGGGATATTGGGAAGTGGTTTTTCGGTTCTGTTTCTGTCATTCCTGGTTTTGGTACATTGTTACTCTGGAGTCTGTGAACATTCGGGGAAATTACCCTGTGCTTAGCATAGTTCGCAGCCGTTGAGAGGGTATTACAGTTCATTTGCAGATATGATGTGAATTAGCTTCTTGTCTGTTTCATTTTTTCCTGGGGTTGAGTCCTTGGTTTTCTGTTCGATATTCCGGCAGTTGAACTGCCATTGAGAGGTAAGTGATGGGGGACAGTCGACCTAGGTCTATGGTTTGGTGTGGGATGGTTTTATACATTGCTTTCCATATGTTGATGAATTCTGCTGCCAAACCTTATCATCGTCAGTGTTGTTATTCTTGACGTTCAGGTATTCAGCGTTACTTCTGATACCCCTGTAGACGTCTGATGCCTTGCCAGAACACTTTCGGGTCCCTGTTTTCCTCAGAGATATGGGGTTGAGCGTATATCCATAGCACAGGTTAGGCTGTTCTCGTTCTTTTCACTGAGGTATCTTACAGGTCATGATATTGCTGGTATAACGGATACATCCAGCTGTAACAGTTGGTGAAACGATGTTTATTTTTGTTATTTCTGGAGTAGGTGGAGGGTTTGGTAACCTATCTGTTGATGGGGATTACAGCTGTGATAGCGATATTTCGATGTCTTCATACTACCTATCTGGAGCTCGGTCTATTTCATCAGTTTGCTTCCCTTCGAGGTCAGTACTAGGGTGATCTTTTGTTGATCATTTCACAGAATGAGTTCCAGTTGGCTCTCTGGATAGCCAGCCTTTGTGTATCAGGAATGAGGATTGGTGCGGTCGATATAGCGACCATCATGAGAATATGCTCTTGAGGTCATGCTCTCTGATGTGGATATTGTGGCAGGTTTTCCTATTTCGAAGTTCTACATCCGGTGTGGTCAGGGCTGAGTGACCTATAAAGGTTGGAAGTTTCCCCCAAGGAATTAAATAGCAAAATATTTTTCTTATTTCAATGTATATCTGTTTAATGGTAGGGTGTCTGAGGTGTCTATGTGTAGCATTAAAGTTTCTGATGATATAAGCTAATTCTAGTATCTTAAGGATCATAAAGTAATCTGGTAACATGAGACAATCCCGCCTCTGGGAATATATGTTACATAATATCAGCTGGAACTGTCTAAGTCATTATCGTGACTGATAAAGTATCAAAGAACTGGAAGTCATGGAAGATATTGTACTGAGGGCCTTTCCTGACCGTTGTGGCCACTCCTGCGTGTAATTTGCTACTGCGGTTGAATTAGCAGGTTGTGCAGCCTGGGGTTCTGATTTACGTGCGGTTTACGACACCGTGGCTGTTCATCGAAATAATGTCTGTTTCTTTTTTATCATGTGTGCGTTTTTAATGTTAAAATATCTGTTTGTCCAGTGCTGCACTCTCTCTCTCTCTCTCTCTCTCTCTCTCTCTCTCTCTCTCTCTCTCTCTCTCTCTCTCTCTCTCTCTCTCTCTCTCTCTCTCTCTCTCTCTCTGATAAAAGATCAAGTGGGTGGATTTACCGATGAGTTGAGTATGAAGAGCTGGCGGAACATGGGCTGCCAGAGGAGGAGGAGGAGGAGGAAGAGGAGGAGGACGAGGAGGAGGAGGAAGATAAGGAAGAAGTATCACTGGTGTTCCTAGTGCACCAGAAGGACGCTGGTGTAAGAAGCTGCAGGAGGAGGTGGGGCACGGAGCAGCATTTGCATCATTGCTGCAGGAGACGAGGTAGGAGGCCATACTGTCCTTACTGCTGCAGCAGAAGGTGACGCAGCAGCAGGCGCCTGCTTATTCGATGCAGGAGGTGGGGCAGGAGACAGCATTGTCCTCTTGCTGCAGGAGGAGGTGAGGCAGCACTTGCCTTATCGCTGCAGGGTGGGGAGGAAACAACGCTTGCTGTACTAGTGCAGGAGGAAGTGAGGAAGGAGGCAGCTCTTGTCTCACTGCTGCATGAGGAGGTGGAGCAAGAAACGGTATTTTATTTTGCTGTTGCAGGAGATGATGGAAGCAGCGCTAGCCTTACTGATATAGAACGGAGTGAGGCAAGAGGTAGTGTTTGCTTTACTGTTTCAGGAATGACTAAGTCGGGAGAGAGTACCTGCCTTACTGCTGCAGTAGGAGGTGGGGCAGAGGACGACGATTGCATTATCACTACAGCAGGAGGTATAGCAATTCCTGCAGGAAGAGGAGGCAGCCAATGCATCATTGCTGCTATAAAACTCCAATGGGAGATACTGAAGAAGGAAGAGAAGGCATCTATTTCACTATTCCTGCTGGAGGAGGCGGACTGTGACGCTAAAGGTGTAGCAATTTCTACTCTATTGCCGCAATATAAGGCGTTGTGAGGGGCGACGTGACCTTTCACATCTTCCCACGGTGACCACTCGCACACCACAACCATGTTATTCTGTCCTTCAGCTACCATAGACTGTTCTCATGTATCACCTTGGCTTAATCGATTGCTGTAAGAGACTGCCTTTTTCATATACCATCTTACAGAAATATTCTATTCACAGTGCAGTGGTGCGCTAGCTTGCTTGTTGAAAATGCTGTAAAGTGAAAATCATGAATATCAGCAGGGAATATCAATTTCTTCATACAGATTTTGTTAAAAAATTCAAGATCCTTCCACATCACCAGCTCTCCAGCCATTACCACTCTTCAACCATCCCTCTCCATCCAGTGAGGTTGTTGCAACTCTGTTTCCTAGGTGTTACTTCGGCCATTGTTCTCGTGACGTGTTTGCATGTGTTCTTGCCATCAGGGTCTGAACCCGAAGCACGCGTCTGGCTAATGCTTCCTATAGATTGTGTTTGTGATTACAAACCACTCGAGAATTATTATGATACCTCCCCCTTTCCTCGAACAGGGAAGGTTTAGAATTCCCGTCCTTCTTTCTTCTTTCAATCTTTGTACAACTTTTTCACCTTTAGAATTCAGGAATTAGGATTAACATGTAAGTAGCTCTGATTTATTTTCTATTTTGCCTTTTTTCACTGGGAGTAGCCATGTGTAAAGATGTTTCTGTCCGTACCATGATGTTTACTGTGATAAAAGCAAGTTTTCTTTTCATGAAGTTTCCAGAACCTTGACTATTGTGTTCACTTTTGGTCAGCTTACTTGCAAAACGATAGACAGAATGGAGGGAGTACAGTGTCGAGGTACCAAGATGATTCCCGGACTGAGAAAGAAATCCTATGATGCCCGATTAAACGACTTTGATCTATTTCGCTTTGAAAGGAAAAGATTAAGAGGTGATCTGATACATGTATTCAAAGTTATCATAGGTTTCGATAATCTTAATCTAACAAGCTATTTAAGTGTAGAGTTGTTACTAACTCGTGGACAAAAGGTTTACCTCGAATTCAGTGAAGTACCTTTTCTTCAATAGGAATGTTAATACGTGGAATGATTCACCAGTTAGAAGGTTAAAAGCGGCATCGTAAATTCGTTTAAGAATAGACTTGATAAATATTTCGCTTGAGGTCACGACTATGAAATATTTCTTAATTCTAGAATTCAGAATTTTAAACTTTAGATTTTCTTTAATGTTTTCTTGATATTCTTTAAGTCATCAGATAACTAAGATATAAACCATGAGCAAAACTGGTAGAGATATTAAGATTATAAAGAAAAGAACTGATAAGATTCATTCTTTATGTTGGCCTTAAGAAGACGATCTTTACACCCACAGTAATGTTGTCTTCTACATGGCTAGCCCAGCTGCCTGGTGGGGACGCGCCCTAGCAACACAGGCGGTGGGTTGGCTGGTTCAGGCGGGAGGACGACACAGGCACACACACACACACGTCCTGAGGTTTGTCTTGTAAGTCCTTCGTGTCTGTGGCTGGCGTCTGTGTTCTCTTCCGTACACACACAATGCTAACTTCCTGCATGTTCCTCACTCCCTGGTGTACAGTCGAGGAGAATTTCTATCATTCTTTTATTTCTGGAGAAGAAAAAAGCTTTTGAATGTCTAGTTGCTGATAATCTTTTTATACATTCAAATCTAAATACTTTAATATTTTCATGTAGTATATATATATATATGTATATATATATATATATATATATATATATATATATATATATATATATATATATATATATATATATATATATATATATTATATATATATATATATATATATATATATATATATATATATATATATATATATATATATATATATATATATATATATATATATATATATATATATATATATACATATATATATATATATATATATATATATATATATATATATGTATATATATATATATATATTTATCATTTTTTTATTATGCTTTGTCGCTGTCTCCCGCGTTAGCGAGGTAGCGCAAGGAAACAGACGAAAGTATGGCCAAACCCGCCCACATACACATGTATATACATACACGTCCACACACGCAAATATACATACTTATACATCTCAATGTACACATGTATATACACACACAGACATATACATATATACACATGTACATAATTCATACTGTCTGCCTTTATTTGATCTCATCGCCAACTCGCTAAACATGGAATAACAACCCCCACCCCCCTCATGTGTGCGAGGTAGCGCTAGGAAAAGACACCAAAGGCCCCATTCGTTCACACTCAGTCTCTAGCTGTCATGTAATAATGCACCGAAACCACAGCTCCCTTTCCACATCCAGGCCTCACCCAACCTTCCATGGTTTACCCCAGACGCTTCACATGGCCTGGTTCAATCCATTGACAGCACGTCGACCCCGGTATACCATATCGTTCCAGTTCACTCTATTCCTTGCACGACTTTCACCCTCCTTCATGTTCAGGCCTCGATCACTCAAAATCTTTTTCACTCCATCTTTCCACCTCCAATTTGGTCTCCCACTTCTCCTCGTTCCCTCCATCTCTGACACATATATCTCTTGGTCAATCTTTCCTCACTCATTCTCTCCATGTGACCAAACCATTTCAAAACACCCTCTTCTGCACACTCAACCACACTCTTTTTATTTCCACACATCTCTCTTACCCTTACGTTACTCACTCGATCAAACCACCTCACACCACACATTGTCCTCAAGCATCTCATTTCCAGCACATCCATCCTCCTGCGCACAACTCTATCCATAGCCCACGCCTCGCAACCATACAACATTGTTGGAACCACTATTCCTTCAAACATACCCATTTTTGCTTTCCG
>NC_092242.1:30788982-30814774 GCF_036320965.1 Panulirus ornatus
TTCAACAAACCTTCAAAATACTCACTCCATCTCCTTCTCACATCACCACTACTTGTTATCACCTCCCCATTTGCGCCCTTCACTGAAGTTCCCATTTGCTCCCTTGTCTTACGCACTTTATTTACCTCCTTCCAGAACATCTTTTTATTCTCCCTAAAATTTAATGATACTCTCTCACCCCAACTCTCATTCGCCCTTTTTTTCACCTCTTGCACCTTTCTCTTGACCTCCTGTCTCTTTCTTTTATACATCTCCCACTCAATTGCATTTTCTCCCTGCAAAAATCGTCCAAATGCCTCTCTCTTCTCTTTCACTAATACTCTTACTTCTTCATCCCACCACTCACTACCCTTTCTAATCAACCCACCTCCCACTCTTCTCATGCCACAAGCATCTTTTGCGCAATCATCACTGATTCCCTAAATACATCCCATTCCTCCCCCACTCCCCTTGCTTCCATTGTTCTCACCTTTTTCCATTCTGTAAATATATATATATATATATATATATATATATATATATATATATATATATATATATATATATATATATATATATATATATATATATATATATATATATATATATATATATATATATATATATACATATATATATATATATATACTTTTTTTTTAATTTATTTATTATACTTTGTCGCTGTCTCCAGCGTTAGCGAGGTAGCTCAAGGAAACGGACGAGAGAATGGCGCAACTCACCCACGTACACATATGTATGTGCATACACGCCCACACACACACACACACACACACACACACACACACATACATATGCCAATACATTTCAATATATACACGTATATATACACAGACCAATACATATACATATACACATGTACATATTCATACTTGCTGCCATTAGCCATTCCCATCGCCGCCCCACCACACATGAAATGGCACAACACACACCCCACACTCGCGCGAGGTATCGTTAGGAAAAGACAACAAAGGCCACATTCGTTCACACTCGGTGTCTGGCTGTCATGTGTAATGCACCGAAACCACAGCTCCCTTTCCACATCCAGACCCTACAAAACTTTCCATGGTTTACCCTAGATACTTCACATGCCCTGGTTCAATCCATTGACAGCACGTCGACCCCGGTGTACCACATCGTTCCAATTCACTCTATTCCTTGCACACCTTTCACCCTCCTGCATATTCATTCCCCGATCGCTCAAAATCTTTTTCACTCCATCCATCCACCTCCAGTTTGGTTTCCCACTTCTCCTTGTTCCCTCCACCTCTGACACATATATCTTCTTTGGCAATCATTCCTCACTCATTCTCTCCATGTGACCAAACCATTTCAAAACACCCTCCTCTGCTCTCTCAACCACAATCTTTTTATTACAACACATCTCTCTTACCCTTTCATTACTTACTCGATCAAACCATGTCGCACAACAAATTATCCTCAAACATATCATTTTCAACACATCCACCCTCCTCCATATAACATTGTTGGAACCACTATTCCTTCAAACATACCCATTTTTGCTTTCAGAGATAATGTTCTCGCCTTTCACACATTTTTCAACGCTCCCACAACCTTGGGCCTCTCCCCCACCCTGTGCTTCACCTCCGCTTCCATGGCTCCATCCGCTGCCAAATCCACTCCCGGAAATCTAAAACACTTTACCTCCTCCAGTTTTTCTCCATTCAAACTTACCTCCCACTTCACTTGTCCCTCAACCCTACTGTCCATAATAACCTTGCTTTTATTCACATATACTCTAAGATTTCTTCTTTCACACACTTTACCAAACTCAGTCGCTAACTCCTGCAGTTTCTCACCGAAATCAGCCACCAGCACTGTATCATAAGTGAACAAAAACTGACTCACTTCCCAAGCTCTCTCATCCACAATAGACTGCATACTTGCCCCTCTCTCCAAAACTCTTGCGTTTACCTCCCTAACAACCTCATCAATAAACAAATGAAACAACCATAGAGACATCACGCACCCTTGCCGCAGACCGACATTCACTAAGAACCAATCACTTTCCTCCCTTCCTACTCGTACATATGTCTTACATTCTCGTTAAAAAATTTTCACTGCTTCCAGCAACTTGCCTCCCACACTATATACTCTTGATTCCTTCCACAGAGCCTCCCTATCAACTCTATCATATGCCTTCTCCAGATCCATAAATGCTACATACAAATCCATTAGCTTTTCTAAGTATTTCTCACATACATTCTTCAAAGCAATCACCTGATCCACACATCCTCTACCACTTCTGAAACCACACTGCTCTTCCTCAATCTGAGGTTTTGTACATGCCTTCAACCTCTTAATCAATACCCTCCCATAAAATTTCCCAGGAATACTCAACAAACTTATACCTCTGTAATTTGAACACTCACCATTATCCCCTTTGCCTTTGTACAATGGCACTATGCTTGCATTGCGCCAATCCTCAGGCACTTCACCATGAGCCATACATACATTGAATATCTTCACCAACATGTCAACAACACCGTCACCTTTTTAATAGATTCTACCGTAATACCATCCAAACCCGCCGCCTTGCCGGCTTTCATCTTCCGCAAAGCTTTTACTACCTCTTCTCTGTTTACCAAATCATTCTCCCCAACCCTCTCACTTCGCACACCACCTCGACCAAAACACCTTATATCTGCCATTCTATCATCTAGCACAATCAACAAACCTTCAAAGTACTCACTCCATCTCCTTCTCACTTCATCACTACTTGTTATCACCTCCCCATTAACCCCTTCACTGATGTTCCCATTTGTTCTCTTGTCTTACGCACTTTATTTACCTATCTCCAAAACATCTTTTTATTCTCCCTGAAATTTAATGATAATCTCTCACCCCAACTCTCATTTGCCCTCTTTTTCACCTCTTGCACCTTTCTCTTGACCTCCTGCCTCTTTCTTTTATACATTACCCAGTCACTTGTACTATTTCCTTGCAAAAAACTTCCAAATGCCTCTCTCTTCTCTGTCACTAATAATCTTACTTCTTCATCCCACCACTCAATGCCCTTTCTAATCTGTCCACCTCCCACGCTTCTCATGCCACAAGCATCTTTTGCGCAAGCCAACACTGCTTCCCTAAACACATCCCATTCTTCCCCTACTCCCCTTACGTCCTTTGCTCTCACCTTTTTCCATTTTGCACTCATTTTCTCCTGGTACTTCCTCATACAAGTCTCCTTCCCATGCTCACTTCCTTTCACCTCTCTCTTCGCTCCAACATTCTCTCTTCTATTCTGAAAACCTCTATAATTATTCACCTTCGCCTCCACAAGATAATGATCAGACATCCCTCCAGTTGCACCTCTCAGCATATTAACATCCAAAAGTCTCTCTTTCGCGCGCCTGTCTCTATTAACACGTAATCCAATAACGCTCTCTGTCCATCTCTCCTACTTACATCCGTATACACATGTATATCTCTCTTTTAAACCAGGTACTCCCAATTACCAGTCCTTTTTCATCACACAAATCTACAAGCTCTTCATCATTTCCATTTACAACACTGAACACCCCATGTACACCAATTATTCCCTCAACTGCCACACTACTCACCTTTTCATTCAAACCACCCATCACTATATCCCAGTCTCGTGCATCAAAACTGCTAACACACTCATTCAGCTGCTCCCAAAACACTCGCCTCTCATGATCTTTCTTCTCATGCCCGTGTGCATAAGCCCCAATAATCACCCAAATCTCTTCATCCACTTTCAGTTTTACCCATATCAATCTAGGGTTTACTTTCTTACACTCTATCACATACTCCCATAACTCCTTTTTCAGGAGTAGCGCTACTCCTTCCCTTGCTCTTGTCCTCTCACCAACCCTGACTTTACTCCAAAAACATTTCCAAACCACTCTTCCCCTTTACCCTTTAGCTTCGTTTCACTCAGAACCAAAACATCCAGGGTCCTTTCCTCAAACATACCGCCTATCTCTCCTTTTTTCTCATCTTGGTTACATCCACACACATTTAGACACCCCAATCTGAGCTTCGAGGAGGATGAGCACTCCCTGCGTTACTCTTTCTGTTTCCCCTTTTAGAAAGTCCTTTTTTTTTCCGTTCTTTCTGTTTTCGCTTATTGGCAGCATTTCCATATTCTGGTGATTTTCACTTTTCACCGGTGACTGATTCTAACATAACTCTTTGGATTTGAAAGATTATGTCACTGTAATACCTACTTGACATGCCTCCAATAATGAATCGCAGTTCTTTAGCGTTGGTTGGGTAGTTGTCTGTTTGATTAGTTATTTGGGATTTAGGTCCATTAACTGCCAGAGTCATTAGCGCGATCATCATCAGGTTATAAACACCACCCGAATAATCTTCAACACTTTCTCATAAATACTTCAGAGAATCAACAATAGAACTTGATAGACGGAATGACATAGTATTGCCCACCATGACGAGCATAACAAATGACAGCGACTGTCAGGTTACCTGTGTGGTTGTGTTTAGCTGAGACTGTAGGTGCCCCAGGGGAGCTGTGTGCTTAGTGAAGGAGACGTGGTCGTCTGAGATAGGGTGTTGTTGACGTGGCCGTCTGGGGCTGGGCGTTGGTTGTGGTGGCCGTGTGGTAGCTAGGCCAGAGGACCACACCACAACACTGGGAGCCACGCCTGAAGAAGGCTCGCTACCACACTGGCATCCCCCAGCAAGTTTAATTGAAACAACAAAGTTAGATTGAGTTGCAAGACTTGCACTGGGTTAGATATTTGAATCCATTCTCCCATAAAGTTATTCTAGAATGCCATCCACAGACCAGATGTAAGTCATGTTGACAAAATGTTCCCGAGGGAGGATCTTGATGTGTGGTGCTGGTGTATGCTGACCCCGCGCCTCTCTTATCTCTGAGTCCTGAGTTACGTGTTTGTTTTGTACAGTTTACCGGTAACTGATGTACATAAGGACGGGACGATACCACACGCTGCATCACTTGAATAAAACTTCGGATATTAAGGAGTGATACATTTTCCTGAACAATACTTGAAAACGAAAATATCCACAAAATATGAAATTAGTTGATATTATACCGGATACTTGGTGATAAATGTCTTTTTTCAGAATATAAATCACTCATGTATGTAAACCTATCTTTACACATGATAGTATATATTGTTTGTCTCTACGTGTGCAGAAGGAGGATGAGGGGCTGGGTGGACCAGGATTCGAACATATACGGATTTGAATTCGGGCTGCCCATAAGTGCCTCACGGTCAGTCACTCAGTCAGTCACGGAAAGTCACTCGTATCATATTTAAGTTTATAAAGTTTGCAAAAACGTTTTGAGCTATCTAATTAAGTCTATACATATGTATCGAGTAAACAATGAAAGGGTAAGAGAAATGTGTGGTAATTGATATGGTTTGGTCACATGGAGAGAATGACTGAGGAAAGATTGACAAAGAGGATATATGCGTCAGAGGTGGAGTGAACGAGGAGAAGTGGGAGACCAAATTGGAGGTGGAAAGATGAGTGAAAAAGATTTTGAGCTATCGGGGCCTGAACATACAGGAGAGTGAAAGGCGTGCAAGGAATAGAGTGAATTGGATCGATGTGGTATACCGGGGTCGACATGCTGTTAATGGATGTAATCAGGACATGTGAAGCGTCTGGGGTAAACCATGGAAAGTTTTGTGTGGCCTGGGTGTGAAAAGGGAGCTGTGGTTCCGGTGTATTACACATGACAGCTAGAGACTGAGTGTGAACGAATATAGCCTTTGTTGTCTCTTCCTAGCGCTACCTCGCGCGCAAGTAGGAGAATGAATGAAGGCAGCAAAATGAATATGTACATTTATGTATATATGTATATATCTGTGTAGGTATATGTGTGTATACGTTGAAATGTATAGGTATGTATATGTGTTTTGTGAGCATTTATGTATATACATGTGTATGTGGGTGGGTTGGGCCATTCTTTCGTCTGTTTCCTTGTGCTACCTCGCTAACGCGGAAGACAGCGAATAAGTATAATATAACATAAAATATACTTATATATACAACAACAACAGCAACTAAAAGAGAAATTAGTAACAGTAATAGTAGTTAAAAAGTATATATCTACTGAGTCCCGTTAAGGGATGGAGTACATCCCAGTAAGATCGACTGACCCTAATGTTAACACTGGGACTCGTGTGTAGCTGGGAGCACAATACAGCCTAAGAGCAGTCTAGAGCTGGATCAAGATGTTCTGCTCACTATGAATACAGTAAGACATTACTTCCATCTTTCAAAGAAAGAATGGAGTACATGTTGGGTGTCTACAATAGACTGAATAAGTTCAGATATGTTTGAAAGGGAGTGCTATGGTGTTATGTCCGTTGTGTTGGTAAGGGAGACATTTGTTTGAAAAATTTCGTTTCTGGACACCGACCAGGGTCGTCACTAGCCCATTGTAGCACGAGCAGCAACAATATGTTAGTCAAGGACGTGTACTTTGTATGTTTGTATGGTTGACCGAGGAATTACAGATAGTTTCTGCGTTACAGTTATGTTCTTTGGCGTGCTACATATCCTATAACATATGGGGTATTAATGCAGGTTCAAACTCTTACTGATACAAGACAGTGATACGTCTTTGGGAGTATCGAGACCCGGGAGATCACAAGCTAGCTTGGTCCAACCTGTTCGCCTCCTTGTTTCCTTCAATGCCAGTATGTGAGGTATTCCATAAGAGAGTGATGGTGAGGGCGTTCTGGTGGACTGTCAGCAGATGCTGCTTAATCTAGTTAACCAGATATGAAGACGTAGGTGATGGTAGTTGCCTGGCCTGCAGGGCTGGCTTAGAGCCACCAGTCGCAATCCCTTCACAGTGAGTGTTAAAAGGAACGGCAGGACGTGGTGGATAGCTGTGCGTAGTGCTGCTCCAGTCTGGAAAGACGATGGAGGGACGTTTCAAGGAATCCATCTCTGTAAGCTGCAGGGGCTCAGCTAGGAGATCCAGTAGGTTGTTGTGATTCGTCAGTGAAAATTTGCCTTGCCATAAGATAATGATCTTTCAACATCAGTATGTTCTCCACCGTGAGCTGCTTGTGTAGTTGTATCAGAAAACCTTCGGGCATAGAGAACAGATATCATTATGAGATGTTTGTAGCCAAGGAAGTAGAGTTGTTTGGATTACCTGGATGTCCTCTCATGTGTGTCGGATGCAGCGTCTTGTATGTGCGTGTCAGGTTCTGTGTGTCGGTGGTCAGCATCATGGTCATGTATGTGGTGTAAGAGATTCTGGGTGAAGACAGGAGCTAGGTTGGGACAACTGATACACTCATATCAATGGTGGTGGCTAAAAGTTTGATTCTGTCAATAATTAGTGTTAGTTTAGAAAATATTGATAATAGTAATAATGTTTATCAAGATGTTTGTTATTTTTGGCTATGTATGTATGTATATACATGCGTGTATTATGTGTCTGCGTTAATAATGACAGTAGTAAGTCTAAAAGTACATCTTACAAAATTCCTAATCATCTTAATAACCAGTAACATGAGTTACTCAACTCTTTCAGTAAATTTTGTTTTAAGATGAAAGAAGACAATATATGTTATCGCTTTCTGAACTGAAACTTGAAAATGGAGTTTAATTGTGAGGTGATGGAGGAGATCATGAGGAATAACAGTATAGAATGGGTCAGATAGGAAGAAATTAATCATTGTTCATGGACTGTGAAGTGTGCATTGGACAGAGAGAATTGAAGAGATATGGTATGCTGGGGGCGACGTGCTGTCAATGGGCCAAACCACCGGAGAAGACTGAGCAAATACTGGGAGAAGAGAACAGAAAAGAGCCTTAAAGGAAGAAAAATATACGTAAAACGCAATGTCAGGCGAGATGGAAAGAGTCAAGGATAATACTGTGAACTCTTCTAGGTTAAGGAAGTTGAACAAGGAAAGGCTACGCCTATTACAGAGATATATCACAATGTTATCCACTGAAGAATATCTTGAAAGGATGATAAGTTAAAGATAGTTTACACATAAGACACAGGAGGAGCTTAAGAAGATAAGACTTAATGGCAAAGTCTATGAAATGAATTTAGAGAGATATACGGAGGAGAGTCAGGTTTTCCGCTTTAGTGTAGAGCGATCGGTGAGGGTAGTGAAGACATGTCTCTTCAACAGGTAGATGGTTAAGGGGAAAAAATAGTGTTGACAATCAGTGTCATACTAAATAAAGAGAAAAGGAACGTCATGTAACTACCAGCACCAAAACGGCTTATGGTTCAAGATGTTAGAACCACCTGATCAGTATTGCTGAAATAGAAGTCATGGAAAAGCGGAAATAATAGAAACATGAACGAGTCGGATATTCGTAGATGGTATGTATACACACAGGTGAAGAGACAGGAGAAGTAGGTAGGATGGAGGTGTAGTGAAAATTGACAGGTATATGGTGCGTTGGTCGTAGTGGAACCCTTGACAGGTATATGGTGCGTCTGTGAGATATAGATTTTGTATCAAGAAGCCTTCGAAGAATATCTGGCTTCATAGGTTACAGTAGAGAAGTAGGTAATAGTAGTTCCTATAGTATATGTCTCTCATGGCAATAGTAATAAGACAGAATATGACCTTCATAAACAGAATAGGGGAATGATAGAGGTAGCGTGTCTGCGACACTGTATACAGAGAAGTCAATTGACTGATGAGACCGAGCGATTTTTGTTCTAAAGAAATTCACTGGTGCTCAGTAGGGGGAATGTGGGAAAGGTAATATTGTAGTAGAGAGTTGTCAAAAGATCGTAGTAGTTAAGGTGCAGCAGTGTGTCCTGAAACCAGCCAGAGAGACAGTGGGGTGTGAGGGTGGTTGGGTCATCCATCAATGTTGGATGTGTTCTTTACACATGACTGATGGTGGAGAATAAAGTTATGATCCAGCAGTGGGTCAGAGTGATCATATGGCACTCAGGTTGGATCATGTTGGTAATAACATTGGTCCAAAGGCACGTAGCTCAAGGACCATTTCACGAAAATAGTACATCAGGGTTAAGTACAAGGTAATAGGCAGATACGTTAATAGTATAAATTGAGCAGATGGTTTTGAGTATGAGGAATGTTGTACAGATTATATTGTAGGTCACAAGATCGGTTAGAGGAAACAAGACCTGGTTTAATGGGATATGTGAAAAAGTGATAAAGGTGAGCCTTGTTATACATAAGGTATACAATATCCCGTAATGCTTTTTTAGCTTACGTATGGTACAGGTAAGTCAGAAATGATCACAAAGAGACACTGAGGGAGGAGAGCATGAGTGATTAACAGATTATAAATAAGATTAAGGATAATGTAAAAATATTCCATAATTCTATCAGTATAAAGATAATAACATTTGTTATCTTGATGTTGCGAGTATGGGCTAAAATGATGGGGATATTTTGGAGAAAAAGTAAAAATTTGGAAGTTATAAACAATTTATTTCAGTCAAAATCCAGAATCTCCTCTTGAAATGGATGTTACCGCGAACAGACAAAAGGTATACAATTGTTATCGTTGAAGACGAAATATTTTACATTGTTGCGAGAACTGGCGAAGACTAAATCCCCAGAACCAGATATTGCAGTGTTTGTGAGGGATTTTGCTGAGCCTTTACGGATCCTGTTCCAAGAACCGATGACATCACTGGCTTTCTCGATGGACTGGAAATATTTAGTTATTGTTCCATTATACAAGAGGAGAGATCCGGATGATCCTCTTACCTATAGACCGTTGTCACTGGAGAATTTTATCAAAAAACATTTCCAATAAGTTAGATATTTAATGATGAGTCGTTTGGGTTCAGAGATGGAAGATTATAAGCCGTTTGCCTGTTGTATATTTATATGAAATCATAACAATAACACAAAGGAGAGAGCTGGGGAATTGTATTGATATTTAGCTCAACTTTTGATACGATGATATGTATGAGGTTATCAGTGAGAATGAACAAGGCGGCCAGTATCATTTGCGAACTGGAAGGATGGATTGGACCAGTATCATCTGGGAATTGGAAGGATGGATTATATACTGAAGTGATGACAACAGAGAATGACAGAAGTTATTTACCGAAGAAGGAAGTCGTGAGTAGTTTGGCAAGACTCACTGTAAGTACATGTTTTATTCTCGGTTTACTTCAGTTGCTTACCAGAGCATAGAACACCATACGTTCGTATGTCTGCGAGCGATACAAGACTATTGGAAGAAAGTGATGTCGTGAAAGATTGCGAAACACTGCAGGACGAACCTAAACGCCCTAGCAGCTTAGCAGCACACGCGGATGAAACTTCCTCAGAATATTCTACGAAAAATTGGAAGGAATTGAATCGTGAAAATCATCTTGGGATGATAACACAAAATATCTATTACTTACTAGAGACGTTAGGGAACATGTCAGCACAGCTTAGTATATGTAAACATAAGATGGTGTATAGGTTCATGAATGAAGTTATTCTATGGGAAGTACATACGTCGTATGTGAAACCTAAACTTGGATATAGCATATCTGTGTTGGACAGTGATCTAAAGAATCATACAGACAAGTCGATACGAGTGCAAAATTGTGCAGCTCAAATGGGTACAGAGTTAGCGCGTCTGGGCTGTGTAAAGAGGCTGAAAATATAGAAGCTTCCTTCCTCAAGACCTGAAAGGTAAAGTGTTTCAGTTAATATGGACAGTAAGATTCTGTATAGATTACGTGATATGGATAGGTTGTTCTGATACGTCGTTGAGGAAAGTCACTGGATTGAATGCAAAGTTTAATGTAAGGACAAGGCAGATCGAAAGGATTCGATGCGATCATTATCTAGTAGGTTGTTAAGCTGCAGGAATCTGTAAGTGAGAGGGACTTGGGAGTCCACAGTATACCTAACCACAAGAGAACTGTGAAGTAGACAAACTGTCTGCTGACAAATAATAGAACTGCTCTCAAGTACATGGTATGGAAATATTCAGCAAACTGTTTACCTTGCATATTAGACCATACTAGACTATGCTTCTCAAGTTTCGTCACCGTAGAGCGTAAGGAAGTTCAGAAAACCGATAAAGGAGGTCTAGAGAAAGGCAACAAAAATAGCACCAAAATTGATAGGGCTGAATCATAGTAAGAGGTCAGATACCATAAATTTGTCCATCATGGAAGAGAGAAAAGTAACAGGTGATTTGATCAATACCATTAAGCTATTAAACCAGTTTGATGATATCAAACCAACACTGAACATAATATAACCTAACCATGAGGAAGTAGCAACACCAGACACTGGAAAAAAAGATATTCGTAAAGGATGGCCAAGACTCACTAGGGAAGGGAACTAAAGAGTGCGAGAAGGGGACCACACACGGGGGAATGAATTCATGAGAGACTGGGGGCTTCCTCACACTGGGGAAGACAGCCATGGGACCGGAAGGGACAATAAACACTGGGGAAGACAACTGAGGGGAAGAGAAGACCTTCGTACACTAGGATAACCAGCTGAGGTGCTCACCGCCCTAAGGGTTGTTTCCATCTCACTTCCCAGAATTCCATGAGGCTCCTCACGGTGCAACCGTTCCCTGAACAAGCTTTGTGTTAAAATATTCCAGAAAACTGTTCACTGTCGAGATTAAAAGAAGCCACAAGTTCTATTCAGCGCGCGTACAGTTTCCTCCCGAGACCTGGTACATCTTCACAAAGACGTCCGCCCACTATTGTGCCTGGAATACCCGAGCCAGCAAAATACAGTGTCTGAAGGCAGAGTTTCCTACGTACTAAAGGTGAAGAACGTTATAGTGTATGAAAGGAGAGTTTCCTGCAACCTAAAGTTGAAGAATAGTACTTGGTCAGTGGATCCGA
Source organism: Panulirus ornatus (assembly GCF_036320965.1). Classification (NCBI taxonomy): domain Eukaryota; kingdom Metazoa; phylum Arthropoda; class Malacostraca; order Decapoda; family Palinuridae; genus Panulirus; species Panulirus ornatus. The sequence goes on from NC_092242.1 coordinate 30,800,810, forward strand.
AATTCTTGTGGGTACGAGAGAAAAGAGGTCGCTCAGGTTGCCCGTCATACAAGTGAGGTTGTATGCAGCGGGGTTATGTTGCTACACCCACTGGGCTTGTGTCCTCCCTCACAAGGAGACGGATTATTGTGGTGCCTTTAATGTTCGGAGCTGCATGGACGGCTGCAGGCGTCATCGTTTTTATTATAAACTGAAATCATTTAGATCTATAAAGGTGACTGAACTTTGTTGCTTCTAAAGGAAATCAGCCGGGAAACAATCCGGTTTCTCAGATAGAAAAGTGCATGTATGTAAGTGCAGATTTGAATAATCTTAAGCTGAATAAAAATGAATGACAATATCAAGACTTTCGAGGATAGGCAACACCTTAGAGAAGGAAAGCGGATGGATTGTTCTAATGGAGGTTTTCTAATAAACAAACCTGCTTTAACCTAACGGGCCACTGATTTACCATATAATTCAAATCCTGAATTCTCATTCTTTACTAATTTTACATACATCCATATAAACAGTTACTCAAAAGTAGTGTGAAATAGGAAATTGTAGTAGACCTAAGGGTCGATGGAACTGTGCAGGGGGTCGATAAATGTTTAGGGGGTCGACAGGTGCGTCCATACAATTTTAGGAGTACAGAAAAATGAAAGTTTAGACAGTTAATGTTTTATAGAACGAAGGCAGAGCAAGATTCTCTTCTATATATATTATAAAAGACAGAAGACTATGACATAATGATGATCATAAGATCCATCCATCTCATTAAGGAAGTAAGCTTCTCAAGTTAAAAGGAAACAGACGAAGAATGGCCTAACCACTCACACACACACACACACACACACACACACACACACACACACACAAACACACACACACACATACACACTCACATATATATATATATATATATATATATATATATATATATATTTTTTTTTTTTTTTTTTTTTTTTTATACCTTTTCGCTGTCTCCCGCGTCTGCGAGGTAGCGCAAGGAAACAGACGAAAGAAATGGCCCAACCCCCCCCCCCCCATACACATGTACATACACACGTCCACACACGCAAATATACATACCTACACAGCTTTCCATGGTTTACCCCGGACGCTTCACATGCCTTGATTCAATCCACTGACAGCACGTCAACCCCTGTATACCACATCGCTCCAATTCACTCTATTTCTTGCCCTCCTTTCACCCTCCTGCATGTTCAGGCCCCGATCACACAAAATCCTTTTCACTCCATCTTTCCACCTCCAATTTGGTCTCCCTCTTCTCCTCGTTCCCTCCACCTCCGACACATATATCCTCTTTGTCAATCTTTCCTCACTCATTCTCTCCATGTGCCCAAACCATTTCAAAACACCCTCTTCTGCTCTCTCAACCACGCTCTTTTTATTTCCACACATCTCTCTTACCCTTACGTTACTTACTCGATCAAACCACCTCACACCACACATTGTCCTCAAACATCTCATTTCCAGCACATCCATCCTCCTGCGCACAACTCTATCCATAGCCCACGCCTCGCAACCATACAACATTGTTGGAACCACTATTCCTTCAAACATACCCATTTTTGCTTTCCGGGATAATGTTCTCGACTTCCACACATTTTTCAAGGCTCCCAAAATTTTCGCCCCCTCCCCCACCCTATGATCCACTTCCGCTTCCATGGTTCCATCCGCTGACAGATCCACTCCCAGATATCTAAAACACTTCACTTCCTCCAGTTTTTCTCCATTCAAACTCACCTCCCAATTGACTTGACCCTCAACCCTACTGTACCTAATAACCTTGCTCTTATTCACATTTACTCTTAACTTTCTTCTTCCACACACTTTACCAAACTCCGTCACCAGCTTCTGCAGTTTCTCACATGAATCCGCCACCAGCGCTGTATCATCAGCGAACAACAACTGACTCACTTCCCAAGCTCTCTCATCCCAAACAGACTTCATACTTGCCCCTCTTTCCAAAACTCTTGCATTTACCTCCCTAACAACCCCATCCATAAACAAATTAAACAACCATGGAGACATCACACACCCCTGCCGCAAACCTACATTCACTGAGAACCAATCACTTTCCTCTCTTCCTACACGTACACATGCCTTACATCCTCGATAAAAACTTTTCACTGCTTCTAACAACTTGCCTCCCACACCATATATTCTTAATACCTTCCACAGAGCATCTCTATCAACTCTATCATATGCCTTCTCCAGATCCATAAATGCTACATACAAATCCATTTGCTTTTCTAAGTATTTCTCACATACATTCTTCAAAGCAAACACCTGATCCACACATCCTCTACCACTTCTGAAACCACACTGCTCTTCCCCAATCTGATGCTCTGTACATGCCTTCACCCTCTCAATCAATACCCTCCCATATAATTTACCAGGAATACTCAACAAACTTATACCTCTGTAATTTGAGCACTCACTCTTATCCCCTTTGCCTTTGTACAATGGCACTATGCACGCATTCCGCCAATCCTCAGGCACCTCACCATGAGTCATACATACATTAAATAACCTTACCAACCAGTCAACAATACAGTCACCCCCTTTTTTAATAAATTCCACTGCAATACCATCCAAACCTGCTGCCTTGCCGGCTTTCATCTTCCGCAAAGCTTTTACTACCTCTTCTCTGTTTACCAAATCATTTTCCCTAACCCTGTTTAGAAAGGGTAGTGAGTGGTGGGATGAAGAAGTAAGAGTATTAGTGAAAGAGAAGAGAGAGGCATTTGGACGATTTTTGCAGGGAAAAGATGCAATTGAGTGGGAGAAGTATAAAAGAAAGAGACAGGAGGTCAAGAGAAAGGTGCAAGAGGTGAAAAAAAGGGCAAATGAGAGTTGGGGTGAGAGACTATCAGTAAATTTTAGGGAGAATAAAAAGATGTTCTGGAAGGAGGTAAATAGGGTGCGTAAGACAAGGGAGCAAATGGGAACTTCAGTGAAGGGCGTAAATGGGGAGGTGATAACAAGTAGTGGTGATGTGAGAAGGAGATGGAATGAGTATTTTGAAGGTTTGTTGAATGTGTCTGATGACAGAGTGGCAGATATAGGGTGTTTGGGTCGAGGTGGTGTGCAAAGTGAGAGGGTTAGGGAAAATGAATATATATATATATATATATATATATATATATATATATATATATATATATATATATATATGAATATATATTTATATATATATATATATATATATATATATATATATATATATATATATATATATATATATATATATATATATATATATATATATATATATATATATATATATATATATATATATATATATATATATATATATATATATATATACATATATGAATATATATATATATATATATATATATATATATATATATATATATATATATATATATATATATATATATATATATATATATATACATATATGAATATATATATATATGTATATATATATATATATATATATATATATATATATATATATATATATATATATATATATATATATTTTTTTTTTTTTTTTTTTTTCATACTATTTGCCATTTCCCGCGTTAGCGAGGTAGCGTTAAGAACAGAGAACTGGGCCTTAGAGGGAATATCCTCACCTGACCCCCTTCTCTGTTCCTTCTTTTGGAAAATTAAAAAAAAAAAAAAAACAAGAAAGGGGAGGATTTCCAGCCACCCGCTCCCTGCCCTTTTAGTCGCCTTCTACGACACGCAGGGAATACGTGGGAAGTTTTCTTTCTCCCCCATCCCCAGGGATAATATATATATATATATATATATATAAATATATATATATATATATATATATATATATATATATATATATATATATATATATATATATATATATATATATATATATATATATATATATATATATATATATATATTATCCCTGGGGATGGGGGAGAAAAAATACTTCCCACGTATTCCCTGCGTGTAATAGAAGGCGACTAAAAGGGGAGGAAACGGGGGACTGGAAATCCTCCCCTCTCGTTTTTCTTTTTTAATTTTCCAAAAGAGGGAACAGAGAACGAGGCCAGGTGAGGATATTCCATCAGAGGCACAGTCCTCTGCTCTTAACGCTACCTTGCTAACGCGGGAAATGGCGAATAGTTTGAAAGAAAACATATATATATATATATATATATATATATATATATATATATATATATATATATATATATATATATATATATATATATATATATATATATATATATATATATATACATATATATATATATATATATATATATATATATATATATATATGTATATATATATATATATATATATATATATATATATATATATATATATATATATATATATATATATATATATATATTTTCCCTGGGGATAGGGGAGAAAGAATACTTCCCACGTATTCCCTGCGTGTCGTAGAAGCCGACTAAAAGGGGAGGAAGCGGGGGGCTGGAAATCCTCCCCTCTCGTTTTTTTTTTTTTTTTTAATTTTCCAAAAGAAGGAACAGAGAATTGGGCCAGGTGAGGGTATTCCCTCAAAGGCCCAGTCTTCTGTTCTTAACGCTACCTCGCTAATGCGGGAAATGGCGAATAGTTTGAAAGAAAGATATATATATATATATATATATATATATATATATATATATATATATATATATATATATATATATATATATATATATATATATATATATATATATATATATATATATATATATATATCTTATATATATATATATATATATATATATATATATATATATATATATATATATATATATATATATATTTTATATATTTTATATATATATATATATATATATATATATATATATATATATATATATCTTTATATATATATATATATATATATATATATATATATATATATATATATATATATATATATATATATATATATATATATAGGTAAAATGATTTGGTAAACAGAGAAGAGGAAGTAAAAGCTTTGCGGAAGATGAAAGCCGGCAAGGCAGCAGGTTTCGATGGTATTGCAGTGGAATTTATTAAAAAAGAGGGTGACTATATTGTTGACTGGTTGGTAAGGTTATTTAATGTATGATTCATGGTGAGGTGCCTGAGGATTGGCGGAATGCTTGCATAGTGTCTTTGGACAAAGGCAAAGGGGATAAGAGTGAGTGTTCAAATTACAGAGGTATAAGTTTGTTGAGTATTCCTGTTAAATTATATGGGAGGGTATTGATTGAGACGGGAAAGGCATGTACAGAGCATCAGATTGGGGAAGAGCAGTGTGGTTTCAGAAGTGGTAGAGGATGTGTGGATCAGGTGTTTGCTCTGAAGAATGTATGTGAGAAATATTTAGAAAAGCAAATGGACTTGTATGTAGAATTTATGGATCTGGAGAAGGCATATGATAAAGTTCATAGACATTCTCTGTGGAACATATTAAGAATATATGGTGTGGGAGGCAAGTTGTTAGAAGCAGTGAAAAGTTTTTATCGAGGATGTAAGGCATGTGTACGTGTAGGAAGAAAGGAAAGTGATTGGTTCTCAGTGAATGTAGGTTTGCGGCAGGGGTGTGTGATGTCTCCATGGTTGTTTAATTTGTTTATGGATGGGGTTGTTAGGGAGGTGAATGCATGAGTTTTGGAAAGAGGGGCAAGTATACAGTCTGTTGTGGATGAGAGAGCTTGGGAAGTGAGTCAGTAGTTGTTCGCTGATGATACAGCGCTGGTGGCTGATTCATGTGAGAAACTGCAGAAGCTGGTGACTGAGTTTGGTAAAGTGTGTGAAAGAAGAAAGTTAAGAGTAAATGTTAATAAGAGCAAGGTTATTAGGTACAGTAGGGTTGAGGGTCAAGTCAATTGGGAGGAAAGTTTGAATGGAGAAAAACTGGAGGAAGTAAAGTGTTTTAGATATCTGAGAGTGGATCTGGCAGCGGATGGAACCATGGAAGCGGAAGTGAATCATAGGGTGGGGGAGGGGGCGAAAGTTCTGGGGGCCTTGAAGAATGTTTGGAAGTCGAGCACATTATCTCGGAAGCAAAAATGGGTATGTTTGAAGGAATAGTGGTTCCAACAATGTTGTATGGTTGCGAGGCGTGGGCTATGGATAGAGTTGTGCAAAGGAGGGTGGATGTGCTGGAAATGAGAGGTTTGAGGACAATATGTGGTGTGAGATGGTTTGATCGAGTAAGTAATGGAAGGGTAAGAGAGATGTGTGGAAATAAGAGGTTGTGGTTGAGAGAGCAGAAGAGGGTGTTTTGAAATGGTTTGGTCATATGGAGAGAATGAGTGAAGAAAGATTGACCAAAAGGATATATGTGTCACAGGTGGAGGGAACGAGAAGTGGGAGGCCAAATTGGAGATGGAAAGATGGAGTGAAAAAGATTTTGATTGATCGGGGCGTGAACATGCAGGAGGGTGAAAGGAGGGTAAGGAATAGAGTGAATTGGATCGATGTGGTATACCGGGGTTGACGTGCTGTCAGTGGATTGAATCAGGGGATGTGAAGCGTCTGGGGTAAACCATGGAAAGCTGTGTAGGTATGTATATTTGCGTGTGTGGACGTATGTATATACATGTGTATGGGGGTGGGTTGGGCCATTTCTTTCGTCTGGTTCCTTGCGCTACCTCGCAAACGCGGGAGACAGCGACAAAGCAAAAAAGAAAAATTATTATTATTTTTTATTATACCTTTGTCGCTGTCTCCCGCGTTTACGAGGTAGCGCAAGGAAACAGACGAAAGAAATGGCCCAACCCCCCCCCCCATACATATGTATATACATACGTCCACAAACGCAAATATACATACCTACACAGCTTTCCATGGTTTACCCCAGATGCTTCACATGCCTTGATTCAATCCACTGACAGCACGTCAACCCCGGTATACCACATCGTTCCAATTCACTCTATTCCTTGCCCTCCTTTTACCCTCCTGCATGTTCAGGCCCCGATCACACAAAATCTTTTTCACTCCATCTTTCCACCTCCAATTTCGTCTCCCTCTTCTCCTCGTTCCCTCCACCTCCGACACATATATCCTCTTGGTCAATCTTTTCTCACTCATTCTCTCCATGTGCCCAAACCACTTCAAAACACCCTCTTCTGCTCTCTCAACCACGCTCTTTTTATTTCCACACATCTCTCTTACCCTTACGTTACTCACTCGATCAAACCACCTCACACCACACATTTTCCTCAAACATCTCATTTCCAGCACATCCATCCTCCTGCGCACAACTCTATCCATAGCCCACGCCTCGCAACCATACAACATTGTTGGAACCACTATTCCTTCAAACATACCCATTTTTGCTTTCCGAGGTAATGTTCTCGACTTCCACACATTCTTCAAGGCCCCCAGAATTTTCGCCCCCTCCCCCACCCTATGATCCACTTCCGCTTCCATGGTTCCATCCGCTTCCAGATCCACTCCCAGATATCTAAAACACTTCACTTCCTCCAGTTTTTCTCCATTCAAACTCACCTCCTAATTGACTTGACCCTCAACCCTACTGTACCTAATAACCTTGCTCTTATTTACATTTACTCTTAACTTCCTTCTTCCACACACTTTACCAAACTCAGTCACCAGCTTCTGCAGTTTCTCACATGAATCAGCCACCAGCGCTGTATCATCAGCGAACAACAACTGACTCACTTCCCAAGCTCTCTCATCCCCAACTGACTTCATACTTGCCCCTCTTTCCAAAACTATTGCATTTACCTCCCTAACAACCCCATCCATAAACAAATTAAACAACCATGGAGACATCACACACCCCTGGCGCAAACCTACATTCACTGAGAACCAATCACTTTCCTCTCTTCCTACACGTACACATGCCTTACATCCTCGATAAAAACTTTTCACTGCTTCTAACAACTTTCCTCCCACACCATATATTCTTAATACCTTCCACAGAGCATCTCTATCAACTCTATCATATGCCTTCTCCAGATCCATAAATGCTACATACAAATCCATTTGCTTTTCTAAGTATTTCTCACATACATTCTTCAAAGCAAACACCTGATCTACACATCCTCTACCACTTATGAAACCACTCTGCTCTTCCCCAATCTGATGCTCTGTACATGCCTTCACCCTCTCAATCAATACCCTCCCATATAATTTACCAGGAATACTCAACAAACTTATACCTCTGTAATTTGAGCACTCACCCTTATCCCCTTTGCCTTTGTACAATGGCACTATGCACGCATTCCGCCAATCTTCAGACACCTCACCATGAGTCATACATACATTAAATAACCTTACCAACCAGTCAACAATACAGTCACCCCCTTTTATAATAAATTCCACTGCAATACCATCCAAACCTGCTGCCTTGCAGGCTTTCATCTTCCGCAAAGCTTTCACTACCTCTTCTCTTTTTACCAAATCATTTTCCCAACCCTCTCACTTTGCACACCACCTCGACCAAAACACCCTATATCTGCCACTCTATCATCAAACACATTCAACAAACTTTCAAAATACTCACTCCATCTCCTTCTCACATCACCACTACTTGTTATCACCTCCCCATTTGCGCCCTTCACTGAAGTTCCCATTTGCTCCCTTGTCTTACGCACTTTATTTACCTCCTTCCAGAACATCTTTTTATTCTCCCTGAAATTTAATGATACTCTCTCACCCCAACTCTCATTTGCCCTTTTTTTCACCTCTTGCACCTTTCTCTTGACCTCCTGTCTCTTTCTTTTATACATCTCCCACTCAATTGCATTTTTTCCCTGCAAAAATCGTCCAAATGCCTCTCTCTTCTCTTTCACTAATACTCTTACTTCTTCATCCCACCACTCACTACCCTTTCTAACCAACCCACCTCCCACTCTTCTCATGCCACAAGCATGGGGATAGGGGAGAAAGAATATTTCCCACTCATTCCTCACGTGTCGTGGAAGGCGACTAAAGGAGACGGGAGTGGGGGAATGGAAACCCTCCCCTCTTTGTATTTTAACTTTCTAAAAGGGGAAATAGAAGAAGGAGTCACGTGGGGAGTGTTCATCCCACTCGAGGGCTCACACTGTGGTGTTTAAATGTATGTAGAAGTAACCAAGATGAGAAAAGGTGAGAGATAGGTAGTATGTTTGCGGAAAGAATTCTGGATGTTTTGGTTTTGAGTAAAACGAATCTCAAGGGTAGAGGGGAAGAGTGGTTTACGAATGTCTTGGGAGTAGAGTCAGGGGTTAGTGAGAGGACAAGAGCAAGGGAAGTAGTAGCACTACCCTTAAAACAGGAGTGGTGGGAGTATGTGATAGAGTGTAAGAAAGTAAACTCTAGATTGATATGGGTAAAACTGAAAGTTGATGGAGAGAGATGGGTGATTATTAGTAGTTTTGATGCACGAGACCGATTTATAGTGATGGGTGATTTGAATGCAAAGGTAGTAATGTGGCAATTGAGGGAATAATTGATTTACATGGGATGTTCAGTGTCTTAAATCTAAATGGTGAAGAGCTTGTAGAATTATGTGCTGAAAAAGGATCGGAGATTTGGAATACCTGGTTTAAAAAGACAGTAACATAAGTATCCATATGTAAGTACGAGAGATGGCCAGAGGGATTTATTGGATTAGGTGTTAATTGATAGGCGCGCGAAAGAGATACATTTGGATGTTAATGTGCTGAGAAGTGCAACTGAAGGGATGTCTGATCATTATCTTGTGGAGGCGAAGGTGAAGATTTGTAGAGATTTTCACAAAAGAAGAGAGAATGTTGGGGGAAGAGAGTCGTGAGAGAGAGTGAGCTTGGGAAGGAGACTTGTGTGAGGAAGTACGAGGAGAGACTGAGTACAGAATGGAAAAAGGTGAGAACAAAGGAGGTAAGGGGAGTGGGGGAGGAATGGGATGTATTTAGGGAAGCAGTGATGGCTTTCGCAAAAGATGCTTGTGGCATGAGAAGCGTGGGAGGTGGGCAGATTAGGAAGGGTAGTGAGTGGTGGGATGAAGAAGTATGATTATTAGTGAAAGAGAAGAGAGAGCATTTGGACGATTTTTGCAGGAAACTAATGCAAGTGACTTGGACATGTATAAAAGAAAGAGGCAGGAGGTCAAGAGAATGGTGCAAGAGGTGAAAAAGAGGGCAAATGAGAGGTGAGAGAGTATCATCAAATTTTAGGGAGAATAAAAAGATGTTTTGGAAGGAGGTAAATAAAGTGCGTAAGACAAATGGGAACTTTAGTGAAGAGGGCTAATGGGGAAATGATAACAAGTAGTTGTGATGTGAGAAGGAAATGGAGTGAGTATTTTGAAGGTTTGTTGGATACGTTTAATGATAGAGTGGCAGATATAGAGTGTGTTTGTCGAGGTGGTGTGGAAAGTGAAAGGATAAGGGAGAATGAGTTGGTAAACAGAGAAGAGGTAGTAAAAGTTTTGCGGAAGATGAAAGCCGGCAAGGCATCAGGGTTTCGATGGTATTGTAGTGTAATTTATTAGAAAAAGGGGTGACTGTATCGTTGACTGGCTGGTAAGGTTATATGATGTATGTATGACTTATTGTGAGGTGCCTGAGGAATGGAAGAATGCTTGCATAGTGCCATTATACAAAGGCAAAGGGGATAAATGTGAGTGCTCAAATTACAGAGGTATAAGTTTGTTGAGTATTCATGGGAAATTATATGGAAGGGTATTGATTGAGAGTGTGAAGGCATGTGAAGAGCATCAGATTGGGGAAGAGCAGTGTGGTTTTAGAGGTGGTAAAGGATGTGTGGATCAGGTGTTTGCTTTGAAGAATGTATGTGAGAAATACATAGGAAAGCAAATGGATTTGTATGTAGCATTTATGGATCTAGAGTTGACATATGATAGAGTTGATAGAGATGCTCTGTGGAAGGTATTAAGAATATATGGTGTGGGAGGTAAGTTGTTAGAAGCAGTGAAAAGTTTTTATCGTGGATGTAAGGCATGTGTGCGTGTAGAAAGAGAGGAAAGTGATTGGTTCTCAGTGAATGTAGGTTTGCGGCAGGAGTGCGTGATGTCTCCATGGTTGTTTAATTTGTTTATGGATAGGGTTGTTAGGGAGGTGAATGCAAGAGTTTTGAAAAGTGGGACATGTATGCAGTCTGTTGTGGATGAGAGAGCTTGGGAAGTGAGTCAGTTGTTGTTCGTTGATGATACAGAGCTGGTGGCTGATTTGTGTGAGAAACTGCAGAAGGTGGTGACTGAGTTTGGCAAAGAGTGTGAAAGAAGAAAGTTAAGAATAAATGTGAATAAGAGCAAGGTTATTAGGTACAGTAGAGTTGAGGGACAAGTCAATTGGGAGGTAAGTTTGAATGGAGAAAAACTGGAGGAAGTGAAGTGTTTTAGATATCTGGGAGTGGACTTGGCAGCGGATGGAACCATGGAAGCGGAAGTGAATCATCGGGTGGGGGAGGGGGGGGGAGTTCTGGGAGCGTTGAAGAATGTGTGGAAGTCGAGAACATTATCTCGGAAAGCAAAAATGGGTATGTTTGAAGGAATAGTGGTTCCAACAATGTTATATGTTTGCAAAGCGTGGGCTGTAAATAGAGTTGTACGGAGGAGGGTGGATGTACTTTAAATGAGATGTTTGAGGAGAATATGTGGTTCGAGGTCGTTTGATCGAGTAAGTAATAATAGGGTAAGAGAGATGTGTGGTAATAAAAAGAGTGTGGTTGAGAGAGCAAAAGAGGGTGTTTTGAAACGCTTTGGTCACATGGAGAGAATGAGTGAGGAAAGATTGACCAAGAGGATATATGTGTCAGAGGTGGAGGTAACGAGGAGAAGTGGGAGACCAAATTGGAGGTGGAAAGATGGAGTGAAAAAGATTTTGAGTGATCGGAGCCTGAACATGCAGGAGGATGAAAGTCTTGCAAGGAATAGAGTGAATTGGAACGATGTCGTATACCGAGGTCGACGTGCTGTCAGTGGATTGAACCAGGGCATGTGAAGCGTCTGGGGTAAACCATGGAACGTCCTGTGGGGTCTGGATGTGGAAAGGGAGCTGTGGATTCGGTGCATTATTACATGACAGCTAGAGACTGAGTGTGAACGAATGGGGCCTTTGTTGTCTTTTCCTAGCGCTACACCGCCCACATGAGGGGGGAGATTGTTATTTTATGTGTGACGGGGTGGCGATGGAAATGAATAAAGGCAGACTGTGTGAATTATATACATGTGTATATATCTATATGTCTGTGTATCTGTATATATGTATACGTTGAGATGTATAGGTATGTATATTTGCGTGTGTGGACGTGTATGTATATACATGTGTATGTGGATGGGTTGGGCCATTCTTCCGTCTGTTTCCTTGCGTTTCCTCACTAACGCGGGAGACAGCGACAAAGTAAGATAAATGAATAAAGTAGATAAACATATACATATATATATATATATATATATATATATATATATATATATATATATATATATATATATATATATATATATATATATATATATATTTTTTTTTTTTTTTTTTTTTTGCTTTGTCGCTGTCTCCCGCGTTTGCGAGGTAGCGCAAGGAAACAGACGAAAGAAATGGCCCAACCCACCCCCATACACATGTATATACATACGTCCACACACGCAAAATATACATACCTACACAGCTTTCCATGGTTTACCCCAGACGCTTCACATGCCTCCCTATATATATATATATATATATATATATATATATATATATATATATATATATATATATATATATATATATATATATATATATATATATATATATATATATATATATATATATATATATATATATATATATATATATATATATATATATATATATATATATATATATATATATATATATATATATATATATATATATATATATATATATATATATATATATATATATATATATATATATATATATATATATATATATATATACATATATATATATAAATATATATATATATATATATATATATATATATATATATATATATATATATATATATATATATATATATATATATATATATATATATATATATATATATATATATATATATATATATATATATATATTTATATATATATATATATATATATATATATATATATATATATATATATATATAAATATATATATATATATATAAATATATATATATATATACATATATATGTATATATATATATATATATATATATATATATATATATATATATATATATATATATATATATATATATATATATATATATATATATATATATATATATATATATATATATATAAATATATATATATATGTGTATATATATATATATATATATATATATATATATATATATATATATATATATATATATATATATATATATATATATATATATATATATCGGAAAGCAAAAATGAGTATGTTTGAAGGAATAGTGGTTCCAACAATGTTGTATGGTTGCGAGGCGTGGGCTATGGATGGAGTTGTGCGCAGGAGGATGGATGTGCTGGAAATGAGATGTTTGAGGACAATGTGTGGTGTGAGGTGGTTTGATCGAGTAAGTAACGTAAGGGTAAGAGAGATGTGTGGAAATAAAAAGAGCGTGGTTGAGAGAGCAGAAGAGGGTGTTTTGAAATGGTTTGGGCACATGGAGAGAATGAGTGAGGAAAGATTGACCAAGAGGATATATGTGTCGGAGGTGGAGGGAACGAGGAGAAGAGGGAGACCAAATTGGAGGTGGAAAGATGGAGTGAAAAAGATTTTGTGTGATCGGGGCCTGAACATGCAGGAGGGTGAAAGGAGGGCAAGGAATAGAGTGAATTGGAGCGATGTGGTATATCGGGTTGACGTGCTGTCAGTGGATTGAGTCAAGGCATGTGAAGCGTCTGGGGTAAACCATGGAAAGCTGTGTAGGTATGTATATTTGCGTGTGTGGACGTATGTATATACTTGTGTATGGGGGTGGGTTGGGCCATTTCTTTCGTCTGTTTCCTTGCGCTACCTCGCAAACGCGGGAGACAGCGA
>NC_092242.1:30814874-30821560 GCF_036320965.1 Panulirus ornatus
ACATTACTCATCTTTGAATTCAAATCACCCATCACTATAACCCGGTCTTGTGCATCAAAACTACTAACACACTCATTCAGCTGCTCCCAAAACACTTACCTCTCATGATCTTTCTTCTCATGCCCAGGTGCATATGCACCAATAATCACCCATCTCCCTCCATCAACTTTCAGTTTTACCCATATCAATCTAGAGTTTACATTCTTACACTATATCACATACTCCTACATATATAATATATATGTGTAATAAAATGATATATAATACATATATATTATTAATATATTTTATATTTTGCTTTGTCGCTGCCTCCCGCGTTAGCTAGGTAGCGCAAGGAAACAGACGAAAGAATGGCCCAACCCGCCCACATACACCTGTATATACATACACGTCCACACACGCAAATATACATACCTATACATCTCAATGTACACATATATATACACACACAGATATATACATATATACACATGTACATAATTCATACTGTCTGCCTTTATCTATTCCCATCGCCACCTCGCCACATATGGAATAACAGCCCCCTCCCCCCACATGTGTGAGAGGTAGCGCTAGGAAAAGACAACAAAGGCCTCATTCGTTCACACTCAGTCTCTAGCTGTCATGTAATAATGCACCGAAACCACAGCTCCCTTTCCACATCCAGGCCCCACACAACTTTCCATGGTTTACCCCAGACGCTTCACATACCCTGGTTCAATCCACTGACAGCACGTAGACCCCGGTATACCACATCGTTCCAATTCACTCTATTCCTTGCACGCCTTTCACACTTCTGCATGTTTAGACCCCTATCACTCAAAATCTTTTTCATTCCATCTTTCAATCTTCAATTTGGTTTCCCACTTCTCCTCGTTCCCCCCACCTCTGACACATATATCCTCTTGGTCAATTTTTCCTCACTCATTCTCTTCATGTGACCAAACCATTTCAAAACACACTATTCTGCTCTCTCAACCACACTCTTTTTATTTCCACACATCTCTCTTACCCTTTCATTACTTACTCGATCAAATCACCTCACACCTCTGTCCATTGCTCACGCCTCGCAGATATACAACTTTGTTGGAGCCACTATTCCTTCAAACATACCCATTTTTGCTTTCCGAGATAATGTTCTCGACTTCCAAACATTCTTCAAGGCTTTCAGAATTTTCGCCCCCTCCCGCACCCTATGATTCACTTCCGCTTCCATGGCTCCATCCGCTGCCAGATCCAATCCCAGATATCTAGAACACTTCACTTCCTCCAGACTTTCTCCATTCAAACTTACCTCCCAACTGACTTGACTCTCAACCCTACTGTACCTAATAACCTTGCTCTTATTCACATTTACTCTCAACTTTCTTCTTTCACACACTTCTCCAAACTCAGTCACCAGGTTCTGCAGTTTCTCACATGAATCAGCCACCAGCGCTGTATCATCAGCGAACAACAACTGACTCACTTAACAAGCTCTCTCATCCACAACAGACTGCATACTTGTCCCTCTTTCCAAAACTCTTGCATTCACCTCCCTAGCAACCCCATCCATAAACAAACTGAACATCCACGGAGACATCACACACCCCTACCGCAAACCTACATTCACTGAGAACCAATCACTCTCCCCTCTTCCTACACGTACACATGCCTTACATCCTCGATAAAAACTTTTCACTGCTTCTAACAACTTGCCTCCCACACCATATATTCTTAATACCTTCCACAGAGCATCTCTGTCATCTCTATCATATGCCTTCTCCAGATCCATAAATGCTACATACAAATCCATTTGCTTTTCTAAGTATTTCTCACATACATTCTTCAAAGCAAACTCCTGATTCACACATCCTCTACCACTTCTGAAACCACACTGCTCTTCCCTAATCTGATGCTCTGTACATGCCTTCACCCTCTCAGTCAATACTCTCACATATAATTTCCCAGGAATTCTCAACAAACTTATACCTCTGTAATTTGAGCATTCACTCTTATCACCTTTGCATTTGTACAATGGCTCTATGCAAGCATTCCGCCAATCTTTAGGCACCTCACCATGAATCATACATACATTAAATAACCTTGCCAACCAGTCAACAATACAGTCACCCCCTTTTTTAATAAATTCCACTGCAATACCATCCAAACCTGCTACCTTGCCCGCTTTCATTTTCCGCAAAGCTTTTACTACCTCTTTTCTGTTTACCAAATCATTTTCCCCAACCCTCTCAATTTGCACACCACCTCGACCAAAACACCCTATATCTGCCAATCTATCATCAAACACATTCGACAAACCTTCAAAATACTCACTCCATCTCCTTCTCACATCACCACTACTTGTTATCACCTCCCCACTTGCCCCCTTCACCGAAGTTCCCATTTGCTCCCTTGTCTTACGCACTTTATTTACCTCCTTCCAAAACATCTTTTTATTCTTCCTGAAATTTAATGATACTCTCTCACCCCAACTCTCATTTGCCCTCTTTTTCACCTGTTGCACCTTTCTTTTGACCTCCTGCCTCTTTCTTTTATACCTCTCCCACTCATTTGCATTTTTTCCCTGTAAAAATCGTCCAAATGCCTCTCTCTTCTTTTTCACTAATAATCTTACTTCTTCATCCCACCATTCACTACCTTTTCTAATCAACCCATATATGTATATGTTGGAAAGGATCACAATTTTGAGCGTGATCAAGATATTCCTATGAGTGCACGGGGAAAATGAAAAACGAAAAGTTCTCAAGTGCACTCTCGTAAAATAGTCGCATCATCAGGGGAGACACAAGAGAGAAATATAACAGTCAGTTGATATACGTCGAAGAGACGAAGCTAGGACGCCATTTGGTAAACATGTTTACCAAATGGCGTCTTAGCTTCGTCTCTTCGATGTATATCAAAAAAGTTCCCAAGTGCACTTTCGTGTAATAATCACGTCATCAGGGGAGACACAAGAGAGAAATATAACAGTCAGTTGATATACGTCGAAGAGACGAAGCTAGGACGCCATTTGGTAAACATGTTTACCAAATGGTAATGGAGGCAAGTTGTTAGAAGCAGTGAAAAGTTTTTATCGAGGATGTAAGGCATGTGCACGTGTAGGAAGAGAGGAAAGTGATTGGTTCTCAGTGAATGTAGGTTTCCGGCAGGGGTGTGTGATGTCTCCATGGTTGTTTAATTTGTTTATGGATGGGGTTGTTAGGGAGGTAAATGCAAGAGTTTTGGAAAGAGGGGCAAGTATGAAGTCTGTTGGGAATGAGAGAGCTTGGGAAGTGAGTCAGTTGTTGTTCGCTGATGATACAGCGCTGGTGGCTGATTCATGTGAGAAACTGCAGAAGCTGGTGACTGAGTTTGGTAAAGTGTGTGGAAGAAGAAAGTTAAGAGTAAATGTGAATAAGAGCAAGGTTATTAGGTACAGTAGGGTTGAGGGTCAAGTCAATTGGGAGGTGAGTTTGAATGGAGAAAAACTGGAGGAAGTGAAGTGTTTTAGATATCTGGGAGTGGATCTGGCAGCGGATGGAACCATGGAAGCGGAAGTGGATCATAGGGTGGGGGAGGGGGCGAAAATTCTGGGGGCCTTGAAGAATGTGTGGAAGTCGAGAACATTATCTCGGAAAGCAAAAATGGGTATGTTTGAAGGAATAGTGGTTCCAACAATGTTGTATATATATATATATATATATATATATATATATATATATATATATATATATATATATATATATATATATATATATATATATATATATATATATATATATATATATATATATATATATAGATATACATATATATATATATATATATATATATATATATATATATATTTTTTTTTTTTTTTTTTTTTTTTTTTTATACTTTGTCGCTGTCTCCCGCGTTTGCGAGGTAGCGCAAGGAAACAGACGAAAGAAATGGCCCAACCCCCCCCATACACATGTACATACACACGTCCACACACACAAATATACATACCTACACAGCTTTCCATGGTTTACCCCGGACGCTTCACATGCCTTGATTCAATCCACTGACAGCACGTCAACCCCTGTATACCACATCGCTCCAATTCACTCTATTCCTTGCCCTCCTTTCACCCTCCTGCATGTTCAGGCCCCGATCACACAAAATCTTTTTCACTCCATCTTTCCACCTCCAATTTGGTCTCCCTCTTCTCCTCGTTCCCTCCACCTCCGACACATATATCCTCTTGGTCAATCTTTCCTCACTCATTCTCTCCATGTGCCCAAACCATTTTAAAACACCCTCTTCTGCTCTCTCAACCACGCTCTTTTTATTTCCACACATCTCTCTTACCCTTACGTTACTTACTCGATCAAACCACCTCACACCACACATTATCCTCAAACATCTCATTTCCAGCACATCCATCCTCCTGCGCACAACTCTATCCATAGCCCACGCCTCGCAACCATACAACATTGTTGGAACTACTATTCCTTCAAACATACCCATTTTTGCTTTCCGGGATAATGTTCTCGACTTCCACACATTTTTCAAGGCTCCCAAAATTTTCGCCCCCTCCCCCACCCTATGATCCACTTCCGCTTCCATGGTTCCATCCGCTGACAGATCCACTCCCAGATATCTAAAACACTTCACTTCCTCCAGTTCTTCACCATACAAACTCACCTCCCAATTGACTTGACCCTCAACCCTACTGTACCTAATAACCTTGCTCTTATTCACATTTACTCTTAACTTTCTTCTTCCACACACTTTACCAAACTCAGTCACCAGCTTCTGCAGTTTCTCACATGAATCCGCCACCAGCGCTGTATCATCAGCGAACAACAACTGACTCACTTCCCAAGCTCTCTCATCCCCAACAGACTTCATACTTGCCCCTCTTTCCAAGACTCTTGCATTTACCTCCCTAACAACCCCATCCATAAACAAATTAAACAACCATGGAGACATCACACACCCCTGCCGCAAACCTACATTCACTGAGAACCAATCACTTTCCTCTCTTCCTACACGTACACATGCCTTACATCCTCGATAAAAACTTTTCACTGCTTCTAACAACTTGCCTCCCACACCATATATTCTTAATACCTTCCACAGAGCATCTCTATCAACTCTATCATATGCCTTCTCCAGATCCATAAATGCTACATACAAATCCATTTGCTTTTCTAAGTATTTCTCACATACATTCTTCAAAGCAAACACCTGATCCACACATCCTCTACCACTTCTGAAACCACACTGCTCTTCCCCAATCTGATGCTCTGTACATGCCTTCACCCTCTCAATCAATACCCTCCCATATAATTTACCAGGAATACTCAACAAACTTATACCTCTGTAATTTGAGCACTCACTCTTATCCCCTTTGCCTTTGTACAATGGCACTATGCACGCATTCCGCCAATCCTCAGGCACCTCACCATGAGTCATACATACATTAAATAACCTTACCAACCAGTCAACAATACAGTCACCCCCTTTTTAATAAATTCCACAGCAATACCATCCAAACCTGCTGCCTTGCCGGCTTTCATCTTCCGCAAAGCTTTTACTACCTCTTCTCTGTTTACCAAATCATTTTCCCTAACCCTCTCACTTTGCACACCACCTCGACCCAAACACCCTATATCTGCCACTCTGTCATCAGACACATTCAACAAACCTTCAAAATACTCATTCCATCTCCTTCTCACATCACCACTACTTGTTATCACCTCCCCATTTACGCCCTTCACTGAAGTTCCCATTTGCTCCCTTGTCTTACGCACCCTATTTACCTCCTTCCAGAACATCTTTTTATTCTCCCTAAAATTTAATGATAGTCTCTCACCCCAACTCTCATTTGCCCTTTTTTCACCTCTTGCACCTTTCTCTTATATATATATATATATATATATATATATATATATATATATATATATATATATATATATATATATATATATATATATATATATATATATATATATATATACATATATATATATATATATATATATATATATATATATATATATATATATATATATATATATATATATATAACTTCTCACTTTAAAGGAGGTGACATTTCTATGTTCCTGGAACAAGTGCAGCCTATGGCTGCAGCAGCCTTTAGAAAAGTCTTGTGTAACACCAAGACTCCTTCAAAGAAATTGATCCTTGAGTATCTATAAATATTTTTTTTTTTTCAAACATACTTGCCACTTCCAGCACTAACGAGGTAGAACCAAGAACAGATGACCGAGCCTTAGAGGGAAAAATCATCACTTGCCCTGCATCTCTGCTCCTTCTTTTGGAAAAGTAAAAAAGATGAGAAAGAGTGAAAGGATGTGATCCCTGTGTGATGTGGGTAACAACTAAAGCTGATTATGGTGATAATCAGTGCTCATGCACCTTGCCACGAGAAGACTGAGGAAGAAATGCAAGTGTTTTAGAAGGGGTTGAGTGAGTGTGTCTCCAGTTCAGATGTGAGATTGTGTATTAGTGATGTGTGATTTGAACACAAAAATAGGTAGTGTGTCAACTGAAGGTGTAATTGGGAGGCACGCAGTATTCAGTGATATAAATGGTTATAGTGAACAGTTGGTTGAGTTGTTACACTGAAAAAGGACCTGGAGATTAGGATAACTGTTTCATATGAGACCCATGTGAGTTAGTAGCAAAGCTTGTACATTGGCATTACTGGATTA
>NC_092242.1:30821660-30828470 GCF_036320965.1 Panulirus ornatus
AATTTCATTGTTATTTTCTCGTGGATAATAGAGTTGATATCGGTGATAGCATTATCCAGTCAATACAACGATCATAATTCCAACGTGATTAACAAGGCAATTTGTTTCTTGTCCCATTCTTATTACTATATTTATGTTGCTTAAGTCTACAGAAAGGACCCTTACCAGTATGACCAACATAATTTTTCACAAATTTCCACTTGGCACTTTAAAGATGCATCCAGAGAATTTTCTGGTGAAATTCCTGATTTTAAGATTTTCTTATTAGTATTATTGTTGCTAAAGACAACATTTACATTAAAGGATTTAAGCAACATTGGAAGTAAAGTGAAATTATTATCAAAAGGTAGATCTAAAAGCTTCTTGGTGTCAATGGGAGGTTTGGGCTCACCTCTATAAAATGATTTCTTTGCTAACTTTAGGGATTTATCAATGACAGATCTAGGGTACTTTAACTTAGATTCAATAGAGTATATTTTCTCATACTCATCATCAATAAACTCTGGACTACAAATAAGTAATAGTTACTTTTGTCTAAAATCACAACAGTGTTAGCCTTATCTGCTGTAGTAATATGTATGTCCATGTCTTTTTTTAAGAAAATGA
Organism: Panulirus ornatus; assembly: GCF_036320965.1. Lineage (NCBI taxonomy): Eukaryota > Metazoa > Arthropoda > Malacostraca > Decapoda > Palinuridae > Panulirus > Panulirus ornatus. The sequence continues at coordinate 30,822,267 of NC_092242.1, forward strand.
AAATAATGGTATGTTGCCATTTTTAGATTGCATGATCCATAGGCAAGGAAACAAGTCTAAGTTTAGCACATACAGAAAACCCACCAATATATGCTCATATATCCATTATTACTCATCTCAACATGACAGAATTAAATTATCATCATTTCAATCTATGTTCCTTAGGGCATTACGCATTTGCAGTCCAGAGATTATTGATGATGAGTATGAGAAGATATATTCTATTAGATCTAAGTGAAAGTACCCTAGATCTTTCATTGATAAAACCCTCAAGTTAGCAAAGAAATCATTTTACAGAGTTGAGCCCAAACCTCCCATTGACAAGAAGAATCTTTTAGTTCTCCCTCTTAATGGTATTTTCACTTTACTTTCCATGTTGCTCAAATCCTTCAATGTAAATGTTGCCTTTAGCAACAGTAATACGATGAAGAATATCTTAATCAGGAATTCACCAGAAAATCCTCTTGGATGCATCTATAAAGTACCATGTGGAAATTGTGATAAATTTCATGTTAGTCAGACTGGTAAGGATCTTTCTGTTAGACTTAAGCAACATAAACATAGTATAAGAACGGTACAAGAATCAAATGCCTTGTTTAACCACGTTAAAAACTATGATCTTTGTATTGACTGGAGTAAGGCCATCTCAGTTATTAACTCTGACGCAATTATTATCAAGAGAAATATCATTGAATCTTCTATTATTGAATACACAAAGGATTATAATCTTAATGTTAGTGATGGTCTATACAAATTAGATAACTTAATTGTTGATAAAATTTGCAAAATGATAAGTTTATGACGCTCGTTGTATGTTTTGGACAATCACATGTTTGCCAAATGACGTCCTAGCTTCGTCTTTTCGATGTATATCAACTGACTTATATTTCTCTCTTGTGTCTCCTCTGATGATGTGATTATCACACGAAAGTTCACTTGAGAACTTATCGTCTTTCATTTTCCAAGTGGACTCCTAGGAACATCTTGATCACGCGAAATATATATATATATATATATATATATATATATATATATATATATATATATATATATTTTTTTTTTTTCTTTTTTTTTCATACTATTCGCCATTTCCCGCGTTTGCGAGGTAGCGTTAAGAACAGAGGACTGGGCCTTAGAGAGAAAATCCTCACCGTGCCCCCCCCTCTGTCCCTTCTTTCGGAAAATAAAAAAAAAACAAGAGGGGAGGATTTCCAACCACCCGCTCCCTCCCCTTTTAGTCGCCTTCTACGACACGTAGGGAATACGTGGGAAGTATTCTTTCTCCCCTATCCTATATATATATATATATATATATATATATATATATATATATATATATATATATATATATATATATATATATATATATATATATATATATATATATATATATATATATATTTATTTATCTATTTATCTATTTATTTATTTTGCTTTGTCGCTGTCTCCCGCGTTTCCAAAGTAGCGCAATGAAACAGACGAAAGAATGGCCTAACCCACCAACATACACATGTATAGACATATACGTCCACACACGCAAATATACTTACCTATACATCTTAACGTATACATATATATATACACACACACAGATATATAGATATATATATACATGTAAACAATTCATACTGTCTACCTTTAATCATTCCTATCGCCACCCCACCACACATGAAATAACATCCCCCTCCCCCCTCATGTGTGCGAGGTAGCGCTAGGAAAAGACAACAAAGGCCACATTCGTTCACGCTCAGTCTCTAGCTGTCATTTAATAATGCACCGACACCAAAGCTCCCTTTCCACATCCAGGCCCCACAGAACTTTCATGGTTTACCCCAGACGCTTCACATGCCCTAGATCAATTCATTGACAGAACGTCGATCCCGGTATACCATATCGTTCCAATTCACTCTATTCCTTGTACGCCTTTCACCCTCCTGCATGTTTAGACCCCGATCACTCAAAATCTTTTTCACTCCATCTTTCCACCTCCAATTTGGTCTCCTACTTCTCCTCGTTCCCTCCACCTCTGACACATATATCCTCTTTGTCAATATTTATTCACTCATTCTCTCCATGTGACCAAACCATTTCAAAACACCCTCTTCTGCTCTCTCAACCACACTCTTTTTATTACCACACATCTCTCTTACCCTATTCTTACTTACTCGATCAAACCACCTCACACCACATATTGTCCTCAAACATCTCATTTCCAGTACATCCACCCTCCTCTGCAAAACTCTATCCATAGCCCACGCCTCGCAACCATATAACATTGTTGGAACTACTATTCATTCAAACATATCCATTTTTGCTTTCCGAGATAATGTTCTCGACTTCCACACATTCTTCAAGGCTCCCAGAATTTTCGTCCCCTCCCCCACCCTATGATTCACTTCCGCTTCCATGGTTCCATCCGCTGCCAGATCCACTCCCAGATATCTAAAACACTTCACTTCCTCCAGACTTTCTCCATTCAAACTTATCTCCCAATTGACTTGACCCTCAATCCTACTATACCTGATAACCTTATTCACATTTACTCTCAACTTTCTTCTTTCAGACACTTTACGAAACTCAGTCACCAGCTTCTGCAGTTTCTTACATGAATCAGCCACCAGCGCTGTATCATCAGCGAACAACAACTGACTCACTTCCCAAGCTCTCTCATCCTCAACAGACTCTATACTTGATGCTCTTTCCAAAACTCTTGCATTCACCTCCCTAACAACCCCATCCATAAGCAAATTAAACAACCATGGAGACATCACACACCCCTACCGTAAACCTACATTCACTGAGAACCAATCACTTTCCTCTCTTCCTACACGTACATATGCCTCACATCGTAGATAAAAACTTTTCACTGCTTCTAACAACTTGCATCCCACGCTATATATTCTTAAAAACTTCCACAAATCATCTTTATCAACTCTATCATATGCCTTCTCCAGATCCATAAATGCTACATACAAATCCATTTGCTTTTCTAAGTATTTTTCACATACATTCTTCAAAGCAAACACTTGATCCACACATCCACTACCACTTCTGAAACCACACTGCTCTTCCCCAATCTGATGCTCTGTACATGCCTTCCCCTCTCAATCAATACCCTCCCGCATAATTTACCAGGAATACTCAACAAACTTATCCCTCTGTAATTTGAGCACTCACCTTTGTCACCTTTGCCTTTGTACAATGGCACTATGCAAGCATTCCTCCAATCCTCAGGCACCTCACCATGAGTCATACATATATTAAATATCCTTACCGACCAGTCAACAATACAGTCACCCCCTTTTCCAATAAATTCCCCTTTAATACCATCCAAACCCGCTGCCTTGCCGGCTTTTATCTTCCGCAAAGCTTTTACTACCTCTTCTCTGTTTACCAAATCATTTTCCCTAACCCTCTCGCTTTGCACACCACCTCGACCAAAACACCCTATATCTGCCACTCTATCGTCATACACATTCAACAGACCTTCAAAATACTCACTCCATCTACTTCCCACATCACCACTACTTGTTATCACCTCCCCATTAGCCCCTTCACTGAAGTTCCTATTTGTTCACTTGTCTTACTTTGTTTACATCCTTCCAAAACATCTTTTTATTCTCCCTAAAATTTAATGACACTCTCTAACCCCAACTCTCATTTGCCCTCTTTTTCACCTCTTGCACCTTTCTCTTGACCTCCTGTCTCTTTATTTGATACATCTCCCACTCGTTTGCATTATTTCCCTGCAAAAATCGTCCAAATGCCTCTCTCTTCTCTTTCACTGATAACCTTAATTCTTCATCCCACCACTCACTACCCATTCTAATCTGCCTACCCCCCACGCCTCTCATACAACAAGCATCTTTTGCGCAAGCCATCACTGCTTCCAAAAATACATCCCATTCGTCCCCCATTCCCTTTACCTCCTTTGTTCTCACCTTTTTCCGTTCTGTACTCAGAGTCTCCTGGTACTTCCTTACACAAGTCTCCTTCCCAAGCTCACTTACTCTCACCAATCTCTTCACTCCAACATTCTCTCTTCTTTTCTGGACACTTCTACAAATCTTCACCTTCGCCTCGACAAGATAATGATCAGACATCCTTCCAGTTGCACCTCTTAGCACATTAATATCCAAAAGTCTCTCTTTTGTGAGCCTATCAATTACACGTAATCCAATAACACTCTGTGGCAATCTCTCCTACTTACATACATATACCTTTGTATATCTCGCATTTTAAATCAGGTATTTTCAATCACCAGTCCCTTTTCAGCACATTAATCTACAAGGTCTTCATCATTTCAATTCCCAACAATGAACACCCCAGGTATACCAATTATTCCCTCAACTGCCACATTACTCACCTTTGAATTCAAATCACCCATCACTATAACCCGGTCTTGTGCATCAAAACTACTAACACACTCATTCAGCTGCTCCCAAAACACTTACCTCTCATGACCTTTCTTCTCATGCCCAGGTGCATATGCACCAATAATCACCCATCTCCCTCCATCAACTTTCAGTTTTACCCATATCAATTTAGAGTTTACATTCTTACACTATATCACATACTCCTACATATATAATATATATGTGTAATAAAATGATATATAATACATATATATTATTAATATATTTTATATTTTGCTTTGTCGCTGCCTCCCGCGTTAGCTAGGTAGCGCAAGGAAACAGACGAAAGAATGGCCCAACCCGCCCACATACACCTGTATATACAGACACGTCCACACACGCAAATATACATACCTATACATCTCAATGTACACATATATATACACACACAGATATATACATATATACACATGTACATAATTCATACTGTCTGCCTTTATTTATTCCCATCGCCACCTCGCCACATATGGAATAACAGCCCCCTCCCCCCACATGTGTGAGAGGTAGCGCTAGGAAAAGACAATAAAGGCCCCATTCGTTCACACTCAGTCTCTAGCTGTCATGTAATAATGCACCGAAACCACACCTCCCTTTCCACATCCAGGCCCCACACAACTTTCCATGGTTTACCCCAGACGCTTCACATGCCCTGCTTCAATCCACTGACAGCACGTAGACCCCGGTATACCACATCGTTCCAATTCACTCTATTCCTTGCACACCTTTCACACTTCTGCATGTTTAGACCCCGATCACTCAAAATCTTTTTCATTCCATCTTTCAATCTTCAATTTGGTTTCCCACTTCTCCTCGTTCCCTCCACCTCTGACACATGTATCCTCTTTTTCAATTTTTCCTCACTCATTCTCTTCATGTGACCAAACCATTTCAAAACACCCTATTCTGTTCTCTCAACCACACTCTTTTTATTTCCACACATCTCTCTTACCCTTTCATTACTTACTTGATCAAACCACCTCACACCTCTATCAATTGCTCACGCCTCGCAGATATACAACTTTGTTGGAACCACTATTCCTTCAAACATAGCCATTTTTGCTTTCCGAGATAATGTTCTCGACTTCCAAACATTTTTCAAGGCTTTCAGAATTTTCGCCCCCTCCCCCACCCTATGATTCACTTCCGCTTCCATGGCTCCATCCACTGCCAGATCCAATCCCAGATATCTAGAACACTTCACTTCCTCCAGACTTTCTCCATTCAAACTTACCTCCCAACTGACTTGCCTCTCAACCCTACTGTACCTAATAACCTTGCTCTTATTCACATTTACTCTCAACTTTCTTTTTTCACACACTTTTCCAAACTCAGTCACTAGGTTCTGCAGTTTCTCACATGAATCAGCCACCAGCGCTGTATCATCAGCGAACAACAACTGACTCACTTAACAAGCTCTCTCATCCACAACAGACTGCATACTTGTCCCTCTTTCCAAAACTCTTGCATTCACCTCCCTAGCAACCCCATCCATAAACAAATTGAACACCCACGGAGACATCACACACCCCGACCGCAAACCTACATTCACTGAGAACCAATCACTCTCCCCTCTTCCTACACGTACACATACCTTACATCCTCGATAAAAACTTTTCACTGCTTCTAACAACTTGCCTCCCACACCATATATTCTTAATACCTTCCACAGAGCATCTGTATCATCTCTATCATATGCCTTCTCCAGATCCATAAATGCTACATACATATCCATTTGCTTTTCTAAGTATTTCTCACATACATTCTTCAAAGCAAACTCCTGATTCACACA
>NC_092242.1:30828570-30846788 GCF_036320965.1 Panulirus ornatus
TACGGAAAACAGACAGACATAGATCACATTACTGTACGTCCTATTTTCATTGACGGGATATTAACTGGTGATAGTCTGACTTTCATCCGCTGATTCAAACATATGATATTAGTCTGTCCATAAACGAAGTCATGTCTAAGAAGTAAACTTCAGAGTACATTCACGTATGTTACAAGATAACTTATAGAACCTATAATTATTCAACGTACAATGTTAGCCGGAAATATTCATAGTATTCACGAGAGGTGGTTGACTTAATCCTCGGTGCTTCGTGGTTTATGAAAATGGGAAAAATGAAGGAAGTGAGTCTTAAAGGTACAATGTTGAGGTCCAGCGACTAATATGACTGAGGTAAAAAGACGTCAACCATTCCGAGGCTCCAGCTGGGAGCTGATACAAGTCCCAGGGTTAGCCTGGGGATTATGCCTGAGATGACTAAGCTAAGAAATTTACGACGGATCTCATGGGAAACATGAAATATCTGCTGGATATTTGGGTGTTTTAATAATAAGTCAGCTGTATATTACAGTCAGATGTTGCATATCGTCTTAGTAGATCTAAAAAGCTGAAATATTCAAGCAACATTTGTATCAATATGAACTCTCAGCTTACGGGTTTTGGTTACGTCTTACACTCCCAACCATATCAAACAACAATGCCATATTTTCAAGAACGATGGAAGATTTTAGGACGTAATATCTACTTAATATCATGTGCGTATTCTTGCATTTCAAAACTTTATTTACTCACACGTTGCCTGGGAAAATCTTCCAAGTTGTCTGATCTTCTCCTGGACGGAGATTCATCCCGGGATTTTCTCCAGCTACCCAGAAAGCCTCTCACACAAGTATCCCATTCCTGTAAGAATTACATCTCTCTGAAGGTTACCAGATAAATCACTGACATATTTCATGCTTTGAATAGGCAATATCTTTGTTAATGTGATTCAGTCATATCTAATTATCAATCACTTCAGATATTTTGTGTGTAGAAAGTGCCTCAGTAAATGTACAAATGAATGCTTTGATCTGATACCTTCTTATTTAGTCTGTTATTATAAGAAATGTTGATTTCTATTCTGAAGAAGTAGGATGTTTGACAAAGTAAAGCGCGACACCAAAGATTAGGTTATACATGTGAAATCCATGTTAGATGTCTAAATCAACAAGAATCGTGGCAAAACAAAGCGATGATGATACATTCATCTTGGCTAATTTTCGATCCAAGATGTCTGCAAATTATCGTTTTCGCCAAAAAAACACCCTAACTTTTCAAAATTAACAACAAATAATGAAGCAGATTAATGATATATGGAATGGAAGAAAAAGGGTAGTAGAGTACGTAGCTCTAAGCACACTTACATGCAAATTGCATTGATAAGTCAGATTTATGATACAGTATTCTAACTTAATATATCAAATTACGAAAAGTTGTTCTGTATCTTATACAAGGGGACCTCCTCATCCTAGCAGGCACTGTTACAAGTATACACGTACATAATACAGTGTACTGATGATAGATTATCATGATCAGATTTTCTATTCTAGTTCTCTAGTGAGACACTGCACATGCGATCAGTTAGCCTAGTCTTCCCCGACCCTCGTGTGAGTGAGGACACCAAGCGTGCCGTGGTCAGAAACCCCGTCGCACCTTGCACGAGGAAAAGGACTGCAAAGTGTGGAGGGGAAGAACCTACCAGTCAACAGCACCCTTGAGTCGTTCGTCATAGAACCATCAAGGAATGCCTCCAATCATCTTCATAAAGATGGCGCAAGGGAAGCAAAGACACACCTTTCGAAGGCCCAGAGTTACTGAATTATGATCTTGGGGTGCAAAGAGCGTGCAGTGGGACCCCGTGTCGTCAACAACTGTGTGGAGGGAGGTGCTGCTCTAGTCCAACCTTTGAGTTCAAGAATCAGGAAGAAAAATAAACAAGAACAATATCGTCTGACAGAAGATGTTCATCGCTGTCCTACCCATAGACCCTACGGGGGTATTTAAAGGAGCATTGCGGTTACAACCAGTCATCAAGTATACTATCTGCATACTGTCCTCAAATATATTCTGCAGAATATTGCATTGTATTAGTTCAGTTTCTTCATGGCAATATACAGTACGGATATCAAAATCAATTACGAACACTCGTTTTCCATTCGTTTTAAGATATAAATTCAGAGGCAATACAAAACCTGGCTTACGCGACGATATATATATATATATATATATATATATATATATATATATATATTATCTCGGAAAGCAAAAATGGGTATGTTTGAAGGAATAGTGGCTCCAACAAAGTTGTATGGTTGCGAGGCGTGGGCTATGGATAGAGTTGTGCGCAGGAGGATGGATATGCGGGAAATGAGATGTTTGAGGACAATGTGTGGTGTGAGGTGGTTTGATCGAGTAAGTAACGTAAGGGTAAGAGAGATGTGTGGAAATAAAAAGAGCGTGGTTGAGAGAGCAGAAGAGGGTGTTTTGAAATGGTTTGGGCACATGGAGAGAATGAGTGAGGAAAGATTGACCAAGAGGATGTATATGTCGGAGGTGGAGGGAACGAGGAGAAGTGGGAGACCAAATTGGAGGTGGAAAGATGGAGTGAAAAAGATTTTGTGTGATCGGGGCCTGAACATGCAGGAGGGTGAAAGGAGGGCAAGGAATAGAGTGAATTGGATCGATGTGGTTCACGTGCTGTCAGTGGATTGAATCAGGGCATGTGAAGCGTCTGGGGTAAACCATGGAAAGCTGTGTAGGTATGTATATTTGCGTGTGTGGACGTATGCATATACATGTGTATGGGGGTGGGTTGGGCCATTTCTTTCGTCTGTTTACTTGCGCTACCTCGCAAACGCGAGAGACATCGACAAAGCCAAAAAAAAAAGAAAAAAAAAAAAATATATATATATATATATATATATATATATATATATATATATATATATATATATATATATATATATATATATATATATATATATGTACATATGTATATATATATAAATTATACATTTCCCTTTTCCATCGCCAGAGGTTGAACCATTATGTGACATTCATTTTTCATTTCATTTCGAGCTAGAAGTTTCAGTTATCTAAATTATTTCTTACATTTTTCATATGTATACATATATATATATATATATATATATATATATATATATATATATATGTATATATATATGTATATATTATCGGGGGGCCAGAAACCCTCCCCTCCTTGTATTTTAATTTTCTAAAAGGGGAAACAGAAGAAGGAGTCACGCGAGGAGTGCTCATCCTCCTCAAAGGCTCAGATTGGGGTGTCTAATTGTGTGTGGATGTAACCAAGATGAAAAAAAGGAGAGATAGGTAGTATGTTTGAGGAAAGGAACCTGGATGTTTTGGCTCTGAGTGAAACGAAGCTAAAGGGTAAAGGGGAAGAGTGCTTTGGGAATGTCTTGGGAGTAAAGTCAGGGGTTAGTGAGAGGACAAGAGCAAGGGAAGGAGTAGCACTACTCCTGAATCAGGAGTTGTGGGAGTATGTGATAGAGGGTAAAAAAGTAAATTCTAGATCGATATGGGTAAAACTGAAAGTTAATGGAGAGAGATGGGTGATTATTGATGCATATGCACCTGGGCATGAGAAGAAAGATCATGAGAGGCAAGTGTTTTGGGAGCAGCTGAATGAGTGTGTTAGTGGTTTTGATACACAAGACCGGGTTATAGTGATAGGTGATTTGAATGCAAAGGTAAGTAATGTGGCAGTTGGGGGAGTAATTGGTTTACATGGAGTGTTCATTGTTGTAAATGGAAATGGTGATGCTCTTGTAGATTTATGTGCTGAAAAAGAACTGGTGATTGGGAATACCTGGTTTAAAAAGCGAGATATACATAAGTATACGTATGTAAGTAGGAGAGATGGCCAGAGAGCGTTATTGGATTACGTGTTAATTGATAGACGCACGAAAGAGAGACTTTTGGATGTTAATGTGCTGAGAGGTGCAACTGGAGGGATGTCTGATCATTATCTTGTGGAATCAAAGGAAAAGATTTGTGGGGGTTTTCAGAAAAGAAGAGAGAATGTTGGGGTGAAGAGAGTGGTGTGAGTAAGTGAGCTTGGGAAGGAGACTTGTGCGAGGAAAGTACCAGGAGAGACTGAGTACAGAATGGAAAAAGGTGAGAACAAAGGAGGTAAGGGGAGTGGGGGAGGAATGGGATATATTTAGGGAAGCAGAAGATGCTTCTGGCATGAGAAGCGTGGGAGGTGGGTTGATTAGAAAAGGTAGTGAGTGGTGGGATGAAGAAGTAAGATTATTAGTGAAAGAGAAGAGGGAGGCATTTGGACGATCTTTACAGGGAAAAAATGCAAATGAGTGGGAGAGGTATAAAAGAAAGAGGCAGGAGCTCAAGAGAAAGGTGCAAGAGGTGAAAAAGAGGGCAAATGTGAGTTGGGGTGAGAGAGTATCATTAAATTTCTGGGAGAATAAAAAGATGTTTTGGAAGGAGGTAAATAAAGTGCGTAAGACAAGGGAGCAAATGGGAACATCAGTGAAGGGGGCTAATGGGGAGGTGATAACAAGTAGTGGTGATGTGAGAAGGAGGTAGAGTGAGTATTTTGAAGGTTTGTTGAATGTGTTTGATGATAGAGTGGCAGATGTGGGGTGTCTTGGTCGAGGTGGTGTGCAAAGTGAGAGGGTTAGGGAAAATGATTTGGTAAATATAGAAGAGGTAGTAAAAGCCTTACGTAAGATAAAAGCCGGCAAAGCAGCAGGTTTGGATGGCATTGCAGTGGAATTTATTAAAAAAGGGGGTGACTGTCTTGTTGACTGGTTGGTAAGGTTATTTAATGTATGTATGATTCATGGTGAGGTGCCTGAGGATTGGCGAAATGCTTGCATAGTGCACAAAGAGTGAGTGCTAAATTACAGAAAGTATAAGTTTATTGAGTATTCCTGGTAAATTATATGGGAGGGTATTGGTTGAGAGGGTGAAGGCATGTACAGAGCAGCAGATTGGGGAAGAGCAGTGTGGTTTCAGAAGTGGTAGAGGATGTGTGGATCAGGTGTTTGCTTTGAAGAATGTATGCGAGAAATACTTAGAAAAACAAATGGATTTGTATGTAGCATTTATGGATCTGGAGAAGGCATATGACAGAGATGATAGAGATGCTCTGTGGAAGGTATTAAGAATATATGGTGTGGGAGGCAAGTTGTTAGAAGCAGTGAAAAGTTTTTATCGAGGATGTAAGGCATGTGTACGTGTAGGAAGAGAGGAAAGTGATTGGTTCTCAGTGAATGTAGGTTTGCGGCAGAGGTGTGTGATGTCTCCATGGTTGTTTAATTTGTTTATGGATGGGGTTGTTAGGGAGGTGAATGCAAGAGTTTTGGAAAGAGGGGCAAGTATGCAGTCTGTTTTGGATGAGAGAGCTTGGGAAGTGAGTCAGTTGTTGTTCGCTGATGATACGGCGCTGGTGGCTGATTCATGTAAGAAACTGCAGAAGCTGGTGACTGAGTTTGGTAAAGTGTGTGAAAGAAGAAAGTTAAGAGTAAATGTGAATAAGAGCAAGGTTATTAGGTACAGTAGGGTTGAGGGTCAAGTCAACTGGGAGGTAAGTGTGAATGGAGAAAAGCTGGAGGATGTGAAGTGTTTTAGATATCTGGGAGTGGATCTGGCAGCGGATGGAACCATGGAAGCGGAAGTGAATCATAGGGTGGGGGAGGGGGCGAAAATTCTGGGGGCCTTGAAGAATGTGTGGAAGTCGAGAACATTATCTCGAAAAGCAAAAATGGGTATATTTGAAGGAATAGTAGTTCCAACAAAGATGTATGGTAGCGAGGCTTGGCCTATGGATAGAGTTGTGCGCAGGAGGGTGGATTTGCTGGAAATGAGATGTTTGAGGGCAATATGTGGTGTGAGGTGGTTTGATCGAGTAAGTAATGTAAGGGTGAGAGAGATGTGTTGAAATAAAAAGAGTGTGGTTGAGAGAGCAGAAGAAGGTGTTTTGAAATGGTTTCGTCACATGGAGAGAATGAGTGGGGAAAGATTGACCAAGAGGATATATGTGTCAGAGGTGGAGGGAACGAGAAGTGGGAGAACAAATTTTAGGTGGAAAGATGGAGTGAAAAAGATTTTAAGGTATCGGGGCCTGAACATGCAGGAGGGTGAGAGGCGTGGAAGGAAGAGAATGAATTGGAACGATGTGGTATACCGGGGTCGACGTGCTGTCAATGGATTGAACCAGGGCATGTGAAGAGTCTGGGGTAAACCATGCAAAGTGTGTGGGGCCTGAATGTGTAAAGGGAGCTGTGGTTTCGGTGAATTATCAGATGACAGCTAGAGACTGAGTGTAAACGAATGGGGCCTTTGGAGTTCTTCCTAGCGCTACCTAGCACACATGACGGGGAGGGGGTTGTTATTCCATGTGTGGCGAGGTGGTGATGGGAACAAATAAAGGGAGACAGTATGAATTATGCACATGTGTATATATGAATATGTCTCTGTGTGTATATATATGTGTACATTGAGATGTATAGGTATATATATTGTGCGTGTGTGGACATGTATGCATATACATGTGTATGTGGGCGGTTTGGGCCGTTCTTTTCGTCTGTTTCCTTGCGCTACCTCGCTAACACGGGAGACAGCGACAAAGCAAAATAAATAAATAAAATAATATATATTATCCCTAGGGATAGGGGTGAAAGAATACTTCCCACGCATTCCTCACGTATCGTAGAAGGCGACTAAAAGGGACGGGAGCGGGGGGCCAGAAATCCTCCCCTCCTTGTATTTTAACTTTCTAAAAATGGGAAACAGAAGGAGTCACGCGGGAAGTGCTCATCCTCCTCGTAGATTCAGATTGGGGTGTCTAAATGTGTGTGGATGTAACCAAGATATGAAAAAAGGAGAGATAGGTAGTATGTTTCAGGAAAGGAACCTGGAAGCTCAAGGGTAAAGGGGAAGAGTGCTTTGGGAATGTCTTGGGAGTGAAGTCAGGGGTTAGTGAGAGGACAAGAGTAAGGGAAGGAGTAGCAGTACACCTTAAACAGGAGTTGTGGGAGTATGTGATAGAATGCAAGAAAGTAAATTCTCGATTAATATGGGTAAAACTGAAAGTTAATGGAGAGAGATAGGTGATTATTGGTGCATATGCACCTGGGCATGAGAAGAAAGATTATGAGAGGCAAGTGTTTTGGGAGCATCTGAATGAGTTTGTTAGTGGTTTTGATGCACAAGACCGGGTTATAGTGATGGGTGATTTGAATGCAAAGGTGAGTAATGTGGCAGTTGAGGGAATAATTGGTATACATGGGGTGTTCAGTGTTGTAAATGGAAATGGTGAAAAGCTTGTAGATTTATGTGCTAAAAAAGGACTGGTGATTGGGAATACCTGGTTTAAAAAGCGACATATACATAAGTATACGTATGTAAGTAGGAGAGATGGCCAGAGAGCGTTATTGGATTACGTGTTAATTGACAGGCGCGCGAAAGAGAGACTTTTGGATGTTAATGTGCTGAGAGGTGCAACTGGAGGGATGTCTGGTAATTATCTTGTGGAGGGTAAGGTGAAGATTTGTATGGGTTTTCAGAAAAGAAGAGTGAATGTTGGGGTGAAGAGGGTGGTGAGATTAAGTGAGCTTGGGAAGGAGACTTGTGTGAGGAAGTACCAGGAGAGACTGAGTACAGAATGGAAAAAGGTGAGAACAATGGAAGTAAGGGGAGTGGGGGGGGGGATGTGATGTATTTAGGGAAGCAGTGATGGCTTGCGCAAAAGATGCTTGTGGCATGAGAAGCGTGGGAGGTGGGTTGATTAGAAAGGGTAGTGAGTGGTGGGATGAAGAAGTATGATTATTAGTGAAAGAGAAGAGGGAGGCATTTGGACGTTTTTGCATGGAAAAATTGCAATTGAGGGGGAGATGTATAAAAGAAAGAGACAGGAGGTCAAGAGAAATGTGCAAGAGGTGAAAAAGAGGGCAAATGAGAGTTGGGGTGAGAGAGTATCATTAAATTTTAGGCAGAATAAAAAGATGTTCTGGAAGGAGGTAAATAAAGTGCGTAAGACAAGGGAGCAAATGGGAACTTCAGTGAAGGGCGCAAATGGGGAGGTGATAACAAGTAGTGGTGATGTGAGAAGGAGATGGAGTGAGTATTTTGAAGGTTTGTTGAATGTGTTTGATGATAGAGTGGCAGATATAGGGTGTTTTGGTCGAGGTGGTATGCAGAGTGAGAGGGTTAGGGAAAATGATTTGGTAAATAGAGAAGAGGTAGTAAAAGCTTTGCGGAAGATGAAAGCCGGCAAGGCAGCAGGTTTGGATGGTATTGCAGTGGAATTTAATAAAAAAAGGGGGTGACTGTATTATTGACTGGTTGGTAAGGTTATCTAATGTATGTATGACTCATAGTGAGGTGCCTGAGGATTGGCGGAATGCGTGCATAGTGCCATTGTACAAAGGCAAAGGGGATAAGAGTGAGTGCTCAAATTACAGAGGTATAAGTTTGCTGAGTATTCCTGATAAATTATATGGGAGGGTATTGATTGAGAGGGTGAAGGAATGTACAGAGCATCAGATTGGGGAAGAGCAGTGTGGTTTTAGAAGTGGTAGAGGATGTGTGGATCAGGTGTTTGCTTTGAAGAATGTATGTGAGAAATACTTAGAAAAGCAAATGGATTTGTATGTAGCATTTATGGATCTGGAGAAGGCATATGATAGAGTTGATAGAGATGCTCTGTGGAAGGTATTAAGAATATATGGTGTGGGAGGCAAGTTGTTAGAAGCAGTGAAAAGTTTTTATCGAGGATGTAAGGCATATGTACGTGTAGGAAGAGAGGAAAGTGATTGGTTCTCAGTGAATGTAGGTTTGAGGCAGGGGTGGGTGATGTCTCCATTGTTGTTTAATTTGTTTATGGATTGGGTTGTTAGGGAGGTGAATGCAAGAGTTTTGGAAAGAGGGGCAAGTATGAAGTCTGTTGTGGATGAGAGAGCTTGGGAAGTGAGTCAGTTGTTCTTCGCTGATGATACAGCGCTGGTGGCTGATTCATGTGAGAAACTGCAGAAGCTGGTGACTGAGTTTGGTAAAGTGTGTGAAAGAAGAAAGTTAAGAGTAAATGTGATTAAGAGCAAGGTTATTAGGTACTGTAGGCTTGAGGGTCAAGTCAATTGGGAGGTAAGTTTGAATGGAGAAAAATTGGAGGAAGTAAAGTGTTTTAGATATCTGGGAGTGGATCTGGCAGCGGATGGAACCATGGAAGCTGAAGTGGATCATTGGGTGGGGGAGGGGGCGAAAATCCTGGGAGCCTTGAAGAATGTGTGGAAGTCGAGAACATTATCTCGGAAAGCAAAAACGGGTATCTTTGAAGGAATAGTGGTTCCAACAATGTTGTATGGTTGCGAGACGTGTGCTCTGGATAGAGTTGTGCGCAGGAGGGTAGATTTGCTGGAAATGAGATGTTTGAGGATAATGTGTGGTGTGAGGTGGTTTGATCGAGTAAGTAATGTAAGGTTAAGAGAGATGTGTGGAAATAAAAAGAGCGTGGTTGAGAGAGCAGAAGAGTGTGTTTTGAAATGGTTTGGTCACATGGAGAGAATGAGTGACGAAAGATTGACCAAGAGGATATATGTGTCGGAGGTGGAGGGAACGAGGAGAAGTGGGAGACCAAATTGGAGGTGGAAAGATGGAGTGAAAAAGATTTTGTGTGATCGTGGCCTGAACATGCAGGAGGGTGAAAGGAGGGCAAGGAATAGAGTGAATTGGATCGATGTGGTATACCGGGGTTAACGTGCTGTCAGTGGATTGAATCAGGGCGTGTGAAGCGTTTGTGGTAAACCATGGAAAGGTGTGTAGGTATGTATATTTGCGTGTGTGGACGTGTATGTTTATACATGTGTATAGGGGTGGGTTGGGCCATTTCTTTCGTCTGTTTCCTTGCGCTACCTCGCAAACGCGGGAGACAGCGACAAAGCATAGTGCATAGTGCCATTGTGCAAAGGCAAAGGGGATAAGAGTGAGTGCTCAAATTACAGAGGTATAAGTTTGTTGAGTATTCCTGGTAAATTATATGGGAGGGTATTGATTGAGAGGGTGAAGGCATGTACAGAGCATCAGATTGGGGAAGAGCAGTGTGGTTTCAGAAGTGGTAGAGGATGTGTGGATCAGGTGTTTGCTTTGAAGAATGTATGTGAGAAATACTTAGAAAAGCAAATGGATTTGCATGTAGCATTTATGGATCTGGAGAAGGCATATGATAGAGTTGATAGAGATGCTCTGTGGAAGGTATTAAGAATATATGGTGTGGGAGGAAAGTTGTTAGAAGCAGTGAAAAGTTTTTATCGAGGATGTAAGGCATGTGTACGTGTAGGAAGAGAGGAAAGTGATTGGTTCTCAGTGAATGTAGGTTTGCGGCAGGGATGTGTGATGTCTACATGGTTGTTTAATTTGTTTATGGATGGGGTTGTTAGGGAGGTAAATGCAAGTGTTTTGGAAAGAGGGGCAAGTATGAAGTCTGTTGGGGATGAGAGAGCTTGGGAAGTGAGTCAGTTGTGTTTCGCTGATGATACAGCGCTGGTGGCTGATTCATGTGAGAAACTGCAGAAGCTGGTGACTGAGTTTGGAAAAGTGTGTGGAAGAAGAAAGTTAAGAGTAAATGTGAATAAGAGCAAGGTTATTAGGTACAGTAGGGTTGAGGGTCAAGTCAATTGGGAGGTGAGTTTGAATGGAGAAAAACTGGAGGAAGTGAAGTGTTTTAGATATCTGGGAGTGGATCTGGCAGCGGATGGAACCATGGAAGCGGAAGTGGATCATAGGTTGGGGGAGGGAGCGAAAATCCTGGGGGCCTTGAAGAATGTGTGGAAGTCGAGAACATTATCTCGGAAAGCAAAAATGTGTATGTTTGAAGGAATAGTGGTTCCAACAATGTTGTATGGTTGCGAGGCGTGGGCTATGGATAGAGTTGTGCGTAGGAGGATGGATGTGCTGGAAATGAGATGTTTGAGGACAATGTGTGGTGTGAGGTGGTTTGATCGAGTGAGTAACGTAAGTGTAAGAGAGATGTGTGGAAATAAAAAGAGCGTGGTTGAGAGAGCAGAAGAGGGTGTTTTGAAGTGGTTTGGGCACATGGAGAGGATGAGTGAGGAAAGATTGACCAAGAGGATATATGTGTCGGAGGTGGAGGGAACAAGGAGAAGAGGGAGACCAAATTGGAGGTGGAAAGATGGAGTGAAAATGATTTTGTGTGATCGGGGCCTGAGTATGCAGGAGGGTGAAAGGAGGGCAAGGAATAGAGTGAATTGGAGCGATGTGGTATACCGGGGTTGACGTGCTGTCAGTGGATTGAAGCAGGGTATGTGAAGCGTCTTGGGTAAACCATGGAAAGCTGTGTAGGTATGTATATTTGCGTGTGTGGACGTATGTATATACATGTGTATGGGGGGGGTTGGGCCATTTCTTTCTTCTGTTTCCTTGCGCTACCTCGCAAACGCGGGAGACAGCGACAGAGTATAATAAATAAAAAAAATGATATATATATATATATATATATATATATATATATATATATATATATATATATATATATATATATATATATATATATATATATATATATAAAAAGGTGGTGACTGTATTGTTGACTGGTTGGTAAGGTTATTTAATGTATGTATGACTCATGGTGAGGTGCCTGAGGATTGGCGGAATGCGTGCATAGTGCCATTGTACAAAGGCAAAGGGGATAAGAGTGAGTGCTCAAATTACAGAGGTATAAGTTTGTTGAGTATTCCTGGTAAATTATATGGGAGGGTATTGATTGAGAGGGTGAAGGCATGTACAGAGCATCAGATTGGGGAAGAGCAGTGTGGTTTCAGAAGTGGTAGAGGATGTGTGGATCAGGTGTTTGCTTTGAAGAATGTATGTGAGAAATACTTAGAAAAGCAAATGGATTTGTATGTAGCATTTATGGATCTGGAGAAGGCATATGATAGAGTTGATAGAGATGCTCTGTGGAAGGTATTAAGAATATATGGTGTGGGAGGCAAGTTGTTAGAAGCAGTGAAAAGTTTTTATCGAGGATGGAAGGCATGTGTACGTGTAGGAAGAGAGGAAAGTGATTGGTTCTCAGTGAATGTAGGTTTGCGACAGGGTTGTGTGATGTCTCCATGGTTGTTTAATTTGTTTATGGATGGGGTTGTTAGGGAGGTAAATGCAAGAGTTTTGGAAAGAGGGGCAAGTATGCAGTCTGTTGTGGATGAGAGGGCTTGGGAAGTGAGTCAGTTGTTGATCGCTGATGATACAGCGCTGGTGGCTGATTTGGTTGAGAAACTGCAGAAGCTGATGACTGAATCTGGTAAAGTGTGTGAAAGAAGAAAGCTGAGATTAAATGTCAATAAGCGGTAGGTTATTTGGTTCAGTAGGGTTGAGGGACAAGTTAATTGGTAGGTAAGTTTTGATGGAGAAAAACCTGAGGACGTGAAGTGTTTTAGATATCTGGAAGTGGATTTAGCAGTGGATGGAGCCATGGAAGCGGAAGTGAGTCACAGGGTGGGGAGGGGTCGAAGGTTTTAGGTGTGTTGAAGAATGTGTGGAAGGCGGGAACGATATCTCGGAGAGAAAAAATAGGTATGTTTGAAGGAATAGAGGTTCCAACAATGTTATATGGTTGCGAGGCATGGGCTATAGATAGGGCTGTGCGGAGGAGGCTGGATGCCTTGGAAATGAAATGTTTGAGGACAATATGTGGTGTGAGGTTGTTTGATCGAGTATGTTATGAAAGGGTAAGAGAGATGTGTGGTAATATAAAGAGTGTAGTTGAGAGAGCAATAAGAGGGTTTGTTGAAATTGTTTGGTCGCATGGAGAGAACGAGAGGGGAAAGATTGACAAAGTCGGTACATGCGTCAGAGGTGGAGGGAACGAAGAGAAGCGGGAGGCTAAATTGAAGGTGGAAGGATGGAGTGAAAAAAATTCACATACCTATACATCTCGACGTATACATATATATACATACACAGACATATACATATACATGTATACATATGTACACAATTCATACTGTCTGCCCTTATTTATTCCCGTCGCCACCCCACCACACATGAAATATCATCACCATTATCACCATCATCATCATCATGAGACTTAAATCTTAATTTTCACCAACCATCACTATACAATGTTGACGGAATCGCAGTGAACCCCTAGCTTCTGGTGTGGTCTTCGTTGATGATATTACCCCAGTGAACTCTACAGTCAGTTCTCCAGGTGGATGTTGTTGACCCTCATGTTGCTCGCGTATGTACGCTTCACTCAGACAACAATGATATTCACCAAAGAAGCGTTACATACGACGTTAACTTAGATTAAATCAGTGAGGAAAAGCCGTTAGTATGACAATGGCTCGTGACAGAGAGAAATCTGGTGAATCTAATGGTAACGGGAGTTTATACGAAAGTATCCATTTCTCATCCACTGTTTCACATACATTTCAATTCGAGATATTTCATGACGCATTTGCAAAGTTTTCCTTTCACCATTTCTTCCAGTGCTTATCTTTTCTTCATCACATCTGCTGAACAAAATTTGCTTTCCTAGTAGTTGGTGTAGTACAAATGTTCTAACTTGACATTGTACAATTACCGTGACTCCTATTTAGCTTGAACTACTGTCTTTCCTTTTCTTTCATATACTTTGTGATTATTTGCTGAATAATGTATTCCTGACCTCAAACGTCCACCTAATGCTCTCATCTTGGCTTTGCTTAACAACATACAGCAATAATCACTTCCAGACCAATGCTCCTTCTTCCGTGTTTCCCCATTGAACGTTCAGTGGACCTACACTATATCCTCCATGATGTCTCTATAGTATCTCAACTCTCCTTCTGCTGGTGGTCTTTCGTCGCCTTCTAGATTATCAAACCTTGAAATTTGGCAATAAATTTTGATTCTCATTTTCAAGAAGTGAGCTTCTCAAACCTTGCTCTCTGCTTCTTCCTTAAACCTCAACACATCTTTTTGTTTTAAGTCAGTAATTTATGATGAGAGAACAATGCTTCTTCCGTCGTTAACTAATAATTAGAAATGTTTCTTTGGCCGATTAAGGGCGTCTTCTATTCAGCTATTGTTTAGCACACCCTCAACAGTAATTTAGCGTTTGTTTTGTATTCTCGAATGATCGTTTTTGTAATATATATTTCAAATAATCCCATTCTCCCTCTGATTCTCTCTCCTTTACTTCTTCTCACATATCTTTCTCACACTAAGTACTTCTGAAAAAGACTGTCTTTTTTTTTTTGCTTGTCAGTCATGATCTATTCTAAACACCATCCTTCTCTCTCAGGTGTTCTTTACAGCAAGTCTTCCAAAGAGACTTTCAATTCATCTTCATCAACTTGGCAGGTGACTTGGAATACGTTTCCTGCCACTATGTGTAACACCAAGGATCCTGTCAACAGTTACGTGACGTTGACGTGACGTTTATCATCATGACGTCCACCATAACAATCTCCCCATCATTCACGTTGCAAACTGTTTTTTCCACCGCAAACAACGTCACATAGTTCTTCAAACTCCCACGCAATTTTACTTTTCAATTACATTTTGAACACAAGACTCGCACACTCCCTCATCCCAAAACACAGGGAGACTCGCTCTC
This sequence comes from Panulirus ornatus, assembly GCF_036320965.1. Lineage (NCBI taxonomy): Eukaryota > Metazoa > Arthropoda > Malacostraca > Decapoda > Palinuridae > Panulirus > Panulirus ornatus. Next base: position 30,843,188 of record NC_092242.1, read on the forward strand.
GTATCTCTCTAAACTTCCCATATTCCAGGTGATATATTCCAACTCTCGTCCTCTCCCCCTTCCACTCTCCCCTTTACTTTTATGGCCGCAGTTGTTGACGCTGTTACTCTTGACTCGCCTTCATCTAGCGACAGCAGATGTTTTGACATTGTACTAAGCTCAACTAAATTCTACATTCATTTCGACTTTTGGACAAGGTACTGTTATCATCTAGTTGGCCTTGAGGCGATAGTCTTATTACTCTCGACTTAAAAGAAGTGGAATTATTTGCACTGAGGAAGTCCTTCATTTATACACGAGAGAAATATAAAGGACCAAAACAAATACAAACTTATAAAGTCACGAGAATGGTTAGCACAACAAATGCAGAGGATAACAGTTTGCACGGACAAAATGAACTGGGATAACGATCCACTTCAAAATTCTGCTCTCCCGAATTTTTTACGTTTAAAAAAAATAGTTATAGAGCATGAATCACAAAAAGGATTGTAAAACTCTTTTTGATGAGTTATTGAAATATTCTCCATACAACCATGAATCTACGTCAAGTATATATATATATATATATATATATATATATATATATATATATATATATATATATATATATATATATATATATATATATATATATATATATATATATATATATATATATGTATATATATATATGTATATATATATATATATATATTTTTTTTTTTTTTTTTTTTGCTTTGTCGCTGTCTCCCGCGTTTGCGAGGTAGCGCAAGGAAACAGACGAAAGAAATGGCCCAACCCCCCCCCCATACACATGTATATACATACGTCCACACACGCAAATATATATACCTACACAGCTTTCCACGGTTTACCCCAGACGCTTCACATGCCCTGATTCAATCCACTGACAGCACGTCAACCCCGGTATACCACATCGATCCAATTCACTCTATTCCTTGCCCTCCTTTCACCCTCCTGCATGTTCAGGCCCCGATCACACAAAATCTTTTTCACTCCATCTTTCCACCTCCAATTTGGTCTCCCACTTCTCCTCGTTCCCTCCACCTCCGACACATATATCCTCTTGGTCAATCTTTCCTCACTCATTCTCTCCATGTGCCCAAACCATTTCAAATCACCCTCCTCTGCTCTCTCAACCACGCTCTTTTTATTTCCACACATCTCTCTTACCCTTATGTTACTTACTCGATCAAACCACCTCACACCACACATTGTCCTCAAACATCTCATTTCCAGCACATCCATCCTCCTGCGCACAACTCTATCCATAGCCCACGTCTCGCAACCATACAACATTGTTGGAACCACTATTCCTTCAAACATACTCATTTTTGCTTTCCGAGATAATGTTCTCGACTTCCACACATTCTTCAAGGCTCCCAGAATTTTCGCCCCCTCCCCAACCCTATGATCCACTTCCGCTTCCATGGTTCCATCCGCTGCCAGATCCACTCCCAGATATCTAAAACACTTCACTTCCTCCAGTTTTTCTCCATTTAAACTTACCTCCCAATTGACTTGACCCTCAACCCTACTGTACCTAATAACCTTGCTCTTATTCACATTTACTCTTAACTTTCTTCTTTCACACACTTTACCAAACTCAGTCACCAGCTTCTGCAGTTTCTCACATGAATCAGCCACCAGCGCTGTATCATCAGCGAACAACAACTGACTCACTTCCCAAGCTCTCTCATCCCCAACAGACTTCATACTTGCCACTCTTTCCAAAACTCTTGCATTCACCTCCCTAACAACCCCATCCATAAACAAATTAAACAACCATGGAGACATCACACACCCCTGCCGCAAACCTACATTCACTGAGAACCAATCACTTTCCTCTCTTCCTACACGTACACATGCCTTACATCCTCGATAAAAACTTTTCACTGCTTCTAACAACTTGCCTCCCACACCATATATTCTTAATACCTTCCACAGAGCATCTCTATCAACTCTATCATATGCCTTCTCCAGATCCATAAATGCTACATACAAATCCATTTGCTTTTCAAAGTATTTCTCACATACATTCTTCAAAGCAAACACCTGATCCACACATCCTCTACCACTTCTGAAACCACACTGCTCTTCCTCAATCTGATGCTCTGTACATGCCTTCACCCTCTCAATCAATACCCTCCCATATAATTTACCAGGAATACTCAACAAACTTATACCTCTGTAATTTGGGCACTCACTCATATCCCCTTTGCCTTTGTACAATGGCACTATGCACGCATTCCGCCAATCCTCAGGCACCTCGCCATGAGTCATACATACATCAAATAACCTTACCAACCAGTCAATAATACAGTCACCCCCTTTTTTAAATAAATTCCACTGCAATACCATCCAAACCTGCTGCCTTGCCGGCTTTCATCTTCCGCAAAGCTTTTACTACCTCTTCTCTGTTTACCAAATCATTTTCCCTAACCCTCTCACTTTGCACACCACCTCGACCAAAACACCCTATATCTGCCACTCTATCATCAAACACATTCAACAAACCTTCAAAATACTCACTCCATCTCCTTCTCACATCACCACTACTTGTTATCACCTCCCCATTTGCGCCCTTCACTGAAGTTCCCATTTGCTCCCTCGTCTTACGCACTTTATTTACCTCCTTCTAGAACATCTTTTTATTCTCCCTAAAATTGAATGATACTCTCTCACCCCAACTCTCATCTAACACTATGGAACCAGAAAATGTACTTGATTTGTGGTGTAATTCTGTGTGTTATGAAGGTGACTGCAGCCACGAATGTAAACATCCAGTATGACAGTGCTTCCCTAATCAGCCTGCGACCCTCGCTGGACTCACCTCTACCTGTTAAGTTCATCAATGATGTAAGAAGACTACAAGAATCACAGGCAAGTTACAACGAAAAGGAATACTCAGAAAATGTAGCAGAGAAAAGACACCGAATGCGGAGAAGAGGGCGACGCAGCGGTATACGTGTGAGAATTAGGAGACGTGGCATGAGGACTCCGCTGCCAGCCATCACCTTTGGTAACGTACGCTCAATTAGAAATAAAATGGACGAGTTATGTACCAACTGTAAGTTTATTCAAGAATATAGAGACAGTGCAGTAATCGCCCTCACGGAAACCTGGTTGCAAGATCGGGATGCGGATAGCACACTGGCTATCGATGGGTTTGTGTTGGTACGGTCTGACAGGAAAGGTGTTGATAAGGACCGAGGGGGTGGGGTTGCCGCTTACGTGAATGACAGATGGTGTTCACAAATTAATGTTAAGAAGAGCTACTGTGACAACAACATCGAGTATTTAGCGTTCAACTGTCGACCCTTTTATCTACCACGTGAATTTAATAAGATAATCCTAGTACTTGTATATATACCCCCGGATGCGGACGAAGTTATAGCAGCTGATATACTAGAAAATTGTGTTACAAACTGTGAAAATGAGAGCCCGAACAGTGCAATAATTATTTTAGGAGATTTTAATCATTGTGATTTTCAAGGAAAAGTCCGTACGTACGAACAAAGAGTAAAGTGTGCCACAAGAGGTAAGGCGACACTGGATAAGATGTATTGTAATATTAAAGATGGATATAAAGTTTTTAAAC
>NC_092242.1:30846888-30949388 GCF_036320965.1 Panulirus ornatus
TAGGGAGGTAAATGCAAGAGTTTTGGAAAGAGGGGCAAGTATGAAGTCTGTTGGGGATGAGAGAGCTTGGGAAGTGAGTCAGTTGTTGTTCGCTGATGATACAGCGCTGGTGGCTGATTCATGTGAGAAACTGCAGAAGCTGGTGACTGAGTTTGGTAAAGTGTGTGGAAGAAGAAAGTTAAGAGTAAATGTGAATAAGAGCAAGGTTATTAGGTACAGTAGGGTTGAGGGTCAAGTCAATTGGGAGGTGAGTTTGAATGGAGAAAAACTGGAGGAAGTGAAGTGTTTTAGATATCTGGGAGTGGATCTGGCAGCGGATGGAACCATGGAAGCGGAAGTGGATCATAGGGTGGGGGAGGGGGCGAAAATCTGGGAGCCTTGAAGAATGTGTGGAAGTCGAGAACATTATCTCGGAAAGCAAAAATGGGTATGTTTGAAGGAATAGTGGTTCCAACAATGTTGTATGGTTGCGAGGCGTGGGCTATGGATAGAGTTGTGCGCAGGAGGATGGATGTGCTGGAAATGAGATGTTTGAGGACAATGTGTGGTGTGAGGTGGTTTGATCGAGTAAGTAACGTAAGGGTAAGAGAGATGTGTGGAAATAAAAAGAGCGTGGTTGAGAGAGCAGAAGAGGGTGTTTTGAAATGGTTTGGGCACATGGAGAGAATGAGTGAGGAAAGATTGACCAAGAGGATATATGTGTCGGAGGTGGAGGGAACGAGGAGAAGAGGGAGACCAAATTGGAGGTGGAAAGATGGAGTGAAAAAGATTTTGTGTGATCGGGGCCTGAACATGCAGGAGGGTGAAAGGAGGGCAAGGAATAGAGTGAATTGGAGCGATGTGGTATACAGGGGTTGACGTGCTGTCAGTGGATTGAATCAAGGCATGTGAAGCGTCTGGGGTAAACCATGGAAAGCTGTGTAGGTATGTATATTTGCGTGTGTGGACGTATGTATATACATGTGTATGGGGGTGGGTTGGGCCATTTCTTTCGTCTGTTTCCTTGCGCTACCTCGCAAAAGCGGGAGACAGCGACAAAGCCAAAAAAAAAAAAAAAATATATATATATATATATATATATATATATATATATATATATATATATATATATATATATATATATATGTATATCCCTGGGGATAGGGGAGAAAGAATACTTCCCACGCATTCCTCACGTGTCGTAGAAGGCGACTAAAGGGGACGGGAGCGGGGGGCCAGAAATCCTCCCCTCCTTATACTTTAACTTTCTAAAACGGGAAACAGAAGAAGGAATCACGCGAGGAGTGCTCATCCTCCTCGAAGGTTCAGATTGAGGTGTCTAAATGTGTGTGGATGTAACCAAGATGAGAAAAAAGGAGAGATAGGTAGTATGTTTGAGGAAAGGAACATGGATGTTTTGGCTCTGAGTGAAAGGAAGCTAAAGGGTAAAGGGGAAGAGTGGTTTGGGAATGTCTTGGGAGTAGAGTCAGGGGTTAGTGAGAGGACAAGAGCAAGGGAAGGAGTAGCACTACTCCTGAATCAGGAGTTGTGGGAGTATGTGATAGAGTGTAAGAAAGTAAATTCTAGATTAATATGGGTAAAACTGAAAGTTGGTGGAGAGAGATGGGTGATTATTGGTGCATATGCACCTGGGCATGAGAAGAAAGATCATGAGAGGCAAGTGTTTTGGGATCAACTGAATGAGTGTATTAGTGGTTTTGATGCACAAGACCGGGTTATAGTGATGGGTGATTTGAATGCAAAGGTGAGTAATGTGGCAGTTGAGGGAATAATTGGTATACATGGAGTGTTCAGTGTTGTAAATGGAAATGGTGTAGAGCTTGTAGATCTATGTGCTGAAAAAGGACTGGTGATTGGGAATACGTGGTTTAAAAAGCGAAATATACATAAGTACACGTATGTAAGTAGGAGAGATGGCCAGAGAGCGTTATTGGATTACGTGTTAATTGATGGACGCACGAAAGAGAGAGTTTTGGATGTTAATGTGCTGAGAGGTGCAACTGGAGGGATGTCTGATCATTATCTTGTGGAGGCGAAGGTGAAGATTTGTAGGGGTTTTCAGAAAAGAAGAGAGAATGTTGTGGTGAAGAGAGTTGTGAGAGTAAGTGAGCTTGGGAAGGAGACTTGTGTGAGGAAGTACCAGGAGAGACTGAGTACAGAATGGAAAAAGGTGAGAACAAAGGAGGTAAGGGAGTGGGTGAGGAATGGGATGTATTTAGGGAAGCAGTGATGGCTTGCGCAAAAGATGCTTGTCGCATGAGAAGCGTGGGAGGTGGATTGATTAGAAGGGGTAGTGAGTGGTGGGATGAAGAAGTAAGATTATTAGTGAAAGAGAAGAGAGAGGCATTTGGACGATTTTTGCAGGGAAAAAATGGAATTGAGTGGGAGATGTATAAAAGAAAGAGACAGGAGGTCAAGAGAAAGGTGCAAGAGGTGAAAAAGAGAGCAAATGAGAGTTGGGGTGAGAGAATATCATTAAATTTCAGGGAGAATAAAAAGATGTTTTGGAAGGAGGTAAATAAAGTGCGTAAGACAAGGGAGCAAATGGAAACTTCAGTGGAGGGGGCTAATGGGGAGGTGATAACAAGTAGTGGTGATGTTAGAAGGAGATGGAGTGAGTATTTTTAAGGTTTGTTGAATGTGTCTGATGATAGAGTGGCAGATATAGGGTGTTTTGGTCGAGGTGGTGTGCAAAGTGAGAGGGCTAGGGAAAATGATTTGGTAAACAGAGAAGAGGTAGTAAAAGCTTTAAGGAAGATGAAAGCCGGCAAGGCAGCAGGCTTGGATGGTATTGCAGTGGAATTTATTAAAAAAGGGGGTAACTGTATTGTTGACTGGTTGGTAAGGTTATTTGATGTATGTATGATTCATGGTGAGGTGCCTGAGGATTGGCGGAATGCTTGCATAGTGCCATTGTACAAAGGCAAAGGGGATAAGAGTGAGTGCTCAAATTACAGAGGTATAAGTTTGTTGAGTATTCCTGGAAAATTATATGGGAGGGTATTGATTGAGAGGGTGAAATCATGTACAGAGCATCAGATTGGGGAAGAGCAGTGTGGTTTCAGAAGTGGTAGAGGATGTGTGGATCAGGTGTTTGCTTTGAAGAATATATGTGAGACATTCTTAGAAAAAGAAATGGATTTGTATGTAGCATTTATGGATCTGGAGAAGGCATATGATAGAGTTGATGGAGATGCTCTGTGGAAGGTTTTGATAATATATGGTGTGGGAGGCAAGTTGTTAGAAGCAGTGAAAAGTTCTTATCGAGGATGTAAAGCATGTGTACGTGTTTGAAGAGAGGAGAGTGATTGGTTCTCAGTGAATGTGGGTTTGCGGCAGGGGTGTGTGATGTCTCCATGGTTGTTTAATTTGTTTATGGATGGGGTTGTTAGGGAGGTGAATGCAAGAGTTTTGGAAAGAGGGGCAAGTATGCACTCTGTTCTGGATGAGAGAGCTTGGGAAGTGAGTCAGTTGTTGTCCGCTGATGATACAGCGCTGGTGACTGATTCATGTAAGAAACTGTAGAAGCTGGTGACTGAGTTTGGTAAAGTGTGTGAAAGAAGAAAGTTAAGAGTAAATGTGAATAAGAGCAAGGTTATTTGGTACAGCAGGGTTGAGTGTCAAGTCAATTGGGAGGTAAGTTTGAATGGAGAAAAACTGGTGGAAGTAAAGTGTTTTAGATATTTGGGAGTGGATCTGGCAGCGGATGGTACCATGGAAGCGGAAGTGAATCATAGGGTGGGGGAGGGGGCGAAAATTCTGGGAGCCTTGAAGAATGTTTGGAAGTCGAGAACATTATCTCGGAAAGCAAAAATGTTTATGTTTGAAGGAATAGTGGTTCCAACAATGTTGTATGGTTGCGAGGCGTGGGCTATGGATAGGGATGTGCGCAGGAGGGTGGATGTGCTGGAAATGAGATGTTTGAGGACAATGTGTTGTGTGAGGTGGTTTGATCGAGTAAGTAATGTAAGGGTAAGAGAGATGTATGGAAATAGAAAGAGTGTGGTTGAGAAAGCAGAAGAGGGTGTTTTGAAATGGTTTGGTCACATGGAGAGAATGAGTGAGGAAAGATTGACCAAGAGGATATATGTGTCAGAGGTGGAGGGAACGAGGAGAAGTGGGAGGCCAAACTGGAGGTGGAAAGATGGAGGGAAAAAGATTTTGAGTGATAGGGGCCTGAGCATGCAGGAGGGTGAAAGGCGTGCAAGGAATAGAATTGGAACGATGTGGTATACCGGGGTCGACGTGCTGTCAATGGATTGAACCAGGGCATGTGTAGCGTCTGGCGTAAACCATGGAAAGTTGTGTGGGGCCTGGATGTGGAAAGGGAGCTGTGGATTCGGGCATTATTACATGACAGCTAGAGACTGAGTGTGAACGAATGGGGCCTTTGGTGTCTTTTCCTAGCGCTACCTCGCACACATGAGGGGGGAGGGGAATGTTATTCCATGTGTGGCGAGGTGGCAATGGGAACAAATAAAGGTAGACAGTATGAATTATGTACATGTGTATATATGTATATGTCTGTGTGTGTATATATATGTGTACATTGAGATGTATAGGTATGTATATTTGCGTGTGTGGACGTGTAGGTATATACTTGTGTATGTGGGCGTGTTGGGCCATTCTTTCGTGTGTTTCCTCGCGCTACCTCGCTAACGTGGGAGACAGCGACAAAGCAAAATAAAAATGATAATATATATATATATATATATATATATATATATATATATATATATATATATATATATATATATATATATATATATATATATATATATATATATATATATATATATATATATATATATATATATATATATATATATATATATATACCGACACACTTGAAGAACCGGATGTTGGACTATTGCTATGATGAATTAAGGAAAGAACGCAGTAGGCTACAAGTATCACTAAATTGTAAGTTGGACCATCTTATTGAAAATAGCGACTGGACCAAGAACACAAACCCATCTTTTGTGGTAAACCTGTCTAATAAAGAACTAGATAAAGATTCCTTGTGTGCATTAGGCTATGGTTTAAGTTTTGTGTGCTCTAACAGTGAAGCCAGCTGTGTTGATGTCACAGAGTCTTTTAGTAATTTAGGATATTACAATAATTTAAGTAATGATGATATTAATATCTTTAAGGGTTCAGTGTATGCCAGTTTGTCAAAACCAGTGGAAGATAATTGCCCTAAAAGATTCATAAGAGCTATTAACACCTTAAAAAAGACAAGGATATACATATTACTAAAGCAGATAAGGCTAACACTGTTGTGATTTTAGACAAAAGTAACTATTTTTTTTTATTATTTTATTATACTTTGTCGCTGTCTCCCGCGTTTGCGAGGTAGCGCAAGGAAACAGACGAAAGAAATGGCCCAACCCACCCCCCCATACACATGTATATACATACGTCCACACACGCAAATATACATACCTACACAGCTTTCCATGGTTTACCCCAGACGCTTCACATGCCTTGATTCAATCCACTGACAGCACGTCAACCCCGGTATACCACATCGCTCCAATTCACTCTATTCCTTGCCCTCCTTACACCCTCCTGCATGTTCAGGCCCCGATCACACAAAATCTTTTTCACTCCATCTTTCCACCTCCAATTTGGTCTCCCTCTTCTCCTCGTTCCCTCCACCTCCGACACATATATCCTCTTGGTCAATCTTTCCTCACTCATTCTCTCCATGTGCCCAAACCACTTCAAAACACCCTCTTCTGCTCTCTCAACCACGCTCTTTTTATTTCCACACATCTCTCTTACCCTTACGTTACTCACTCGATCAAACCACCTCACACCACACATTGTCCTTAAACATCTCATTTCCAGCACATCCATCCTATCCATCCTCCTGCGCACAACTCTATCCATAGCCCACGCCTCGCAACCATACAACATTGTTGGAACCACTATTCCTTCAAACATACCCATTTTTGCTTTCCGAGATAATGTTCTCGACTTCCACACATTCTTCAAGGCCCCCAGAATTTTCGCCCCCTCCCCCACCCTATGATCCACTTCCGCTTCCATGGTTCCATCCGCTGCCAGATCCACTACCAGATATCTAAAACACTTCACTTCCTCCAGTTTTTCTCCATTCAAACTCACCTCCCAATTGACTTGACCCTCAACCCTACTGTACCTAATAACCTTGCTCTTATTCACATTTACTCTTAACTTTCTTCTTCCACACACTTTACCAAACTCAGTCACCAGCTTCTGCAGTTTTTCACATGAATCAGCCACCAGCGCTGTATCATCAGCGAACAACAACTGACTCACTTCCCAAGCTCTCTCATCCCCAACAGACTTCATACTTGCCCCTCTTTCCAAGACTCTTGCATTTACCTCCCTAACAACCCCATCCATAAACAAATTAAACAACCATGGAGACATCACACACCCCTGCCGCAAACCTACATTCACTGAGAACCAATCACTTTCCTCTCTTCCTACACGTACACATGCCTTACATCCTCGATAAAAACTTTTCACTGCTTCTAACAACTTTCCTCCCACACCATATATTCTTAATACCTTCCACAGAGCATCTCTATCAACTCTATCATATGCCTTCTCCAGATCCATAAATGCTACATACAAATCCATTTGCTTTTCTAAGTATTTCTCACATACATTCTTCAAAGCAAACACCTGATCCACACATCCTCTACCACTTCTGAAACCACACTGCTCTTCCCCAATCTGATGCTCTGTACATGCCTTCACCCTCTCAATCAATACCCTCCCATATAATTTACCAGGAATACTCAACAAACTTATACCTCTGTAATTTGAGCACTCACTCTTATCCCCTTTGCCTTTGTACAATGGCACTATGCACGCATTCCGCCAATCCTCAGGCACCTCACCATGAGTCATATATACATTAAATAACCTTACCAACCAGTCAACAATACAAACACCCCCCTTTTTAATAAATTCCACTGCAATACCATCCAAACCTGCTGCCTTGCCGGCTTTCATCTTCCGCAAAGCTTTTACTACCTCTTCTCTGTTTACCAAATCATTTTCCCTAACCCTCTCACTTTGCACACCACCTCGACCAAAACACCCTATATCTGCCACTCTATCATCAAACACATTCAACAAACCTTCAAAATACTCACTCCATCTCCTTCTCACATCACCACTACTTGTTATCACCTCCCCATTTGCGCCCTTCACTGAAGTTCCCATTTGCTCCCTTGTCTTACGCACTTTATTTACCTCCTTTCAGAACATCTTTTTATTCTCCCTAAAATTTAATGATACTCTCTCACCCCAACTCTCATTTGCCCTTTTTTTTCACCTCTTGCACCTTTCTCTTGACCTCCTGTCTCTTTCTTTTATACATCTCCCACTCAATTGCATTTTTTCCCTGCAATAATCGTCCAAATGCCTCTCTCTTCTCTTTCACTAATACTCTCACTTCTTCATCCCACCACTCACTACCCTTTCTAATCAACCCACCTCCCACTCTTTTCATGCCACAAGCATCTTTTGCGCAATCCATCGCTGATTCCCTAAATACATCCCATTCCTCCCCCACTCCCCTTACTTCCATTGTTCTCACCTTTTTCCATTCTGTACTCAGTCTCTCCTGGTGCTTCCTCACACAGGTCTCCTTCCCAAGCTCACTTACTCTCACCACCCTCTTCACCACAACATTCACTCTTCTTTTCTGAAAACCCATACAAATCTTCACCTTAGCCTCCACAAGATAATGATCAGACATCCCTCCAGTTGCACCTCTCAGCACATTAACATCCAAAAGTCTCTCTTTCGCACTCCTGTCAATTAACACGTAATCCAATAACGCTCTCTGGCCATCTCTCCTACTTACATAAGTATACTTATGTATATCTCGCTTTTTAAACCAGGTATTCCCAATCATCAGTCCTTTTTCAGCTCATAAATCTACAAGCTCTTCACCATTTCCATTTACAACACTGAACACCCCATGCATACCAATTATTCCCTCAACTGCCACATTACTCACCTTTGCATTCAAATCACCCATCACTATAACCCGGTCTCGTGCATCAAAACCACTAACACACTCATTCAGCTGCTCCCAAAACACTTGCCTCTCATGATCTTTCTTCTCATGCCCGGGTGCATATGCACCAATAATCACCCACCTCTCTCCATCAACTTTCAGTTTTACCCATATTAATCGAGAATTTACTTTCTTACATTCTATCACATACTCCCACAACTCCTGTTTCAGGAGTGTTGCTACTCCTTCCCTTGCTCTTGTCCTCTCACTAACCCCTGACTTTACTCCCCAGACATTCCCAAACCACTCTTCCCCTTTACCCTTGAGCTTCGTTTCACTCAGAGCCAAAACATCCAGGTTCCTTTCCTCAAACATACTACCTATCCCTCCTTTTTTCACATCTTGGTTACATCCACACACATTTAGGCACCCCACTCTGAGCCTTCGAGGAGGATGAGCACTCCCCGCGTGACTCCTTCTTCTGTTTCCCATTTTAGAAAGTTAATACAAGGAGGGGAGGATTTCTGGCCCCCCGCTCCCGTCCCCTCTAGTCGCTTTCTACGACACGCGAGGAATACGTGGGAAGTATTCTTTCACCCCTATCCCCAGGGATAATATACATATATATATACATATACACATACACACACATACACATACATACGCACATATACACACACACACACACATACATATATATACATATGAAAAACGTAAGAAACAATTTAGAAAACTGAAACTTCTAGCTTGAAATGAATGAAAAAATGAATGTCACATAATGGTTCAACCTCTGGCTATGGAAAAAGGAAATGTATAATTTATTTATACAAACGTCAATAGCAGTTTTCATCAATTTAACCACTGTATCAATAAGCTTCAATGTCTAAGCTACATCTTTCTCCAATTTCACTATTTTCTTGTCAAAACACCATGTATGAAAACTATCACTCCAGTAACACAACTATAAACATTTACTTCCCCTTTAAAAAAGTTCTGGGGAAGTCTGTCTCGATACACTGCGGGAAACTCTACCACCTGGCGAGGTTTCTGTTGCAATGGTTCCCGATTCACAAACGTAGTAGCATCACTGGTGGGCCAAGGTAGTAACTATTTATCTAAAATGAATGATCTTCTAAATGATAATACAACCTATTCTAAACTTAGTAAATTCCCTTAGAAGCCGTTAATTCTCACTTCAATAAAGAAATGAAGTTGTTGTTGAAAGGTAACATTTCTCTTATCAAAAATTTGTCATCTTTGTCTCCTTCATTACCATATATATATGGACTTGTCAAAACATAAATAGAATTTTCCAGCAAGACCTATAGTTAGTTCAGTAGACTCCATCACATATAAATTGTCAAAATGGTTAGTTTCCTTATTAAGCCCTTCAGTGGTTAAGGTATCAAATTCTAATATCATGAACAATGTAGATTTAGTCAACAAGCTAAACAATATCAATATTAATTTTGATTTCAAACCAGTTAGCTTTGATGTTTCCTCACTTTTCACTAAAGTTCCAGTTGATGACCTTTTAGAATATTTATTTGATGTCTTGGATGATATTCATTTACTTGTTTCAAAGTCTAATTTTATTGAACAGATAAAATTGTGTATAAAAGACTGTGTATTTCAATTTAATGGAGATTATTATGCTCAAAAATTTGGTAGGGCAATGGGTAACCCTCTTTCACCTGTACTAAGTAATCTTTATATGGAATTTTTTGAAACAAAATTACTAAAGGATATCTTACCTTCTAATGCAATTTGGTTTAGGTATGCAGATGATGTTCTTTGTGTTTGGCCAACAAATGAAAATTTACAAATATTTCTCCCCTTACTTAACAATTTAGTACCTTCCATCAAATTTACTGTAGAAAATGAAAATAATGGAATGTTACCATTTTTAGCTAGCATGATCCATAGACAAGGAAACAAGTTTAAGTTTAGCATATACAGAAAACCCACCAATGTATGCTCATATATCCATTATTACTTACCTCAACATGACAGAGTTAAATTATCATCATTTCAATCTATGTTCCCAAGGGCATTACGTATTTGCAGTCCAGAGTTTATTGATGATGAGTTTGAGAAGATATATTCTATTGGATCTAAGTTAGAGTACCTTAGATCTTTCATTGATAAATCCCTTAAGTTAGCAAAGAAATCATTTTATAGAGTTGAGCCCAAACTTCCCATTGACACCAAGAATCTTTTAGTTCTCCCTTTTAATAATTTTATTTTGCTTCTCATGTTGCTTAAATCCTTTGATGTAAATGTTGCCTTTAGCAACAATAATACTATAAAGAATATCTTAATCAGGAATTCACCAGAAAATTCTCTTGGTTGCATCTATAAAGTTCCTCGTGGAAACTGTGATAAATTTTATGTTGGTCAGACTGGTAAGGATCTTTCTGTTAGACTTAAGCAACATAAATATAGTATAAGAACGGGGCAAGAATCAAATGCCTTGTTTAATAATGTAAAAAACTATGATCATTGTATTGACTGGAGTAACGCCATCTCAGTTGTTAACTCTAACTCTATTACCAAGAGAAATATCATTGAATCTTCTATCATTAAATACACAAAGAATTATAATCTTAATATTAGTGATGGTCTGTACAAATTAGATAACTTTATTGTTGATAAGATTTGTAAAATGATAAGTTTATGAACGCTCGTTGTATGTTTTGGACAATCACATGTTTACCAAATATCGTCCGAGCTTCGTCTCTTCGATGTATATCAACTGACTGTTATAGTTCTCTCTTGTGTCTCCCCTGATGATGTGATTATTACACGAAAGTGCACTTGGGAACTTTTCGTGTTTCATTTTCCCCGTAGACTCACAGGAATACCTTGATCACGCGCAAAACTTGTGATACTTTCCAATATATATATATATATATATATATATATATATATATATATATATATATATATATATATATATATATATATATATATATATATATATATATATAATGTTCCTCTCTTAATAACAGTGAAATGAAAAACGATAAGTTCCCAAATGCACTTTTTTGCAATGATCACATTATCAGGGGAGATACAAGATAGAAATGTAACAGTCAGTTGATGTACAACGAAGAAACGTAACTAGGACGCTATTTGGTAAACAAGTGGCAACCCGAATGGAGATCGGATGCGTACAGGTCTGACAATATGCGTATCATAAAATTTTATTGTATGGACAAGAAAGGGTGCCGTTTACAAATTCTATCAACAATAAAACTATCCAATTTGTATAGACTTTCACTAATATTACTGTTACAATTCTTTGTGTATTTGATTATAGAAGATTCAATGATATTTCTAATGGTATTGGAGTTAGCGTCGATAAATGAGATGGTATTACTGCAGTCGATACACTAATAATGATTTGAAGTATGATGAAACAAGGCATTTGATTCTTGTTTTGTTCTTATACTATACTTATGTTGCTTAAGTTTAACAGGAAGACCCTTACCAGTCTGCCTAACTTAAAACTTATCAAAATTTCTACGTGGTACTCATTAAATGCATCCTGCGGAAATTTCTGGCGAGTTCCTGAAAACGATATTCTTTATAGTTTTGTTGTTGCTGAAGTCAACATTTTCATTATAGGATTTAAGCAACCTGAGAACTAAAATAAGATTATCATTAAAAGGGAGAACTAAAAGATTCTTCGAGTAAAGGGAAAGTTTGGGTTTAACTATATGAAATGATTTTTTTGCCAACTTGAGAGATTTATCAATGAAAGGTTTAAGATACTTTAACTTGGATCCAATAGAATATATCTTCTCAAACTCATCATCAATGAACTCGACTGCCTATACGTAATGCCCTAAGGATATAGACTGGAATGATGATAATTCAACTCTGTTATGTTGAGCTGAGTTATAATGGATATATGATCTATATTAGAAGGTTTTCTGTATATGGTAAACTTAAACATGTTTCCATCCCATGAATCATGCAATCTAAAAATAGTAACATACCTTTATTTTCAATTTCTACGGTAAAGTTGATAGAAGGTACTAAACTGTAAAGTAAATGGAGAAATATTTGTAAATTTCCATTTGCTGGCGAAACACAAAGAACATCATCTACACCTAAACCTGATTGCATTAGAGGGTAGGATATCCTTTAGTAACTTTGTTTCAGAGAGTTTTATGTAAAGATTGCTTAATACAGGTGAAAGAGGGTTACTCTTTGCCATACCAAATTTCTGAGCATAATATTCTCCATTAAATTGAAATACACAGTCTTTTATACACAATTTTTTCAATTCAATAAAAACAGACCTTGAAACAGGTAAATGAATATTGTTCAAGATTCCAGCTGAATATTTTAAGAGGTCATCAACTGGAACCTTTGTGAACAGAGATGAAACATCAAAGCTAACATATTTGAAATAAAGATCAGCATTATCATTGAGCTTCTTAACTAGATCTACACTGTTGATGATATTAGAATTTGATACTTTACCCACTAATTAGCTTGATACATACATATATGGCAATGAAGGGGACAAAGATGACAAACCTTTGATAAGAGAACCATTACCTTTCAACAACAACTTCAGTTCTTTATTGAAATGACAATTCACTGCTTCTAGAGGATTCTTACTGAGATTAAAGTATGTTGTGTTATCACTTAAAAGATCATTTATTTTAGATGAATAATTACTTTTGTCCATAATCACAACTGTGTTAGCCTTATCTACTTTAGTTATATGTAAATCATTAAGATTTTTCAATGATAGATTGCTTTTAAAAACCTTTTAGGGCAATTAGGATCCACTAGTTTTGAAAAACTAGCATACACTAAACCTTTACAGATATTGATTTCATCATTAGATGATTTACAGTACTTCTCTAAATTACAGAAAGAATGTGATATTAACACAGTTGGCATCCTTGTTAGAGCAGTTGTCTGGTCGACCATTTGATGATTTTCAAAACAGCATTTTGAAGAAACACATTGAAATAGAAAAGATTGAAATGGAGGAAGCCTTTTGCATTTCAAGAAAGAAGAAACGTGCGTTTCAAATTGCTATACTGACACAATGGAAGAACCGTCTGTTGGACGACTGCTATAATAGGTTAAGAAGTGAATGAAATAGACTACAAAGAAAAATGAACTGCGAGTTAACCATCTCATCGAAAACAGTGATTGGATTTAGAACATAAACCGTTTCTTTGTGGTAAACCTATCCAATAAACAACTTGACTAGGATTCTTTGTGTTGCTTAGGGTAAGGATTAAGATCTATGCCAGTTTGTCAAAACCAGTGGATTCTAAAGGTTTATAAGAGCTATTAATGATTTAAGAAAAGATAAAGGTATACATGATACTATAGCGGATAAGGCTAAGACAGTTGTGATTATGGACAAAAGGGATTATTCATCTAAAACGATTGATCCCTTAAGTGATAACACAACATACTTTAAACTCAGTAAGAATCCTCTTGAAGCATTTGATTGTCATTTCAATAAAGAACTGAAGTTGTTGAAAGGTAATGGTTCTCTAATCAAAAGTTTGTCATCTTTGTCCCCTTCATTGCCGTATATGTATGGACTTATCAAAACGCATAAGCCAAATTTTCCAGCAAGACCCATAGTAAGTTCAGTGGGCTCCATCGCATATAAATTGTCAAAGTGGCTAGTTTCTTTATTAAGATATCAAATTCTGATATCAAGGACACTGTAGATTTAGTTAGCAACCTTAATGATATCAATGTTGATTTTGATTTCAAACTGGTTAGCTTTGATGTTTCATCTCTGCTCCCAAAAGTTCCAATTGATGACCTCTTAGAATATTTAGTTGAAGTCTTATTTTATCAAGATATTTTTTATAGTTTTTTTTTGCTGGAGGCTACATTGAGATTAGAGGATTTATGCAGACTGGGAAGCAATGTGAAATTATCACTAAAAGGGAGAACTAAAGGATTCTTGGTGTCAATGGGAAGTTTGGGTTTAACTCTATAAAGTGATTTCTTTGCCAGCTTAAGGGATTCATCAATGATATATCTAGGGTACTTTAACTTGGATCCAATGGAATATATCTTCTCAAACTCATCATCATTAATCTTTGGACTACAAATACGTAATGCCCTCATGTTGAGCTGAATGATAGTGAACATATGAACAAACATTTTTTTTCTTCATGCTGAACTTAAATGTTTCTATCCCATCCGGTAGAGTTTGCTTATCAATGGCGTCTCTTCCTTGTATATCAACTGACTGGTCTATGTCTTCTATTTCATTCATATAACTCCCCTGACGATATGGTTACTTCACGAAAGTGCACTTGGGAACTTACCACGCTCCATTTTCCACTAGGTTTCATATTTTTTTTCCCCACATATATTTGCCAATTTCCGCATAGGAGAGGTAGCGTTAAGAACAGAGGACTGAGTCTAAAAAAGGAATCATCACTTGGCCCCCTTCTCTGTTCCTTCTTTTGGAAAAGTAGAAAATAGAGGGGAGGATTTCCAGCCCCTCACTCCTTCCCCATTTAGTCGCCTTTTGCGACACGCAGGGAATACATGGGAAGTATTTTTTCTACCCATCCCCAAGGGTTATATATATGTATCTATATATATATATATATATATATATATATATATATATATATATATATATATATATATATATATATATATATATATATATACATATATATATATATATATTTTTTTTTTGCTTTGTCGCTGTCTCCCGCGTTTGCGAGGTACCGCAAGGAAACAGACGAAAGAAATGGCCCAACCCCCCCCCATACACATGTATATACATACGTCCACACATGCAAATATACATACCTACACAGCTTTCCATCGTTTACCCCAGACGTTTCACATGCCCTGATTCAATCCACTGACAGCACATCAACCCCGGTATACCACATCGCTCCAATTCACTCTATTCCTTGCCCTCCTTTCACCCTCCTGCATGTTCAGGCCCCGATCACACAAAATCTTTTTCACTCCATCTTTCCACCTCCAATTTGGTCTCCCTCTTCTCCTCGTTCCCTCCACCTCCGACACATATATCCTCTTGGTCAATCTTTCCTCACTCATTCTCTCCATGTGCCCAAACCATTTCAAAACACCCTCTTCTGCTCTCTCAACCACGCTCTTTTTATTTCCACACATCTCTCTTACCCTTACGTTACTTACTCGATCAAACCACCTCACACCACACATTGTCCTCAAACATCTCATTTCCAGCACATCCATCCTCCTGCGCACCACTCTATCCATAGCCCACGCCTCGCAACCATACAACATTGTTGGAACCACTATTCCTTCAAACATACTCATTTTTGCTTTCCGAGATAATGTTCTCGACTTCCACACATTCTTCAAGGCTCCCAGAATTTTCGCCCCCTCCCCCATCCTATGATCCACTTCCGCTTCCATGGTTCCATCCGCTGCCAGATCCACTCCCAGATATCTAAAACACTTTACTTCCTCCAGTTTTTCTCCATTCAAACTCACCTCCCAATTGACTTGACCCTCAACCCTACTGTACCTAATAACCTTGCTCTTATTCACATTTACTCTTAACTTTCTTCTTTCACACACTTTACCAAACTCAGTCACCAGCTTCTGCAGTTTCTCACATGAATCAGCCACCAGCGCTGTATCATCAGCGAACAACAACTGACTCACTTCCCAAGCTCTCTCATCCCCAACAGACTTCATACTTGCCCCTCTTTCTAAAACTCAAAATCTTTTCCATTCCATCTTTCCACCCCCAATTTGGTCTCCCACTTCTCCTCGTTCCCTCCACCTCTGACACATTTATCCTCTTGGTCAATCTTTCCTCACTCATTCTCTCCATGTGCCCAAACCATTTTAAAACACCCTCTTCTGCTCTCTCAACCACACTCTTTTTATTACTACACATCTCTCTTACCCTATTATTACTTACTCGATTAAACCACCCCACACCACATATCGTCCTCATCCATCTCATTTCCAGCACATCCACCCTCCTGCGCACAACTCTATCCATAGCCCACGCCTCGCAACCACACAACATTGTTGGAACCACTCTTCCTTCAAACATACCCATTTTTGCTTTCCGAGATAATGTTCTCGACTTCCACACATTCTTCAAGGCTCCCAGGATTTTTGCCCCTTCCCCCACCCTATGATTCACTTCCGCCTCCATGGTTCTATCCGCTGCCAAATCCACTCCCAGATATCTAAAACACTTTACTTCCTCCAGTTTTTCTCCATACAAACTTACCTCCCAGTTGATTTGACCCTCAACCCTACTGTACCTAATAACCTTGCTCTTATTCACATTTACTCTCAACTTTCTTCTTTCACACACTTCACCAAACTCAGTCACCAGCCTCTGCAGTTTCTCACATGAATCAGCCACCAGCGCTGTATCATCAGCGAACAACAACTGGCTCACTTCCCACGCTCTCTCATCCACAACAGACTGCATACTTGCCCCTCTTTCCAAAACTCTTGCATTCACCTTCCTATCAACCCCATCCATAAACAAATTAAATAACCATGGAGACATCACACAACCCTGCCGCAAACCTATATTCACTGAGAACCAATCACTTTCCTCTCTTCCTACACGTACACATGCCTCACATTCTCGATAAAAACTTTTCACTGCTTCTAACAACTTGTCTCCCACACCATATATTCTTAATACTTTCCACAGAGCATCTCTATCAACTCTATCATATGCCTTCTCTAGATCCATAAATGCTACATACAAATCCATTTGCTTTTCCAAGTATTTCTCACATACATTTTTCAAAGCAAATACCTGGTCCACACATCCTCTACCACTTCTGAAACCAAACTGCTCTTCCCCAATCTAATGGTCTGTACATGCCTTCACCCTCTCAATCAATACCCTCCCATATAATTTAACAGGAATACTCAACAAACTTATACATCTGTAATTTGAGCACTCACTCTTATCCCCTTTGCCTTTGTACAGTGGCACTATGCATGCATTCCGCCAATCCTCAGGCACCTCACCATGAATCATACAAACATTAAATAACCTTACCAACCAGTCAACAATACAGTCTCCCACTTTTTAATAAATTCCACTGCAGTAGCATCAAAACCCGCTGCCTTGCCGGCTTTCATCTTCCGCAAAGCTTTTACCACCTCTTCTCTGTTTACCAAATAATTTTCCCTAACCCTCTCACTTTACACACCACCTCGACCAAAACACCCTATATCTGCCACTGTATCATCAAAAAGATTCAACAAACCTTGAAAATATTCACTCCATCTCCTTCTCACATCACCATTACTTGTTATCACCTCCCCATTAGGCCCTTTCACTGAAGTTCCCATTTGTTCCCTTGTGTTTCGCACTTTATTTACCTGCTTCTAAAACATCTTTTTATTCTCCCTAAAATTTAATGATACTCTCTAACCCCAACTCTCATTTGCCCTCTTTTTCACCTCTTGCACCTTTCTCTTGACCTCCTGCCTCTTTCTTCTATACATCTCCCACTCATTTGCTTTATTTCCCTGCAAAACTCGTCCAAATGCCTCTCTCTTCTCTTTCACTAATAATCTTACTTCTTCATCCCACCACTCACTACCCTTTCTAATCTGCGCTCCTCCCACGCTTCTCATGCCAGAAGCATCTTTTGCGCAGGCCATCACTGCTTCCCTAAATACATCTCATTCCTCCCCCACTCCCCTTACTCCTGGGGATATATATATCCCTGGGAATAGGGGAGAAAGAATACTTCCCACGCATTCCTCACGTGTCGTAGAAGGCACTAAAGGGGACGGGAGCAGGGGGCCAGAAACCCTCCCCTCCTCGTATTTTAACTTTCTAAAACGGGAAACAGAATTAGGAGTCACGCGGGGAGTGCTCATCCTCCTCGAAGGTTCAGATTGGGGTGTCTAAATGTGTGTGGATGTAACCAAGATGAGATAAAAGGATAGATAGGTACTATGTTTGAGGAAAGGAGCCTCGATATTTTGGCTCTGAGTGAAACGAAGCTCAAGGGTAAAGGGGAAGAGTGGTTTGGGAAAGTCTTGGGAGTAAAGTCAGGGGCTAGTGAGAGGACAAGAGCAAGGGAAGGAATAGCACTACTCCTGAAACAGGAGTGGTGGGAGTATGTGTTAGAGTGTAAGAAAATAAACTCTATATTGATATGGGTAAAACTGAAAGTTGGTGGAGAGAGATGGGTGATTATTGATGCATATGCACCTGGGCATGAGAGAAAGATCATGAGAGGCAAGTGTTTAGGGAGCAGCTTAATGAGTGTGTTAGCGGTTTTGATGCACGAGACCGGGTTATAGTGATAGGTGATTTGAATGCAAAGGTGAGTAATGTGGTAGTTGAGGGAATAATTGTTATACATGGGGTGTTCAGTGTTGTAAATGGAAATGGTGAAGAGCTTGTAGATTTGTGTGCTGAAAAAGTTTTGGTGATTGGGAATACCTGGTTTAAAAAGAGGGATATACATAAGTATACGTATGTAAATAGGAGAGATGACCAAAGCGCGTTATTGGATTACGTGTTAATTGATAGACGCGCGAAAGAGAGACTTTTGGATGTTAATGTGCTGAGTGGTGCAACTGGAGGGATGTCTGATCATTATCTTGTGGAGGCGAAGGTGAAGATTTGTAGACGTTTTCAGAAAAGAGGAGAGAATGTTGGGTTGAAGAGAGTGGTGAGAGTAAGTGAGCTTGGGAAGGAGACTTGTGTGAGGAAGTACCAGGAGAGACTGTGTACAGAATGGAAAAAGGTGAGAACAAAGGAGGTAAGGGGAGTGGGGCAGGAATGGGATGTATTTAGGGAAGCAGTGATGGCTTGCGCAAAAGATGCTTGTGGCATGAGAAGCGTGTGAGGTGGGCAGATCAGAAAGGTAGTGAGTGGTGGGATGAAGAAGTAAGATTATTAGTGAAAGAGAAGAGAGAGGCATTTGGACGAGTTTTGCAGGGAAATAATGCAAATGAGTGAGAGATGTATAAAAGAAAGAGGCAGGAGGTCAAGAGAAAGGTGCAAGAGGTGAAAGAGAGGGCAAATGAGAGTTGGGGTGAGAGAGTATCATTAAATTTTAGGGAGATAAAAAGATGTTTTGGAAGGAGGTAAATAAAGTGCGTAAGACAAGGGAACAAATGGGAACTTCAGTGAAGGGGACTAATGTGGAGGTGATAACAAGTAGTGGTGATGTGAGAAGAAGATGGAGTGAGTATTTTGAAGGTTTGTTGAATGTGTTTGATGATAGGGTGGCAGATATAGGGTGTTTTGGTCGAGGTGGTGTGCAAAGTGAGAGGGATAGGGAGGATGATTTGGTAAACAGAGAAGAGGTAGTAAAAGCTTTGCGGAAGATGAAAGCCGGCAAGGCAGCGGGTTTGCATGGCATTGCAGTGGAAATCATTAAAAAAGTGGGTGACTGTATTGTTGACTGGTTGGTAAGGTTGTCTAATGTATGTATGATTCATGGTGAATATCTTAAAGATCGACGGAACGCTTGCAAAGTGCCACTGTACAAAGGCAAAGGGGATAAAAGTGACTGCTCAAATTACAAAGGTATAAGTTTGTTGACGAAAGAAATGGCCCCCCCCCCATACACATGTACATACACACGTCCACACACGCAAATATACATACCTACACAGCTTTCCATGGTTTACCCCAGACGCTTCACATGCCTTGATTCAATCCACTGACAGCACGTCAACCCCTGTATACCACATGACTCCAATTCACTTTATTCCTTGCCCTCCTTTCACCCTCCTGCATGTTCAGGCCCCGATCACACAAAATCTTTTTCACTCCATCTTTCCACCTCCAATTTGGTCTCCCTCTTCTCCTCGTTCCCTCCACCTCCGACACATATATCCTCTTGGTCAATCTCTCCTCACTCATTCTCTCCATGTGCCCAAACCATTTCAAAACACCCTCTTCTGCTCTCTCAACCACGCTCTTTTTATTTCCACACATCTCTCTTACCCTTACGTTACTTACTCGATCAAACCACCTCACACCACACATTGTCCTCAAACATCTCATTTCCAGCACATCCATCCTCCTGCGCACATCTCTATCCATAGCCCACGCCTCGCAACCATACAACATTGTTGGAACCACTATTCCCTCAAACATACCCATTTTCGCTTTCCGAGATAATGTTCTCGACTTCCACACATTCTTCAAGGCTCCCAAAATTTTCGCCCCCTCCCCCACCCTATGATCAACTTCCGCTTCCATGGTTCCATCCGCTGACAGATCCACTCCCAGATATCTAAAACACTTCACTTCCTCCAGTTTTTCTCCATTCAAACTCACCTCCCAATTGACTTGACCCTCACCCCTACTGTACCTAATAACCTTGCTCTTATTCACATTTACTCTCAACTTTCTTCTTCCACACACTTTACCAAACTCAGTCACCAGCTTCTGCAGTTTCTCACATGAATCAGCCACCAGCGCTGTATCATCAGCGAACAACAACTGACTCACTTCCCAAGCTCTCTCATCCCCAACAGACTTCATACTTGCCCCTCTTTCCAGGACTCTTGCATTTACCTCCCTTACAACCCCATCCATAAACAAATTCTGTTTCCTTGCGCTACCTCGCAAACGCGGGAGACAGCGACAAAGTAAAAAAAAAAATATATATATGTATATATATATATATATATATATATATATATATATATATATATATATATATATATATATATATATATATATATATATATATATATATATATATATATATATATATATATATGGAGTGAGTATTTTGAAGGTTTGTTGAATGTGTTTGATGATAGAGTGGCAGATATAGGGTGTTTTGGTCGAGGTGGTGTGCAAAGTGAGAGGGTTAGGGAAAATGATTTGGTAAACAGAGAAGAGGTAGTGAAAGCTTTGCGGAAGATGAAAGCCGGCAAGACAGCAGGTTTGGATGGTATTGCAGTGGAATTTATTAAAAAAGGGGTGACTGTATTGTTGACTGGTTGGTAAGGTTATTTAATGTATGTATGACTCATGGTGAGGTGCCTGAGGATTGGCGGAATGCGTGCATAGTGCCATTGTACAAAGGCAAAGGGGATAGGAGTGAGTGCTCAAATTACAGAGGTATAAGTTTGTTGAGTATTCCTGGTAAATTATATGGGAGGGTATTGATTGAGAGGGTGAAGGCATGTACAGAGCATCAGATTGGGGAAGAGCAGTGTGGTTTCAGAAGTGGTAGAGGATGTGTGGATCAGGTGTTTGCTTTGAAGAATGTATGTGAGAAATACTTAGAAAAGCAAATGGATTTGTATGTAGCATTTATGGATCTGGAGAAGGCATATGATAGGGTTGATAGAGATGCTCTGTGGAAGGTATTAAGAATATATGGTGTGGGAGGAAAGTTGTTAGAAGCAGTGAAAAGTTTTTATCGAGGATGTAAGGCATGTGTACGTGTAGGAAGAGAGGAAAGTGATTGGTTCTCAGTGAATGTAGGTTTGCGGCAGGGGTGTGTGATGTCTCCATGGTTGTTTAATTTGTTTATGGATGGGGTTGTTAGGGAGGTAAATGCAAGAGTTTTGGAAAGAGGGGCAAGTATGAAGTCTGTTGGGGATGAGAGAGCTTGGGAAGTGAGTCAGTTGTTGTTCGCTGATGATACAGCGCTGGTGGCTGATTCATGTGAGAAACTGCAGAAGCTGGTGACTGAGTTTGGTAAAGTGTGTGGAAGAAGAAAGTTAAGAGTAAATGTGAATAAGAGCAAGGTTATTAGGTACAGTAGGGTTGAGGGTCAAGTCAATTGGGAGGTGAGTTTGAATGGAGAAAAACTGGAGGAAGTGAAGTGTTTTAGATATCTGGGAGTGGATCTGGCAGCGGATGGAACCATGAAAGCGGAAGTGGATCATAGGGTGGGGGAGGGGGCGAAAATTCTGGGAGCCTTGAAGAATGTGTGGAAGTCGAGAACATTATCTCGGAAAGCAAAAATGGGTTTGTTTGAAGGAATAGTGGTTCCAACAATGTTGTATGGTTGCGAGTCGTGGGCTATGGATAGAGTTGTGCGCAGGAGGATGGATGTGCTGGAAATGAGATGTTTGAGGACAATGTGTGGTGTGAGGTGGTTTGATCGAGTTAGTAACGTAAGGGTAAGAGAGATGTGTGGAAATAAAAAGAGCGTGGTTGAGAGAGCAGAAGAGGGTGTTTTGAAGTGGTTTGGGCACATGGAGAGAATGAGTGAGGAAAGATTGACCAAGAGGATATATGTGTCGGAGGTGGAGGGAACGAGGAGAAGAGGGAGACCAAATTGGAGGTGGAAAGATGGAGTGAAAAAGATTTTGTGTGATCGGGGCCCGAACATGCAGGAGGGTGAAAGGAGGGCAAGGAATAGAGTGAATTGGAGCGATGTGGTATACCGGGGTTGACGTGCTGTCAGTGGATTGAATCAAGGCATGTGAAGCGTCTGGGGTAAACCATGGAAAGCTGTGTAGGTATGTATATTTGCGTGTGTGGACGTATGTATATACATGTGTATGTGGGGGGTGGGTTGGGCCATTTCTTTCGTCTGTTTCCTTTCGCTACCTCGCAAACGCGGGAGACAGCGACAAAGTATAATAAAAAAAAAAATAAAAAAATAAGTTTGTTGAATATTCTTGGGATATTATATGGGAGGGTATTGATTGAGAGGGTGAAGGGATGTACAGAGCATCAGATTGGGGAAGAGCAGTGTGGTTTCAGAAGTGGTAGATGATATGTGGATCATGTGTTTGCTTTGAAGAATGTATGTGAGAAATACTTAGAAACGCAAATGGATTTGTATGTAGCATTTATGGATCTGGAGAAGGCATATGATAGATTTGATAGAGATGGTTTGTGGAAGAATTTATGGTGTAGGAGTCAAGTTGTTACAAGCAGTTAAAAGTTTTTATCGAGGATGTAAGGCATGTGTACGTGTAGGAATAGAGGAAAGTGATTGGTTCTCAGTGAATGTAGGTTTGCGGCAGGGATGTGTGATGTCTCCATGGTTATTTTATTTGTTTATGGATGGGGTTGTTAGGAAGGTGAATGCAAGAGTTTTTTAAAGAGGGGCAAGTGTGCACTCTGTTGTGGATGGGAGAGCGTGGGAAGTGAGTCAGTTGTTGTTCGCTGATGATACAACGCTAGTGGCAGATTCATGTAAGAAACTACAGAAGCTGGTGACTGAGTTTGATAAAGTGTGTGAAAGAAGAAAGTTGAGATTAATGTGAATAAGAGCAAGGTTATTAGGTACAGTAGGGTTGAGGGTCAAGTCAATTGGGAGGTAAGTTTGAATGGAGAAAAACTGAAGGAAGTGAAGTGTTTTAGATATGTGTTAGTGGATTTGGCAGCAGATAGAACCATGGAAGCGGAAGTGAATCATAGGTTGGAGGAGGGGCGACATTTCTGGAAGCGTTGAAGATTGTTTGGAAGTCGAGAACATTATCTCGGAAAGCAAAAATGGGTATATTTGAAGGAATAGTGGTTCCAACAATGTTGTATGGTTGCGAGGCATGGGTTGTGCATAGAGTTGTGCGGAGGAGGGTGGATGTGCTGGAAATGAGATGTTTGAGGACAATATGTGGTGTGAGGTGGTTTGATCGAGTAAGTAATAATAGGGTAAGAGAGATGTGTGGTAATAAAAAGAGTGTGACTGAGAGAGCAGAAGAAGGTGTTTTGAAATTGTTTGGTCATATGAGGAGAATGAGTGAAGAAAGATTGACCAAGAGGATATATGTGTCCTTTCTCATCGCTTCCCCACCACATATGAAACAGCACCTCTCTCCTCTACGCGCGTGCGAGGTAGCGCTAGGAAAAGACAACAAAGGCCACATTCGTTCACACTCAGTCTCTAGCTGTCATGTGTAATGCACCGAAACCACATCTCTCTTTCCACATCTAGACCCTACAAAACTTTCCATGGTTTACCCTAGACGCTTTTCATTCCCTGATTCAATCCACTGACAGCACGTCGATCCCGGTATATCACATCTTTCCAATTCACTCTATTCCTTGCACGCCTTTTCACCTTCTTGTATGTTCAGTCCCCGATCGCTCAAGATCTTCATCACTCCTTCCTTCCACCTCCAATTTGGTCTCCCACTTCTCCTCGTTCCTTCCACCTCTGACACATATATCCTTTGTCAATCTTTCCTCACTCATTCTCTCCATGTGACGAAACCATTGCAATAGACCCTCTTCTGTTCTCTCAACCACAGTCGTTTTATTACCACACACCTCTCCTACCCTTTCATTACTTACTCGATCAAACCACCTCACACCACATATTGTCCTGAAACATCTCATTCATAACATATCTCCCCTCCTCCGCACAACCCCATATATAGCCCACGCCTCTTAACCATATATCATTGTTGGAACCACTGTTCTTTCAAATTCATTTTTGCTCTCCGAGACTGCTTTCTCGCCTTCCACACATTCTTCAACGCTCCCAGAACCTTCATCCCCTCCCCCACCCTGTGGCTCACTTCCTCTTCCATGGTTCCATATGCTGCTAAATCCCCTCCCAGATATCTGAATTACTTCACTTCCACCAGTTTTTTATCTATTCAAACCTACCTCCCTACTGAATTTAATAACCTTGCTCTTATTCACATTTACTCAGCTTTCTTCTTTCCCACACTTTACCAAACTTAGTCATCAGCTTCTGCAGTTTCTCACCCGAATCAGCCACCAGCGATGTATCATCAGCGAACAGCAGCTGACTCATTTCCCAAGCCCTCTCATCCACAACAGACTGTATACTTGCCCCTCTCATCCACAACAGGCTGCATACTTCCCCTTTCTCCAAAACTCTTGCATTCACCTCTCTAATGACCCCATTCATAAACAAATTAAACAACCATGGAAACATCACGCACTCCTGCTGCAAATTGACATTCACTAGGAACAAATCACTTTTCTCTCTTCCTAGTCGTACAGATGCCTTACATCCTCGATAAAAACTTTTCACTGCTTCCAGCAACTTACCTCCAACAGCTTATATCTTAATACCTTCCACAAAGCATCTCTTTCAACTTTATCATATGTCTTCTCCAGATCCATTAGTGGTACAACAAATCCATTTGTTTTTCTAAGTATTTCTCGCATACATTCTTCAAAGCAAACACCTGAATCACACATCCTTTACCACTTCTGAAACCACACTGCTCTTCCCTAATCTGATGCTCTGTACATGCCTTCACCCTCTCAATCAATACACTCCGATATAATTTCCCAGGAATACTCAACAAACTTATACCTCTGATATTTGAACACTCACCTTTTTCCTCTTTGCCTTTGTACAATGGCACTATGCATGCATTCCGCCAATCCTCAGGCACTTCACCATGAACCGTACATACATTGAATATCCTCACCAGCCAGTCAACAACACAGTTACCCCCTTCTTATATAAATTCCACTGCAATACCATTCAAACCCGCCGCTTTGCCGGCTTTCATCTTTCGCAAAGCTTTAACTAACTCTTGTCTGTTTAACAAACCATCCTCCCTGACCCTCTCACTTCGCACACCACCTCGACTAAAACACCCTGTATCTGCCAATCTATCATCAAATACATTCGACAAACCTTTAAAGTACTCACTCCATCTCTCACTTCACCACTACTTGTTATTACCTCCCTATTAGTCCCCTTCACCGATGTTCCCATTTGTTTTCCTTTTAATGATATATCTATAAAATCTTTTAGGATCTCTAATACTATCTCTTGCAATGCTCACTTCGTATTCTTTCTTGGTCTGTTTGATAAGACCTTTCACGTGCCTTCTGACTGTCTTATATTGCGTTGCAGTGTTTGGGTCATTGTCTGATTTCTTGAGCTTGTTTCTGCGTCGTATAGCTCTTGCAATATCTTGGGAGCACCATGTATGATTTTCATTGGTTTCATTATTTCTTTCGTGCATAGGAATGAATGTGATATGATGGTGGATAAACTGACGTTTAAGACTGGCCTATACTTCCTGTGGACATGAACCAACAAGGATGAGGCTTTTTAATGCGTCGTGCAACCCATTAGAATCCGCTCTTTTAAAGTTAGGGGCAATGATGATAGTTTTGAGAGAGTCCGTTTTGATATCTATGTCGATCTTACCATGTTATGGTCACAAGTGTCCAGATGTTTTCCGACACGAGTAGTAGTTACTGGGATGCAAGAACTAAATCAATTATATTAGCTTACCTCGATGGCTGCGGGACGGTTTGATAGAGAAAATTCTTCGACAAAGTTGATAAGTATAACAGATTCACTTTCTACACCCAAGATAGTCAGCCATTTGATTTGTGGAATATTAAAATTTCCAAGAACGATAGATTCATTATCCTGTATTGCTCATTGTAAACTCACGTACATGACAATGTCAGCATCTGCTGCCTGACTAGGGCGCATATAGACGACGTTTATGTAAAGTCTGGAAAATTTCTATACTAATCTGAACACACGTTTTCAACATGTCAGATGTTGTAGTCTGAATTACAGTGTGGCAAGATTATATATACAGTGAAGCTCCTCCTCCTCGACCGTCTCTGTCCCTTACAGATAATTTGTAGTCTGGTAGATTGTACTCGATAATCAGATCGTTGTTTTTCGTGTTCAGAAATGTCTCTGTTTAACCAATGATATCAACGTGTTCACTGTTTACCAAACAATGTAATTCAGCTATTCTTTTTCGAATGGATCTTATATTCATGTACAGCCCAGTTAATGTCTTCGAGTGATTTCTGTAGAAGACTGGTGGTGGTATGATCTGGTTACTGGTTATTTTTAGACCTAGATGTGACAAGCCCCCATGACCTGCATCCCTGATGTCACTGTCTGGTGGCGTGAAGAGGGGTTCATCTGACCTCCCTCGTTCGACATGTGATAGACCTGACCCGTCCTCAAACGTCCGTTTGATATGGTCAACACACCGACCTCTACCTTATATATACCACTATATTATTGAGGTGAATGCCGTCTCTGTTATATAATTCCTCTTTTCTTAGAATTCGAGCCACGGGTCTACAGTGTTAATAACCGCGCACAAGCGTTTCGGTCTCTCATCTACACGTAGCTCTTTACTAAGGCCGTAGTTACCTTCACTAGGTCGCGGGGGAGCGCCAACTATAACAATGTTTTCCGGCCTGTCTTTCAGAGAGCTAGTGAGCTTCATGTATTTTTATGGGCAACGTCGTTGCTCCCAACATGCACCACTAAACATGACTTTTTGATATGGCTTTAAGCTTTGGTTTAATGTGGGAAATTCTGGCACTGGGGTAAACACGGACTGTTCTCTTGGCTCTTGAATTCCCCACCAAGTGTTTACCCAGATCCTGACCAGCGAACCGCCTTTGATCACGGAACAGTCGTCCTCGCTACTTTCTTGCAAGTCGCTGAATACTGCAAATCTATTGCACGTGGGTATGGCCGAAGGTGATGGGAGGGAGGTGGGAAGTGACTCCACGAGGAAGGAGGAGGGGAACGACTGGATGGGTGGTTGAGATGTGACGTAGACTTGGAGGAGGTAATGGAGTTAGGGAGAGGAGGACCGTAGTGGAGGGGCGAGACTGGGAGTTTAGGTGGGGGTGAGAGGAGGTAGCAGGACAGGGGGGGTGGGGGATGAGGGGTAGGGTGAGTGTTTAGGAAGGGCTGTGTGGGAGGGGGGAGCATACCAGCGGGGGAGGGTTGGGTCTTGGTGGCAGGGGGAAGTAACAGAGAGAGAGAGAGAGAGAGAGAGAGAGAGAGAGAGAGAGAGAGAGAGAGAGAGAGAGAGAGAGAGAGAGAGAGAGAGAGAGAGAGAAGATACGTTGAACGACTTCCAAAGGTAATCTTCTCTTTCCTCCCTCCTCCTTCTCATTCTCCTTTCTCTCCTTCCTCTTTTCTTTTTCTTTCTTGTTTTCTTTTCATCCACATTCCTGTTATCACCCTCTTCCTCCCCACATATCTCCTCCAGACTACCTGCACCTTCCTCTCCTCGTTTACCCTCATTCTCCTCCTCCCTTTACCCTCCTGCTGGCATCACTCTTATCTTCATGAGACTCAGCCTCCCTCTCCCTTCGCTCCTTCTCCTCTTTGTTTATATCCAATGTGGTAACACGTTTGTCGTGCGTTAGAATAAAAGAAAAAAAGATGTCAAACGTTAATTTCAGATCTCAGTGACTATAATGGGCGTCTCGTGGGAGCTCTGTTATGAGTTAATGCCAGTGTTTGAAGCCGCCCCAAATGGATCCTGTCATGTGCAATGTTTCAGACGTCCGGGTAGACTGAAAACTTCACGTGGAGTGGAGAGGCCTGATTCTCCGTCACTAGAGACGAACTGTCTTTGATGTTCCACCAACAATGACGTCGCATCGGTTTTCTTTAAAACTAACTCTAAAAGAAACATCGCAGATCATATAGTAATGTGCACGTTTGTTAGATCTGTACATCTTTCTGATCCTCGAAGCAGGTGACACAAGCTAGTGGAATAAGTTCGTACCAAAACTTTGCAGAGTTCTGCCCCCCATGTCGGGTTCAGTCTGGGCGGTGGACAACATTGTGCTGCCTCAGCGTTTGACAGTGGGTCGTGGCCACCTGAGCCACCCAGCCCGGCCTCTAGCACCTCCCTGGGAGGACAGCCACAACCTCTGGATTGAATCATTTTCTCGCCGTGTCGTATATGTGACACTAATAACCATTTTCAATGCACCTGTAAATGAAATTTTTTATACAAAAGGTATTATGGTCCATTCTTTTCATGTACAAAAACATGCCAACAACTGAGTTAGAATCAGACCCCAGGAAACACTTGGCCACATCCCAGCGGAGCTTTACTCTCATCACTCGGTCAGATGTTCTTCATGATAACATCCCCAGTTGGAGGGCTGCCCTCACTGTTGACGGAGACAGAGGCAAAGTTTAGCACGAGGGTGAGGATCTTATTTAAGCCTAGACCTAAGGTCATGGTTCAAGGTGACGTGAGAGCCAGTGTGAGGTCATTTGGTTCATTATGATAACGTTGATGATTATGGTTCTATGTTGAGGCTGGTAGTACCCCAGTCATCTCACACTCACCAGGAGAGTCCCGGGACTGAGGCTGAGGCTCCCTCGTTGTGCACCACCAACATCATGTCCCACACAACTGTGGATTTGTTAGAAAGTCAACAGATTAATTGTAAAGCGTCAGGCATGTGAGAGAGCCAGTCATGTCGTAATCATGAGAGGATCAAACTAATTAATCATTATTGATATCAAAGTTTTATTTCACCCCAAACATTTCATCATAAAACCCGTCTTCCTTTTGACAAAGTTCCTTTGAGGCTCTGCATTATTTACGGTTAACTGTCAAACAAAGCAGATCCGGTGAGCAACTGGACTTGTGCGGATCACTAATTAACAATGTCATTGCATTATATTGTTCACAGATTGGCAAACCTGCGAAATGACAATCGATCTATGACTCATCCCAACACATTAGATATTCTAACGTCTATCAGGAGGTTCCAACGGTCCTTGCTCATGATTTCTCAGTTGTTTACTATGTGGGAGTGAGTGACGGCCTGGCTAGGGCGGGAAGGTACGGCAGTCCATCCTTGAGTCTGGCAGTGTCTCCATGGGTACAACACCTGCTCTCGTGTGCCCACATGGGTACAACACCTGCTCTCGTGTGCCCACATGGGTACAACACCTGCTCTCGTGTGCCCACATGGGTACAACACCTGCTCTCGTGTGCCCACATGGGTACAACACCTGCTCTCGTGTGCCCACATGGGTACAACACCTGCTCTCGTGTGCCCACATGGGTACAACACCTGCTCTCGTGTGCCCACATGGGTACAACACCTGCTCTCGTGTGCCCACATGGGTACAACACCTGCTCTCGTGTGCCCACATGGGTACAACACCTGCTCTCGTGTGCCCACATGGGTACAACACGAGCTCTCGTGTGCCCACATGGGTACAACACCTGCTCTCGTGTGCCCACATGGGTACAACACCTGCTCTCGTGTGCCCACATGGGTACAACACCTGCTCTCGTGTGCCCACATGGGTACAACACCTGCTCTCGTGTGTCCACATGGGTACAACACCTGCTCTCGTGTGCCCACATGGGTACAACACCTGCTCTCGTGTGCCCACATGGGTACAACACCTGCTCTCGTGTGCCCACATGGGAACAACACCTGCTCTCGTGTGTCCACATGGGTACAACACCTGCTCTCGTGTGCCCACATGGGTACAACACCTGCTCTCGCGTGCCCACATGGGTACAACACCTGCTCTCGCGTGCCCACATGGGTACAACACCTGCTCTCGTGTGCCCACATGGGTACAACACCTGCTCTCGCGTGCCCACATGGGTACAACACGTGCTCTCGTGTGCCCACATGGGTACAACACATGCTCTCGCGTGCCCACATGGGTACAACACGTGCTCTCGTGTGCCCACATGGGTACAACACCTGCTCTCGCGTGCCCACATGGGTACAACA
Organism: Panulirus ornatus; assembly: GCF_036320965.1. NCBI lineage: Eukaryota > Metazoa > Arthropoda > Malacostraca > Decapoda > Palinuridae > Panulirus > Panulirus ornatus. The sequence continues at coordinate 30,877,374 of NC_092242.1, forward strand.
CCTGCTCTCGTGTGCCCACATGGGTACAACACCTGCTCTCGTGTGCCCACATGGGTACAACACGAGCTCTCGTGTGCCCACATGGGTACAACACCTGCTCTCGTGTGCCCACATGGGTACAACACGTGCTCTCGTGTGCCCACATGGGTACAACACGTGCTCTCGTGTGCCCACATGGGTACAACACGTGCTCTCGTGTGCCCACATGGGTACAACACCTGCTCTCGTGTGCCCACATGGGTACAACACGTGCTCTCGTGTGCCCACATGGGAACAACACCTGCTCTCGTGTGCCCACATGGGTACAACACATGCTCTCGCGTGCCCACATGGGTACAACACGTGCTCTCGTGTGCCCACATGGGTACAACACATGCTCTCGTGTGCCCACATGGGTACAACACGTGCTCTCGTGTGCCCACATGGGTACAGCACCTGCTCTCGTGTGCCCACATGGGAACAACACCTGCTCTCGTGTGCCCATATGGGTACAACACCTGCTCTCGCGTGCCCACATGGGAACAACACCTGCTCTCGTGTGCCCACATGGGAACAACACCTGCTCTCGTGTGCCCACATGGGTACAACACCTGCTCTCGTGTGCCCACATGGGTACAACACCTGCTCTCGTGTGCCCACATGGGTACAACACCTGCTCTCGTGTGCCCACATGGGTACAACACCTGCTCTCGTGTGCCCACATGGGTACAACACCTGCTCTCGTGTGCCCACATGGGTACAACACATGCTCTCGTGTGCCCACATGGGTACAACACATGCTCTCGTGTGCCCACATGGGTACAACACCTGCTCTCGTGTGCCCACATGGGTACAGCACCTGCTCTCGTGTGCCCACATGGGAACAACACCTGCTCTCGTGTGCCCATATGGGTACAGCACCTGCTCTCGTGTGCCCACATGGGTACAACACCTGCTCTCGTGTGCCCACATGGGTACAACACCTGCTTTCGTGTGCCCACATGGGTACAACACGTGCTCTCGTGTGCCCACATGGGTACAACACCTGCTCTCGTGTGCCCACATGGGTACAACACCTGCTCTCGTGTGCCCACATGGGTACATCACCTGCTCTCGTGTGCCCACATGGGTACAACACCTGCTCTCGTGTGCCCACATGGGTACAACACGAGCTCTCGTGTGCCCACATGGGTACAACACCTGCTCTCGTGTGCCCACATGGGTACAACACCTGCTCTCGTGTGCCCACATGGGTACAACACCTGCTCTCGTGTGCCCACATGGGTACAACACATGCTCTCGTGTGCCCACATGGGTACAACACCTGCTCTCGTGTGCCCACATGGGTACAACACCTGCTCTCGTGTGCCCACATGGTAACATCACCTGCTCTCGTGTGCCCACATGGGTACAACACCTGCTCTCGTGTGCCCACATGGGTACAACACCTGCTCTCGTGTGCCCACATGGTAACATCACCTGCTCTCGTGTGCCCACATGGGTACAACACCTGCTCTCGTGTGCCCACATGGGTACAACACATGCTCTCGTGTGCCCACATGGGTACAACACCTGCTCTCGTGTGCCCACATGGGTACAACACGAGCTCTCGTGTGCCCACATGGGAACAACACCTGCTCTCGTGTGCCCACATGGGTACAACACCTGCTCTCGTGTGCCCACATGGGTACAACACCTGCTCTCGTGTGCCCACATGGGTACAACACCTGCTCTCGTGTGCCCACATGGGAACAACACCTGCTCTCGCGTGCCCACATGGGTACAACACCTGCTCTCGTGTGCCCACATGGGAACAACACCTGCTCTCGTGTGCCCACATGGGTACAACACGTGCTCTCGTGTGCCCACATGGGTACAACACCTGCTCTCGTGTGCCCACATGGGTACAACACGTGCTCTCGTGTGCCCACATGGGTACAACACCTGCTCTCGTGTGCCCACATGGGTACAACACCTGCTCTTGTGTGCCCACATGGGTACAACACATGCTCTCGTGTGCCCACATGGGTACAACACCTGCTCTCGTGTGCCCACATGGGTACAACACCTGCTCTCGTGTGCCCACATGGGAACAACACCTGCTCTCGTGTGCCCACATGGGTACAACACCTGCTCTCGTGTGCCCACATGGGTACAACACCTGCTCTCGTGTGCCCACATGGGTACAACACCTGCTCTCGTGTGCCCACATGAGTGAAAAGCTAAATTCAGTTTGGCATCATTAGCGAGTGATGTAAGGGCTCTCTCGTCTAGATATTTTGTTGTAACCCCTTCCCAGCTCCCAGGGTGTTCATACCACCGGAATTGCCTGAGATAGGAGGCGGGCAGCGGTTCAGTGCATGGATGCAGCCCGGGTGCACATGCATGGGTGCACTCTAGGTGCATGTGCTTGGTGACATAGGGTCTTAGTGTACTAATGCTCTGGTGGTGAGTGTAGAGTTTTGATTGATTATTAGCCCAAGAACATGGCGGAGTAGTGGCCACGGTAGAAAGCACGCAGAACTGCCCTTTGACCAGACATCCAGCAAAGGTTCGAGAGTCGAGAGTAAACGTAATAATATATGCCATCATGATCGCACGAAAACATCAAAACAAAATATTCTCAGCAGGAAGATTCTCTACCTCCAGTCTTTCATAACATCCAGAACATCTGGGAGGGCACATTCTCTTTCACTGGAATACAGAATGTGGACCCATATGATTTCATATGATTTCAGTTTAGAACAAAATCACGGATGATAATAATGTTTGCGCTTCACCAAGCTTTGTGCTACTTCCTTCACCGGATTTCAGTGCGTTAAAGTTGGTATGTATGTCAGTAGCATTATAAGGTGAGGAGGCTGCTGTGTTGCTCACCATAATGGTCTCTTCACGTATATTCCCTAGACCTATTTTTGGACCATTTCAGAAGGCATCACTGGCTTACATTCTCTGAATTCTACTTTTACAGAAAAGAAGCATATTCTCCCTACCATGACAGCTGCACATGGAAGATGAATTCACTTCCTAAAGGATTTTGATAAGAGTTTGTGAACCTTAACACCCCTTAGACGTTCTTCTAGATACCCCAATCACCTTCCTCTCGCCTTCACTAAGTTACCACCGCTCCTCATCCACATCTTGATCCTGAACCATCTGGCGCCTCACATCAGTCAGTAGTATCCAGAAGTTTTAATACATTTTTCTTTCATAAGCAGTCATCTTGTACTTATGGCCATTTACGAGAAACTTTTTCTTCTTACACACACTCTCACGATTCTTTATCTTCGCCTGTTTTTCTCCGTTTCCATGTAAACTAACATCTTCCTCAGTAGTCCACAAACAGTCTCCAGGAACAGTCCTTACCGTGGCAACTTCTCAAGGTCTTGACCTATGGTTACTATAATCAAGATGTCTGGTAAAGAAATTCCATCGGTTTTGACCCGAGGGACATCTTTGATATATGTGTTGACGAGGAAATGTCTGATTCTGTGCATAAAACACAAAGGTGTCTGATGCTCGCGGCAAGGCTGGGGAGGACCTTACACTCTGGAAACTAACAAATGTTGCAAAAAGAACTAACGCTTAATTAGACTTACGTTAGTGTTAGGTAAAGCGATGGAAAAAATGATATTAGGTAAAATTGTCACGTTTCTAGAGCACAAAATCATATCGGACAATCAACACGGCTTCCGCAATAAAAGATCCTGCCAAGCAAATTTGCTGTAATTTTTCAATGTTTTTCTTTATCAAAACTGGTACCAAAAAGTACCATCTGCTGTAGTTATTTATATTTCCAAAAAACTTTCGATGAAGTACCACACAAGAGACTTATACATAAACTCAAAGTACACGGAATCGGTGAAGAACTCTGTACATGGATCAGAGACTGGCTTACCGGAAGAAAGCAACGTGTAGTATTCACCGGAGAAGCCTTAGATTGGCGAGACGTAACGAGTGGTGTGCCACAGGGGTCGGTCCTGGGCCCATTTCTTTTCATAATATACATTAATGTCCTAGAACTCGGTCTCATATCTAAGATCTCCAAATTTGCTGGCGATACTAAATTAGGAGGTAGAGGTGTAAGTAGGTGGGACTGCGAAATGATTCAAAGAGATCTTAACTTACTAGCAGAGTGGTCAGACAGATGGCAAATGAAGTTTAATGTAGGCAAGTGTAAGCTTATTCACTTTGGAGACAATAATATACATTACGACCACAAACTATCCGGAAACTCTCTTACTAAAGTAAATGAAGAAAAAAACCTTAGAGTTGTCATCAGCAAAAATCTAAAGTACTCTAAACAGTATTAAGAAGCAAGTAAAAAAGGCAACCAAATGTTAGGTTTCATAGTCAGGAACATAGATTATACGACACCAGAAACAATTCTCACACTTTATAATTCTCTAATGAGACCACACCTGGAATACGCAGTCCAGGTTTGATCCCCAAGCTGTAAAGAAATACGAGAAAAAATTAGAGCAAGTACAAAGATGGGAGACAAAATTGATCCCATCCCTTAGAAATCTGGTATACGAAGAGAGGCTAAAACGATTGGATCTCTTCTCCCTTAGAAAACGTAGACTTCATGCCGACTTAATCCAGGTGTTCAAAATTCTGAACAAGTCTGATAAAGTAAATCACCAACATCTTTTAGAAATACAAGGAAAAAATATTACCAGGACAAATGGCATAAAACTCAAGCCTAAAAGATGTAGTACGGACTTGGGAAAAAGCTTCTTTTCCTATAGGTGTGTTGAGAACTGGAATAAGTTACGGTCAGATGTAGTGAATGCTAAGACTATAAATACCTTCAAAAGTTGTTTAGACAAATATCTTATGCCAGAAATAAACTGTATAAACGACAACGGTAACGGTGACAGTAAAAGGCTAATGTGCAGCAGCGGGTAGTCGGTGATAGCTAAAAAACTGCTGAGCGGAATCACATGTTGTTAAGTTAAACGCCTATTTCTATTTTTATTTTCACCAGACAACCCAGTCGTGTGTCAGTCAGGCCTCCTGTTGTGTGTCTTTCTCATGTAAACTTTGATTATGTTTCCAGTGATTCATCTAAATTCATGAACTGTTGGTTGTCAGTGTGCATCACTCAGTGCGATTCTGTGTTTTTTAAACTGTCGAATCCTATTCTTCCAATATGACTGACAGAAGTGCTACTTAGAGAGAAAGCCAGCATCTTACATGACGCCTTGACGTATAACGTATACACGTAAGGGATCAGAGAGTTGTCCTCTCTGGATCATTAGGATTATTTACCACCGTCAAGGTTACGTCTTTGTCAACACCTCACACATCGTCGAACTAAAGGATCCATCCGATCTCGTAGACATACCGTCAGGTTCAGTGCTAAGATGTATATCCCGTGTAATCTTGTTTTTATCAAACGATATATTTTCAATGGAAATGAAACATAAGGAAAAACTGTGAAATACGCAAGAATGATACACAATGGCAAACACCTTATAAATGAACTAGACGCCTTACATGTCCAGGTAATACAGCAAGAAAGATTTGCTATAAATCTAGCCAGATAAATGTGATAAAAGAAGCAGAATTGAGGACAGATAGCTTGTAATGGCATCCGAAAAAAGATATCTTTAAGCTCAGCCGGTCATCATAAAGAGAATATGAAAAAGGAAATACTTTAAATCTTATCAGGGAGAGAGAGAGAGAGAGAGAGAGAGAGAGAGAGAGAGAGAGAGAGAGAGAGAGAGAGAGAGAGAGAGAGAGAGAGAGAGAGAGAGAGAGAGAGAGAGAGGACAAATGTACACACATCCATGGCATTCCGTTGTCTGCAACTTCTGACAACGATATATTCTCGTTGTTCACGAACTTCAGGAGTCAGGCAGAGTGTATTGCTCAAGACACAGGATAACCAAGGAGGGATGTGAGTCACAGCCTCGGTCTGTCGTCATTGTCTGAGTTCAACATAGATCCATCAGCCAACACAAACGAGTTTATAATGATATTTTGATCTCTCTCTCTTGGAAATGATGTTTACAGCACAATAGTGAATTCATGGACACCTTCCTCTCCCTTAGAAACTCGCAGAAAATGCATGAGTCTGAGGCACTTCGAATGTTGAGGCCGAGCAACTTGCAACGTCAACAAGGTTGAGTTACGAACAGCGCCATAAGAACTTCCCCCCCCCAGAGCACGGAGGAGTTTATAGACTTGCAAGGGAATGGATTTCAGTCTCCCGTCGCCCTGCAGGTAGTCTCTGAAGACGAGTATTAAGACGCTGAACTGTCAAACTCTCATCTGGAACAGATTTAGACAAGCATTACGAAGATTACCAAATGCAAATGGAAACTAGATACTGAATGACCGTCGCCTGAGCTGTCTCCAGTAGTGACTGTTGATATGTTGGATAAGACCAACTGGGATGATGGCTTGCTGCCATCATAACTACAGCATGAGCCTCCCAACAGGTGGTGCACCTGCGACTACTGGAACGAGAGAGTTGTCCAGAGAGTTGGTATACCACTTAACAGTTCCGATTGCTAGTTAATAAGAATATGAATATATGTTAAAAAATATTGGTCAATATACGTCATACATAGTCCTCTGTGCCAGGGATTGTCACAGACGTAAGACTTCTCTAAAATCAGAGTATTTCATCATGTTAACTAAGATTTTGAATCTAAGGTGGGTCATTGTATGAGGGAAATACAGGTTTGTAAAACGCGAATCAAATACCGTTTTGGTAAGCCTTGTCTTACAAACCTTCTATCGATCACTGATCAACAGATTTTGACTTATTTCATGTTCCAGAAATAAGATGTTCTTTTCTTTATGGATTTTGGGCCGCTGAACACAATAATGATCACAAAAGCGCCCGACTGGTACGGATTTTAAGAAGAATTCACTATCTTACACTTCAAATATGTTACACACTCTGTTGATGACACAGGGTACAGTCACTGGCTTACCTCGAGTAAATGCGACGCCACATTTATTGTCGCTTGTATACAAGTCCTGAAGAATCTCCGGTTACCGTCCAGCAATAGTCCGCTAACGTCACTGAACTCTATTGGCCCAGGTACCGGTACCGTTTCTCTATCGCCAACATGTCTTGATGGAAACGCTGGCCTTGCTCATAGCTCACTGTGTCTCAGTTAGCCGCAAAGAAACCCAGGTAAGAATGGACAGAATATATCTAGAAAATATTGCAGTCAGACTTCAAATAGGATAACATCAAGTTTTGCACAAGTTCCTTGTCGTTTTCTTCCTTGATATTTCCTTTAAAGTTGGTTGCTACCACCGGGAAAGCATTCCACGCTATCTTCTCACCACTGAGGATGAGGTCGAACTGCACGTTTCTGAGGAACTCGTGGATCTGAAGGTCTACGAAATTACCTTCCTTTATTTTCGCCTCACAAAGTCTGAGGAATTTTCTACCGAGGTACCTAAACGCTGGCCCATTTTCATCCACAGTCTTAAAAAAGTTCCTCATGAAACCTAGTTTGATGTGCAGAGGCGGTAGCAATATCTTGCATGATTGTACCACAGGTAAGTGCGGTACGTTCTTTGTACCTTGTTCCACAGACACTCGGGAAGACCAGTCCTCTTTGCTGTAGTGGCATGTCAATGCTCGACTGTCCTACTCACACAGGAAACAGCAATCTTCGTGTAGCTTTCCTGCAGTCCAAGAGAGATAGCAAGAACCTTCAAGTCACTACAAAGCTGCCATTAGTATTTCTTATAGTTTTTGTTGTTCAAAAGATGATTCATGTTGCTGTTCAAAAGATGATTCATATTGTTGTATGATTCTTTCATATGGACCGTATGACCAACTGGACTTGATAACACGTTGCCATCATGCTGAAGAACAGCTTTAAGACTCAATATTGACGAGTCTATGAACGGTTTCCACTCTTCAATGTCATCATTAATACTGAAGGCTGCCATCAGACCATCTATATCGTTACAGGTTACAGGTACCTTCCGTCTTAATGAATGAAGCGAAATTTTTCTGGCGATCACGAAGCTCAGACGCTGAGAGATCTCTATCATGGAGATTCCACTGTTGCGGTCTGAAGCCCAACAGTTCTGCCTTACTCTTCCACAGTTCCAGATCTATGACGAGTTCGCTGGATTCATCCAGTTGATCCGTGTGGCTCAACAGACGTCACGTGAGGTACAAATTCAGAATCTCTTGATGTTGAGGGCTCACATGTTTCACAGATTTCTTCATCCTGTTCGTCCTTCGACTCCGGGGAAAATGAATTTGGATATTACAAAACAGAAGACCGCTATGTTGTATAGCATAGTATAGTCGGACAGCTTAATATCAAAATTTTCTTCATGGAAATACCTTGATGGACTGAATGCTGGAGTAACAGTCACTGAAGTGACCTGCCGGCTCCCTCAACACCATGGGCACAACAAAAGGCATCGGTCGCTTTTTGCGATTCAACAACTGCGGAGGTTTGCTGAAAAAGTATTGCAGCATATGTGCGGAGCCCAGCACTTATCCTGGTCCCAATCTTAAAGCCAAAGTAAAGATTGTAGGCTTTTCTGATAATCGTGGTTACGGTAAGCTTCTGTGATATAAAAATCACCTCCCAACAAACATAACAAAAGTTACCTGTACTATTCATACACTTACTAGGAATCCTTGTTGACGTTCGACATATAAATCTCTCAACAGTCAGTCACATGCGGCCCTTCGCACAACCTGAGCTGTACAATTCATTAGAATGACAGAAAACCAGCAAATAGCACTGCAAAAAGCAGTACGTATTGTATACAATTTTTAAAAAAAAAACTAACTTGCACTTTGATTGCAATATCTAAACCAGCTCCAATTTAGGGATAAGAAACAACAAGTGCATGACAAGAGCAAGACGTGAGTAGAAACGTCGGGGTAAGAAAAAGACTGGGAAACGAATACGACTCGTGTGCACTGGGCGACTCCCGGAAGGAGATGCTATGCGGCAAGTAAGGTGACAGTATTTGTGTGCTGATTGTATCATCCACTTCTCGTGTTTAGAGTTACCAGATCTTGCCTCAAAGCCGTACACCGCCAAAACCAGTGCAAATAGCACATATTGGGACCCACCCCGTGTCTTCAAAACTAGAGCTAATTAAACATTTTTCAGCGTCCCACTCGTGCTAAGGGCCACAAATTTGTAAAGCTTAGCTACATTTTGGCTGTTGATCAGTGAGATAAATCTTCCATGTGGCGAATTGCTCCGAGAAACATTCGCCGTAAGTGTTATGGAACACTTTAGTTTCACTTGCGTCAGCTTAATAAACTCCAAACGTATATACTTGCCAGACTTTCCTGTGCTTACTTTTATGATAGTGTGAGCCATGTACATAGTTCTTCTACACATATACGAAAAGAACACTGAAATTATACTTCATTGTTTTCAAAAACCTTTAAGGCAAGATGTACGTTCCTATATCTTGTTATTACCTACTTCATCGTTAGGGAAATGATATATGTAGAGATAACAGTTATTCCAAAGAATTATCTCTATTTTTCTTATTCTAAGACGTTTATATTCTATATCAAAGGCTGAACTCTCAAAAATACTGGTCAAGAGAGTATGGGTCACCAGGTAACTGTCCTCATGAAAACATCTTCACTTCCAGCACCGGGCAGTTGTTTTAGTCCCATTTTTCACAGGTACAGCTTCACTTTAGCCCATCTTCTCTCTGGTCTTACTTCTCTCTGGTCTTATTTAACTGTCACTTTACTTCCGTGTCCCACGTCTATCTGGTCCCACTTTACTCTAGTCCCACTTCATTCTAGTGCCACTTCTCTCTGGTCCCATTTCACTCTAGTCCCACTTTTCTTTAGTCCCATTTCAGTGTGGTCCCGTTTCTCTCTGGTCTCAATTCTCTCTGGTCTTACAATTCTCTGTAAGTCTCTCATCACCGTCTAGCCACCTCATTTTTTGATCTCAAAAGACATCAGAGAAGACTAGAAAAATTAAACATCTGTTCCGTTAGAGACGTTTCTTTCCAAAACATCTGCCCACTTCCCTGTGGTTGTGACACTTGTCTTACCAGTAAGACCACTTGCTCTATCTCCACACACACACACACACACACACACACACACACACACACACACACACACACACACGCACACACACACACACACACACACACACACACACACACACACACACACACACACACACAGGCTCACAGTGGGTTGTCTAAATGTGTGTGGATGTAACCAAGATGAGAGAAAAGGAGAGATAGGTAGTATATTTGAGGAAAGGAACCTGGATATTTTGGCTCTGAGTGAAACGAAGCTCAAGGGTAAAAGGGAAGAGTGGTTTGGGAATGTCTTGGGAGTAAAGTCAGGGGTTAGTGAGAGGACAAGAGCAAGGGAAGGAGTAGCACTACTCCTGAAACAGGAATGGTGGGAGTATGTGATAGAGTGTAAGAAATTAAACTCTAGATTGATATGGGTAAAACTGAAAGTGGATGGAGAGAGATAGGTGATTATTGGTGGATATGCACCTGGGCATGAGAAGAAAGATCATGAGAGGCAAGTGTTTTGGGAGCAGCTGAGTGAGTTTGTTGGTAGTTTTGATGCATGAGACAGGGTTATAGTGATGGGTGATTTGAATGCAAAGTGGAGTAATGTGGCAGTTGAGGGAATAATTGGTGCACATGGGGTGTTCAGTGTCGTAAACGGAAATGGTGAAGAGCTTTTAGATTTATGTGCTGGAAAAGGACTAGTGATTGGGAATACCTAGTTTAAAAAGCGAGGTATACATAAGTATACGTATGTAAGTAGGAGAGATGGCTAGAGAGCGTTATTAAATTGCCTGTTAATTGATCGGCGCGCGAAAGACAGACTTTTGGATGTTAATGTGCTGAGAGGTGCAACTGGAAGGATGTCTGATCATTATCTTGTGGAGGCGAAGGTGAAGATATGTAGAGGTTTTTATAAAAGAAGAGAGAATGTTGGGGTGAAAAGAGTGATGAGAGTAAGTGAGCTTGGGAAGGAGACTTGTGTGAGGAAGTACCAGGAGAGACTGAGTACAGAAAAGAAAGAGGTGAGAACAAAGGACGTAAGGGGAGTGAGGGAGAAATGGGATGTATTTAGGGAAGCACTGACGGCTTGCGCAAAAGATGCTTGTGGCATGGGAAGCGTGGGAGGTGGGCAGATTAGAAAGGTCGGTGAGTGGTGGCATGAAGAAGTACGAATATTGGTGAAAGAGAAGAGAGAGGCATTTGGACGATTTTTGCAGGGAAATAATGCAAATGACTGGTAGATGTATAAAAGAAAGAGGCATGAGGTCAAGAGAAAGGTGCAGGATGTGAAAAAGAGGGCAATTGAGAGTTAGGGTCAGAGATTATCTTTAAATTTTAGGGAGAATAAAAAGATGCTTTGGAAAGAGGTAGATAAAGTGCGTAAGACAAGGGAACAAATGGGAACATCAATGAAGGGGGCTAATGGGGAGTTGATAACAAGTAGTGGTGATGTGAGAAGGAGATGGAGTGAGTATTTTGAAGGTTTGTTGAATGTGTTTGATGATAATGTTGCAGATATAGGGTGTTTTGGTCGAGGTGGTGTGCAAAGTAAGAGGGTTAGGGAGAATGATTTGGTAAACAGAGAAGAGGTAGCAAAAGCTTTGCGAAAGATGAAAGCTGGCAAGGCAGCGGGTTTGGATGGTATTGCAGTGGAATTCATTCAAAAAGGGGTGACTGTATCGTTGACTGGTTGGTAAGGTTATTTAATGTATGTATGACTCAAGATCAGGTGCCTGAGGATTGGCGGAATGCTTGCAGTGCCATTGTCCAACGGCAAATGGGATAAGAGTGAGTGCTCAAATTACAGAGGTATAAGTTTGTTGAGTATTCCTGGGAAATTATATGGGAGGGTATTGACTGTGAGGGTGAAGGCATGTACAGAGCATCACATTGGGGAAGAGCAGTGTGGTTTCAGAAGTGGTAGAGGATGTGTGGATCAGGTGTTTGGTTTGAAGAATGTATGTGAGAGATACTTAGAAAAGGAAATGGGTTTGTATGTAGATCTGGAGAAGGCATGTGACAGAGTTGATAGAGATGCGCAATGGAAGGTATTGAAAATATATGGTGTGGGAGGCAAATTGTTAGAAGCAGTGAAAAGTTTTTATCGAGGATGTAAGGCATGAGTTCGGGTAGGAAGAGAAGAAAGTGATTGGTTCTCAGTAAATGTTGGTTTGCGACAGGGGTGTGTGATGTCTCATTGGTTGTTTAATCTGTTTATGGATGGGGTTGTTAGGGAGGTTAAGCAAGAGTTTTGGAAAGAGGGGCAAGTAAACAGTCTGTTGTTGATGAGAGAGCTTGGGAAGTGAGTCAGTTGTTGTTCTCTGATGATGCAAGGCTGGTGGCTGATTCGTGTGAGCATCTGGTCAGAAGCTGGTGACTGAGTTTGTTAAAGTGTGTGAAAGAAGAACGCTGAGAGCAAATGTGAATAAGAGCAAGGTTATTAGGTACAATAGGGTTGAGGAACAAGTCAATTGTGAGGTAAGTTTGAATGGAGAAAAACTGGATTAAGTGAAGTGTTTTAGATATCTGGGAGTAGATATGGTAGCGGATGGAACCATGGAAGCGGAAGTGAATTATAGGGTGGGGGAAGGGGCGAAAGTTCTGGGAGCGTTGAAAAATGTATGAAAGTCGAGAACGTTATCTTGGCAAGCAAAAATGGTTATGTTTGAAGGAATAGTGGTTCCAAGAATGTTATATGGTTGCGAGGCGTGGGCTATGGATAGAGTTGTGCGGAGGAGGGTGGATGTGCTGGAAATGAGATGTTTGAGGACAAAAGAAATATGTGGTGTGAGGGGGTTTGATCGAGTAAGTAATAGAAAGAGTGTGGTTGAGAGAGCAGAAGAGGGTGTTTTGAAATGGTTTGGTCACATGGATAGAATGAGTGAGCAGAGATTGACAAAGATGATATATGTGTCAAAGGTGGAGGGAACGAGGAGATGTGGGAGACGAAATTGGAGGCGGAACGATGGAGTGAAAAAGATTTTGGGTGATCGGGGCCTGAACATGCAGGAATGTGAAAGGCGTGCAAGGAATAGGGTGAACTGGAACGATAGGTATGCATATTTGCGTGTGTATACATGTGTATGTAGGTGGGTTGGGCCATTCCTTCGTCTGTTTCCTTGCGCTACCTCGCTAACGCGGGAGACAGCGACAAAGCAAAATAAGTACAAATAAATAAAATATATATATATATATATATATATATATATATATATATATATATATATATATATATATCTGAAGAATGTATGTGAGAAATACTTAGAAAAGCAAATGGATTTGCATGTAGCATTTATGGATCTGGAGGAGGCATATGATAGAGTTGATAGAGATGCTCTGTGGAAGGTATTAAGAATATATGGTGTGGGAGGCAAGTTGTTAGAAGCAGTGAAAAGTTTTTATCGAGGATGTAAGGCATGTGTACGTGTAGGAAGAGAGGAAAGTGATTGGTTCTCAGTGAATGTAGGTTTTCGGCAGGGGTGTGTGATGTCTCCATGGTTGTTTAATTTGTTTATGGATGGGGTTGTTAGGGAGGTGAATGCAAGAGTTTTGGAAAGAGGGGCAAGTATGAAGTCTGTTGTGGATGAGAGAGCTTTGGAAGTGAGTCAGTTGTTGTTCGCTGATGATACGGCGCTGGTGGCTGATTCATGTGAGAAACTGCAGAAGCTGGTGACTGAGTTTGATAAAGTGTGTGAAAGAAGAAAGTTAAGAGTAAATGTGAATAAGAGCAAGGTTATTAGGTACAGTAGGGTTCAGGGTCAAGTCAATTGGGAGGTAAGTTTGAATGGAGCAACTGGAGGAAGTAAAGTGTTTTAGATATCTGGGAGTGGATCTGGCAGCGGATGGAACCATGGAAGCGGAAGTGGATCATAGGGTGGGGGAGGGGGCGAAAATCCTGGGAGCCTTGAAGAATGTGTGGAAGTCGAGAACATTATCTCGGAAAGCAAAAATGGGTATGTTTGAAGAAATAGTGGTTCCAACAATGGTATATGGTTGCGAGGCGTGGGCTATGGATAGAGTTGTGCGCAGGAGGATGGATGTGCTGGAAATGAGATGTTTGAGGACAATATGTGGTGTGAGGTGGTTTGATCGAGTAAGTAACGTAAGGGTAAGAGAGATGTGTGGAAATAAAAAGAGCGTAGTTGAGAGAGCAGAAGAGGGTGTTTTGAAATGGTTTGGGCACATGGAGAGAATGAGTGAGGAAAGATTGACCAAGAGGATATATGTGTCGGAGGTGGAGGGAACGAGGAGAAGTGGGAGACCAAATTGGAGGTGGAAAGATGGAGTGAAAAAGATTTTGTGTGATCAGGGCCTGAACATGCAGGAGGGTGAAAGGACGGCAAGGAATAGAGTGAATTGGATCGATGTGGTATACCGGGGTTGACGTGCTGTCAGTGGATTGAATCAGGGCATGTGAAGCGTCTGGGGTAAACCATGGAAAGCTGTGTAGGTATGTATATTTGCGTGTATGGACGTATGTATATACATGTGTATGGGGGTGGGTTTGGCAATTTCTTTCGTCTGTTTCCTTGCGCTACCTCGCAAACGCGGGAGACAGCGACAAAGCAAAAAGGAAAAAAAAAAGAAATATATATATATATATATATATATATATATATATATATATATATATATATATATATATATATATATGTGTAAAGAGAGAGAGAGAGAGAGAGAGAGAGAGAGAGAGAGAGAGAGAGAGAGAGAGAGGAGGCTGGTTAAGAAGCTGGACCTTCAGGCAAGATTAAGCAGAATATGTCTGATACCTAGGAGTGGACATGACAGAAAATGGAGCTATGGAAACTCTAGTGAACTATGCATAGGCTGGGTGAAGGGACACTGAGGAGTGTGTGGAGTGAGAGGTTACCATCTGTGAGGACAAGCAGGACTTTTATGGTACTAGAGTCCCAGGTATGGTGTATGGTTGCGAGTCCTAAGCTCCTAAATACGCCAGAGAGGAGGAGGATAGTTGTGTTTCATATGCTTAAGTAGAATACGTGACGTGAGGAGAGTTGATCGTGTGAGAATGACAGAGTTAGAGAGAATCGTGCTGAGTAAGCAGGGCATGGCTGAGGGAGCTGAACAGAATGTGATGGCATTGCGAAATCATGAGTGAAGTGGTAGTGACTAGGACATGTATCATGAGTGGATGAGAAATTGAATTAACAGGATCTGAACCTGCAGGAGGATGAGAGGCTTGCATGGGACATGGGGTAACCTTGGCTGTGGACAAAGGACATTGGTTTCGGTGCATTACATATGACAGCTGGAGAATGGCTGTGATCAAATAGGGCCGTTCTTCTTATGTTCCAGGCGCTACCTCACTAACGCGGGAAACGTCGAAGTATGTAAAACATTCATATATCTTTTCTATTAGTGTTCCCGAACTCCGTCTAAAAGTGGTAACACCGTGATCAGGGTGTTACTTTGGAATCTACCTCATCCTGCTTCTGCGTGGAACGCTCTCTTCAGGCTGCAGGACCCAGCAAAAGAGATCCTGGGGTTAAATAAATATTCAAGTATTTCAGATATTCATTTATAGTACAAAGATTTTATCACTTTGTTTTCTCCTGTAAGAGTGCTGACGTTTGTGAAGTTCTTCCATCTGAGTAACGTCCACTGTGTTCTGGTAAATCATTCATCTGTGACTATCATCCTTTGTAGACGTCCAGTGGCAACTTTACATACCATTACATCTTGTTTTGTGCTGATGATCATGTGTGGTTATGTCATATTATTCTCAATATTCTTCCGTGTGTTGTTATTCGTAACATTATTCGTGTGTTGTTATTCATAACATTCTTCCATGTATTATGATTTATAACTTTTTGCGTGTGTTGTTATTCATAACATTCTTGCGTGTGTTATCTAATGCTTAGCGTACCTGAATGTTCATAAGATGGAGACTGTACGAGGCATAACAACATTCTATGATTAGCTGAAAGTAATGACTTTATTCCGGTAACATAATTTTTGCCGTAAGAGAAATATGACGATGTATACAACGTATTCACGAACTTAGATTTTTTTTTTTGTGTTAGTGTTCAAGTGACTGTTATGTTAACATAAAGAATTATCAAAAGTTTAATTTCAAACTATATATTTACATTTATCTCTAGTACTGACAGTTGGGTGTATGGCTGAGTCTGGATTCCTAGCTTCTTTTCCGTGATTTCTGTTTTGATAACTTAGACTCCAGCTTTTTCCCAGTGTATTTCTATTATTCTTGTTTTTATGTTTGTATGAATCTACGTGTCCTCGATACTCAATTGTTTTCATATCGCCAAACATTATTCTTCCTTCAGTTAACATATCATGTGAGTTGTCCTAAGTTAAAACAAATACTTTCATTCTCGGTTTCTGTTTATCACAGATCCCAATATTGATTGCCATATATATCGGGCTAGATAATGTATGGTAGTGACCAAGAAAAGTACTGGGACATTCTATTTACCTTAAGAAACTATGTACCACACTCACTACGTTGTCCCACGCTTCCCACTCCCAGTTACAACACAATTTAGAAACTCATTAAAACTTTGGTGGCAACAAAAACCTTCGACATTTTTCATTTGAGTTTTCAGTCCCGTAATTTTCATTTCTTTTCACTTTGCAGGATGTAATTATTCAGTTTGTTCTCGGTAATTGTTTTCCGAGGAAGTAGTGAGGTAGGCGTGTGCAGACATACATAGTACGCAGGTGAACAATCATGTACACTCATATAATCTGTGATATATATTGAGAATTACTCGAGGACCAGTTTTATAAATACCCATGGCCATTCGAAAGGCTTCTTCAGCCCAAGGCTGCGCTACTTCAAGTAACAGAGAAATGTAGACTCCTTTGGAATGAGAAGTTCCTTAACGAGGCTGTAATCTCAATGCTACAGCCTCGTTAAAGATGATTTTTCACCTGCGGTGTAACCTCGAGCAGGCAGAGTCAGGTAACGTTTATCATATTATGTGCACATACATACCTAACACATGAAGAATAAACGTGCGCGCGCACACACACACACACACACACACACACACACACACACACACACACACACACACACACACTCACACTTGGATTACGCCTACTTGGATATACCATCTTCACACAAGATTGTCCACTTCCAGTGACTTTTCTTTGTGAAAGAGATATAAAGTAGATAACTTTACCTGCAAATTAGTGAGCCAGTGACGCATTGAGACTCTCTCAAAGAGCTTATGTCAGAGCTGCGGTATACTTAGTGTAAATACCATGACACTGACACACTCAGACTGAGGCCTTAGCCCAGCGAAGTAGTGAATCAGAGAAATAGATATAAGCTTGAAAGTCAGAGGTGCTATCGCCGAGTGTAAACATCGTGACACTAACACATACCAGCTCGGTTACCGCGACCTCCTCCCGCTCCGACTTTCACTGACCGACGTCCGTCACCACAAACACTGTGGACCAACCAGCGCTCATACAGGCTCACACAAGAAAAATCCCATACCTGCTATTGTGAAGGCCAGACAATCCGTGAACAAATACACAACTAAGCAAGCAAAAAGCATAGAATTCTCGTTCTTAAGTGTGTCATATCATCATAATGCAACCATGAAAAATATTCATCACATGATGTTCACCGTTAAGTACATAACGTATATCTACACAATATTACTGTCGGTCAACCAATGTGTAACTTAATATCGCATTATGCTTAACGAATTAACTAATTTTCTTAGTAAAATTTCTTGTCCTATGTAGACATGCCTTACTCATGTGCTGCACTGAAGAGTACAAGTATGCAGCACAAACTTGATCTTAAGCTTTTTTCGTGACTGATTATCTAGTTACTATTATGACCCCGCCACTTGTGTCATTTCTCAACTATATATTTCTCACCAAATGGCTGCTTCAGTTCAATAAACAGTTTTTCATGTAATCATTTATCTATCTTTATAACTGTGTTTGCGAATTAGACACTGAACATCAGTGATGGGATATTAAAGTGAAGGGCAAGCGAATGAATAAGGGTAAAAAGTGGCCGATATTAGGCTCGACGATCCTAGATAACATCAGGTCATGAAACAGAAGGTAGAAAGATACAAGTCAGTGATGAAGTTCCGACTGGAAGAGAATTACATTCACTCTGTGGAGGAGAGAGTACCAGAGGATCGCAGCAACACGGGAATTACTAAAACCATTTGACATACAATGTAGAATCCTGAGCTCCAAAGATTATTCTCAAAAGCTAAGGAACCCCATCCACAGTAAGGCGAGGTGCCTGCTGGCAGTCTAGGGGTGAGAGTAAACAAGACAATAACCAACATAACGCAACCAAAGGTGAAGGAGGTGCTGGTGGATAATGGACCCTGCAGAGCCTGTAATAGGAAGAAATCATTGGAGAAGTGCTGGCCTAATAGCTTCCATGAAACATATAAAACTTCTCACCCCAAAAGTTAAGGTACAATTAGGATGACATGGGAGGCAATGAAGCAAGTCCTGCTCTGTGTTGGAGACGATGCAGTAACGGAAGATTTCAGCTGCACGAATATCGGCAGAGAATATCTGGATCTACACCAGGGAGCTGAGACATGGAGGCATGAGTTATTCGAATGTGTTAAGGAAAACATCCGTCACCAGTAATCCACGAAACATGCTCAAGTCAGAGGGAGAGATGCAACATTGTTAACAGATTTCATATTCATGTACAACAGATCAGAAATCAGGGGCATCACCTCTGGCACTCGTGTGGCGGAAAGTTACACGAAGCCTTTGAGTTTGAACATGTGGTTAGCGAAGAGAAATTTTACTTATGAAATGCAAATAAGGAAAAACTACGTAGCTGAATGATTCATTTTCAAACATAAAAAGTGGAACTAGCGCATCCTTAACATAAGTCTGGAGCAGTGTAACGAAAGGTTCTATGTAGAATTATAGAAGTGGTAACGTTGTGCAGGGAGACTTGTACGTATCATTATGCATAACATCAGATCATTGGAATACGAAGTAAAATTAGATGGATAAGCTTCAAAAAGTATTCGTCTATCACCATCGGCACGTTCAGCAGTTGGCATAACCACAGCAAAGACAAACTAAGAAAAGTAAAAACATACAAAAGCAAATTTTCTTCCTTCTTCCTCTTTTCTTAATTTCTCTTTCTTTCTTTCATATTTCTATAAGGCATGACTTGAAGTTGGAACGATTTTTTTTCCATAGTTCAAACGTGATTCAGATGCATCATACGAAGTACAATACGTCATCATCTTTAAGCTATCCCGAGGTTGAGTTTATCTAAGAAGGCGTTTTATCCTGAAACAGCCACACACTTCAACACAACACTAATCTTTTGGGCATCACTCTCATGTGTACATTTATGCCACCTAACAGCAGCCTATATCAACATAACTTAAGATAACTGTGAAGCCATCAAGTTTAACCCTCACCATCCAAGTGTTGGAGAGAGTCCCTCACTGCTACAACACTTGTCCTTCAATACAACAACACATTGACTTCGTATGTTGTTCATGCTCCTATATACCCCGTATCTTAGAGCTGTAACACGTGATTTCCTCCACCTTCGTCACACAATGCTGGAAAACTGATGCGAAGTTTTATGCGTCTATCACTACCCTGTGCTGTAAATATTGCTTCCAATCATCCCGTCATTATAAAGTTTGCTTGTAAAATTTTACCGTCCTTCCACTTTCTCATAACTCAAGGTGACGCATCAAGTTTACTGCTAAAGTCTTTATTTGCGATTATCGTCGTCAGGCAGTTGCTGCAGTATTACAACAACTGTTTCATTGCGCTACCTCACTGACGCGGGAGACGGCGATTAAGTATAATGAATATTATGTATATATATATATATATATATATATATATATATATATATATATATATATATATATATATATATATATATATATTTGGATATTTCTCTCTAGTTGCAGGAGACCGGTGGAAGATGGCTGCCAGGGAAGATTTCCATGTAAAACAGAGCTCATCCCAAGGGCCACAATTCTGGTATTATTGGTGACATTTTGGAGGTAAACGGCCGATATTGGTAAGCAGAGCCTCTGTGAGGAACCTGAGAGAACCGCCTGCCGCTCAGGGCGAATACTGGAAGGGAGAGAGAGAGAGAGAGAGAGAGAGAGAGAGAGAGAGAGAGAGAGAGAGAGAGAGAGAGAGAGAGAGAGGAGAGAGAGAGCATGTGTGTGTGTGTGTATGTGTGTGTGTGTTTATACGTATAGGAGTAAAGACATGGTACATATACAGTGTTAGAGACGAGCGACACGAGTGTGAAAGTCTTTCCCCGTAAGACACTACCAGTAAATACGATTAAAAATCACGCACTCAATAGATGTCTAACGTGAGTAGAACTCTCTCCCGGTACTGTACAAACAGGTAAATACGATATACTATGACCAAACGAATGATTGTTCAGCGCAACATAAATTCCCATCAGAAAAAGAAGCTGGCATTGTTGATCTGACACGGACTGCGTCGAGAAACTGAGCAGTCAAGCCTGCAATACACGTGCTTATGAATGTCGAGAATGTTGACACCTTACAGGTTTACGCTCCCTAAATGCCCTTGTAATCATTTTGCACACAATACTCTAATATTCAGATATCAAAATATGCATGAAGTACATCTCACACATGTTTCCTTGATGAACATTCTTCTAACGTTACTGATCCGATCTAGGCGGATTCTTCTCTAACCAGGACATTATGGTCCAATTTGACTTTCTGTCTAAACACATCTATTCTAATCTTTATGTTAGGGAGGTGAATGCAAGAGTTTTGGAAAGAGGGGCAAGTATGCAGTCTGTTGGTGATGAGAGAGCTTGGGAAGTTAGTCAGTTGTTGTTCGCTGATGATACAGCGCTGGTGGCTGATTCATGTGAGAAACTGCAGAAGCTGGTGACTGAGTTTGGTAAAGTGTGTGAAAGAAGAAAGTTAAGAGTAAATGTGAATAAGAGCAAGGTTATTAGGTACAGTAGGGTTGAGGGTCAAGTCAATTGGGAGGTAAGTTTGAATGGAGAAAAACTGGAGGAAGTAAAGTGTTTTAGATATCTGGGAGTGGTTCTGGCAGCGGATGGAACCATGGAAGCGGAAGTGAATCATAGGGTGGGGGAGGGGGCGAAAATCCTGGGAGCCTTGAAGAATGTGTGGAAGTCGAGAACATTATCTCGGAAAGCAAAATTGGGTATGTTTGAAGGAATAGTGGTTTCAACAATGTCTGTATGGTTGCGAGGCGTGGGCTATGGATAGAGTTGTGCGCAGGAGGGAGGATGTGCTGCAAATGAGATGTTTGAGGACAATATGTGGTGTGAGGTGGTTCGATCGAGTAAGTAATGTAAGGGTAAGAGAGATGTGTGAAAAAAAAAGAGTATGGTTGAGAAAGCAGAAGAGGGTGTTTTGAAATGGTTTGGGCACATGGAGAGAATGAGTGAGGAAAGATTGACCAAGAGGATATATGTGTCGGAGGTGGAGGGAACGAGGAGAAGCGGGAGACCAAATTGGAGGTGGAAAGATGGAGTGAAAAAGATTTTGTGTGATCGGGGCCTGAACATGCAGGAGGGTGAAAGGCGGGCAAGGAATAGAGTGAATTGGATCGATGTGGTATACAGGGGTCGAAGTGCTGTCAATGGATTGAATCAGGGCATGTGAAGCGTCTGGGGTAAACCATGGAAAGTTGTGTGGGGCCTGGATGTGGAAAGGGAGCTGTGGTTTCGGGCATTATTACATGACAGCTAGAGACTGAGTGTGAACGAATGGGGCCTTTGTTGTCTCTTCCTAGCGCTACCTCGCACACATGAGGTGGGAGGGGGATGTTATTCCATGTGTGGCGAGGTGGCGATGGGAATAAATAAAGGCAGACAGTATGAATTATGTACATGTGTATATATGTATATGCCTGTGTGTGTATATATATATATGTGTACATTGAGATGTATAGGTATGTATATTTGCGTGTGTGGACGTGTATGTATATACATGTGTATATGGGTGGGTTGGGCCATTTCTTTCGTCTGTTTTCATTGCGCTACCTCGCAAACGCGGGAAACAGCGACAAAGCAAAATAAATAAAATATATATATATATATATATATATATATATATATATATATATATATATATATATATATATATATATATATGTATATATATATATATATATATATATATATATATATATTTTTTTTTTTTTTTTTTTTATACTTTGTCGCTGTCTCCCGCGTTTGCGAGGTAGCGCAAGGAAACAGACGAAAGAAATGGCCCAACCCCCCCCCCCCCATACGCATGTACATACACACGTCCACACACGCAAATATACATACCTACACAGCTTTCCATGGTTTACCCCGGACGCTTCACATGCCTTGGTTCAATCCACTGACAGCACGTCAACCCCTGTATACCACATCACTCCAATTCGCTCTATTTCTTGCCCTCCTTTCACCCTCCTGCATGTTCAGGCCCCGATCACACAAAATCCTTTTCACTCCATCTTTCCACCTCCAATTTGGTCTCCCTCTTCTCCTCGTTCCCTCCACCTCCGACACATATATCCTCTTGGTCAATCTTTCCTCACTCATTCTCTCCATGTGACCAAACCATTTCAAAACACCCTCTTCTGCTCTCTCAACCACGCTCTTTTTATTTCCACACATCTCTCTTACCCTTACGTTACTTACTCGATCAAACCACCTCACACCACACATTGTCCTCAAGCATCTCATTTCCAGCACATCCATCCTCCTGCTCACAACTCTATCCATAGCCCACGCCTCGCAACCATACAACATTGTTGGAACCACTATTCCTTCAAACATACCCATTTTTGCTCTCCGGGATAATGTTCTCGACTTCCACACATTTTTCAAGGCTCCCAAAATTTTCGCCCCCTCCCCCACCCTATGATCCACTTCCGCTTCCATGGTTCCATCCGCTGACAGATCCACTCCCAGATATCTAAAACACTTCACTTCCTCCAGTTTTTCTCCATTCAAACTCACCTCCCAATTGACTTGACCCTCAACCCTACTGTACCTAATAACCTTGCTCTTATTCACATTTACTCTTAACTTTCTTCCACACACTTTACCAAACTCCGTCACCAGCTTCTGCAGTTTCTCACATGAATCCGCCACCAGCGCTGTATCATCAGCGAACAACAACTGACTCACTTCCCAAGCTCTTTCATCCCCAACATATATATATATATATATATATAATGCTGAGTATTCCTGGGAAATTGTATGGGAGGGTTTTGATTGAGAGGGTGAAGACATGTACAGAGCAGAGTGGTTTCAGGAGTGGTGAAGGATGTGTGGATCAGATGTTTGCTTTGAAGAATCCATGTGAGAAATACTTAGAAAAACTGATGGATTTGTATGTAGCATTTATGGGTCTGGAGAAGGCATATGACATGGTTGATGGAAGGCAAGTTGCTGGAAGCAGTGAAAAGTTTTTACCAAGGATGTAAGGCATATGTACGATTAGGAAGAGAGAAGAGAAATTGGTTCCCAGTGAATGTCAGTATGCCGTTGGGGTTTGTGATGCCCCCATGATTGTTTGATTTATTTATGGATGGGGTGGCTAGGAAGGTGAATGCAAGAGTTTTGGAGAGAGTGGCGAGTATGCAGTCTGTTGGGCATGAGAGGGCTTGGGAAGTGAGTTAGTTGTTGTTTGCCGATGACACAGCTCTGGTGGCTGATTCGAGTGAGAAACTGCAAAAGTTGGTGACTGAGTTTAGAAACGTGTGTGAAAGAAGAAATTTTGAGAGAATATGTTAATAAGAACAAAGGTTATTTGGTTCAGAAGGGTTGAGGGACAAGTTAATTAGGATGCAAGTTTGAATGGAGGAAAATTGGAGGAAGTGAAGTGTTTTAGATATCTGTGAGTGGACTTAATAGCGAATGGAAGCATGGAAGCGGCAATGAGTCACAGGGTGGGGGAGGGGGCCAAGGTTCTGGGAGCAATGAAGAATGTGTGGAAGGAGAGAACGTTATCTCGGAGAGAAAAAGTTGGTATGTTTCAAGGAAAAGTAGTTCCAACAGTGTTGCGAAGCACGTGTTATAGACAGGTTTGTGTGGGGTAAGGTGGATATGTTGGAAATGAAATGTCTGAGGACAATATGTGGTGTGAAAGTGGTTTGATCGAGTAAGCAATGAAAGGGTAAGAGGGATGTATGGAATAAAAAGAGTGTGGTTGAGAGAGCAGAAGAGGGTGTTTGTGAAACGACCGTGCTAAACCATGAAAGGTCTGTGGGGCGTGGATGTAGATAAGGAGCTATGGTTTCGGTGCATTACATGTGACAGCTAGAGAGTGAATGTGAGCGAATGTGGCCTTTTTTGTTTGTTTTTCTGGCGCTTCCTTGCTGAAGCAGGGCGTAGCGATGCCGTTTTCTGTGTGATAGGGTAGCGCTGGGAATGGATGAAGGCAGGCAAGTACGAATATGTACATAGATGTGTATGTATGTATATGCATGTATTGTGTATATGTTTTATGCATATGAGCGTATATGGTAATTTTTATGTAGGTATATATATATATATATATATATATATATATTTTTTTTTTTTTTTTTTTTTTTTTTTTTTTTTTTATACTTTGTCGCTGTCTCCCGCGTTTGCGAGGTAGCGCAAGGAAACAGACGAAAGAAATGGCCCAACCCCCCCCCCCCCCCCCCCATACACATGTACATACACACGTCCACACACGCAAATATACATACCTACACAGCTTTCCATGGTTTACCCCAGACGCTTCACATGCCTTGCTTCAATCCACTGACAGCACGTCAACCCCTGTATACCACATGACTCCAATTCACTCTATTTCTTGCCCTCCTTTCACCCTCCTGCATGTTCAGGCCCCGATCACACAAAATCTTTTTCACTCCATCTTTCCACCTCCAATTTGGTCTCCCTCTTCTCCTCGTTCCCTCCACCTCCGACACATATATCCTCTTGGTCAATCTCTCCTCACTCATTCTCTCCATGTGCCCAAACCATTTCAAAACACCCTCTTCTGCTCTCTCAACCACGCTCTTTTTATTTCCACACATCTCTCTTACCCTTACGTTACTTACTCGATCAAACCACCTCACACCACACATTGTCCTCAAACATCTCATTTCCAGCACATCCATCCTCCTGCGCACATCTCTATCCATAGCCCACGCCTCGCAACCATACAACATTGTTGGAACCACTATTCCCTCAAACATACCCATTTTTGCTTTCCGAGATAATGTTCTCGACTTCCACACATTTTTCAAGGCTCCCAAAATTTTCGCCCCCTCCCCCACCCTATGATCCACTTCCGCTTCCATGGTTCCATCCGCTGACAGATCCACTCCCAGATATCTAAAACACTTCACTTCCTCCAGTTTTTCTCCATTCAAACTCACCTCCCAATTGACTTGACCCTCACCCCTACTGTACCTAATAACCTTGCTCTTATTCACATTTATATATATATATATATATATATATATATATATATATATATATATATATATATATATATATATATATATATATATATATATATATATATATATATATATATATATATATATATATATATATATATATATATATATATATATATATATATATACATATATATATATATATATATATATATATATATATATATATATATATACATATATATATATATATATATATATATATATATATATATATATATATATATATATATATATATATATACATGTGTGTGTGTGTGTGTGTGTGTGTGTGTGTGTGTGTGTGTGTGTGTGTGTGTATGTGGATGGGCCATTCTTTCCTCTATTTTCTTGCGTTACTTCGCTAACGCGGGAAACGGCAATCGAGTATTGCAATAATGATAATAAATGTATACCATCTTATCTGACGACACCAGTAAATTTTTCATAATTTGGTGAATACATCATAAGTGACGTCCAGTGGATTTCATTAGTTATTCCCTGAATATATAATTAATTCTTATTGACAATGTCCGTGAGAATGTAAATAGTAAGATGTTCATTTATCAGTGCTTCTTCTAGGCGTTGTCATTGGAATTTCAAGATTGAAAAGGCCTGGAAGTTATACTAGAGAGGTGACGATATACTACGTTATCTTGTAGTACTGATGACGTGGTTATATATGAGTAAAAGTAGGTTGTATACCACGATGTGTTAATAATATGAGTAAAAGTAGATTGTATACCACGATGTGTTAATAATATGAGTAAAAGTAGACTGTATACCATGATGTGTTAACAATATGAATAAAAGTAGATTGTATACCATGATGTGTTAACAATATGAGTAAAAGTAGATTGTATACCATGATGTGTTAACAATATGAGTAAAAGTAGATTGTATACCATGATGTGTTAACAATATGAGTAAAAGTAGATTGTATACCATGATGTGTTAACAATATGAGTAAAAGTAGATTGTATACCATGATGTGTTAATAATATGAGTAAAAGTAGATTGTATACCATGATGTGTTAACAATATGAGTAAAAGTAGATTGTATACCATGATGTGTTAACAATATGAGTAAAAGTAGATTGTATACCATGATGTGTTAACAATATGAGTAAAAGTAGATTGTATACCATGATGTGTTAATAATATGAGTAAAAGTAGATTGTATACCATGATGTGTTAACAATATGAATAAAAGTAGATTGTATACCATGATGTGTTAACAATATGAGTAAAAGTAGATTGTATACCATGATGTGTTAACAATATGAGTAAAAGTAGATTGTATACCATGATGTGTTAATAATATGAGTAAAAGTAGATTGTATACCATGATGTGTTAACAATATGAGTAAAAGTAGGTTGTATACCATGATGTGTTAACAATATGAGTAAAAGTAGATTGTATACCATGATGTGTTAATAATATGAGTAAAAGTAGGTTGTATACCATGATGTGTTAACAATATGAGTAAAAGTAGGTTGTATACCATGATGTGTTAACAATATGAGTAAAAGTAGATTGTATACCACGATGTGTTAACAATATGAGTAAAAGTAGATTGTATACCATGATGTGTTAACAATATGAGTAAAAGTAGATTGTATACCATGATGTGTTAATAATATGAGTAAAAGTAGATTGTATACCATGATGCGTTAACAATATGAGTAAAAGTAGATTGTATACCATGATGTGTTAACAATATGAGTAAAAGTAGATTGTATACCATGATGTGTTAATAATATGAGTAAAAGTAGATTGTATACCATGATGTGTTAACAATATGAGTAAAAGTAGGTTGTATACCATGATATGTTAACAATATGAGTAAAAGTAGATTGTATACCATGATGTGTTAATAATATGAGTAAAAGTAGGTTGTATACCATGATGTGTTAACAATATGAGTAAAAGTAGATTGTATACCATGATGTGTTAACAATATGAGTAAAAGTAGATTGTATACCATGATGTGTTAATAATATGAGTAAAAGTAGGTTATATACCATGATGTGTTAATAATATGAGTAAAAGTAGGTTGTATACCATGATGTGTTAACAATATGAGTAAAAGTAGATTGTATACCATGATGTGTTAACAATATGAGTAAAAGTAGATTGTATACCATGATGTGTTAACAATATGAGTAAAAGTAGATTGTATACCATGATGTGTTAACAATATCTGTCGTTGGATGATTGACATTTGTGTTAAGGATTCTGACCCAACATCCATGTAGCATCCGGCGGTAATTACATCCAGTGATATATATATGTGTATTTTCCTCACCCAAAAGTCAATATCTCTGTCGTTTATGATATGGACCCTCACATACGTAGTATTGGCAGTCGACAACCAATGACACCAGCGACACACAATCAGACGGTTAATGTGAGTTTCTGTCACTTGGATGATATATGATTCCAATACACGATATAGAATTCTAATATCTCTTTGCAAAATAAGATCTCTCATCAGAATGATATATTTCATTTGAGATTCAGAGCAATCATGTTCCATTTGACTCATGTAACTCTTAAATACAAATATAAACACTGTATTTATATCTGTATCGATGGTTACGGACATAATATATATATATATATATATATATATATATATATATATATATATATATATATATATATATACATATATATATATATATATATATATTTTTTTTTTTTTTTTCAAACTATTCGCCATTTCCCGCATTAGCAAGGTAGCGTTAAGAACAGAGGACTGGGCCTCTGAGGGAACATCCTCACCTGGCCCCCTTCTCTGTTCCTTTTTTTGGAAAATTAAAAAAGAAAAAAAAAAAAGAGGGGAGGATTTCCAGCCCCCCGCTCCCTCCCCTTTTAGTCGCCTTCTACGACACGCAGGGAATACGGGGGAAGTATTCTTTCTCCCCTATCCCCAGGGATATATATATATATATATATATATATATATATATATATATATATATATATATATATATATATATATATATATATATATATATATATATATATATATATATATATATATATATATACATATATATATATATATATGTACATATATATATATATATATATATATATTATCCCTGGGGATAGGGGAGAAAGAATACTTCCCACGTATTCCCTGCGTGTCGTAGAAGGCGACTAAAAGGGGAGGGAGCGGGGGGCAGGAAATCCTCCCCTCTCATTATTTTTTTTTTAATTTTCCAAAAGAAGGAATAGAGAAGGGGGCCAGGTGAGGATATTCCCTCAGTGGCCCAGTTCTCTGTTCTTAACGCTACCTCGCTAACGCGGGAAATGGCGAATAGTTTGAAAGAAAAAGATGCATATATATATATATATATGTATATATATATATATATATATATATATATATATATATATATATATATATATATATATATATATATATATATATATATATATATGTATATGTATATATGTATATATACATATATATATATATATTGTCCTCAAACATCTCATTTCCAGCACATCCATCCTCCTGCGCACAACTCTATCCATAGCCCACGCCTCGCAACCATACAACATTGTTGGCACTACTATTCCTTCAAACATACCCATTTTTGCTTTCGGAGATAATGTTCTCGACTTCTACACATTCTTCAAGGCTCCCAGAATTTTCGCCCCCTCCCCCACCCTATGATCCACTTCCGCTTCCATGGTTCCATCCGCTGCCAGATCCACTCCCAGATATCTAAAACACTTCACTTCCTCCAGTTTTTCTCCATTCAAACTCACCTCCCAATTGACTTGACCCTCAACCCTACTGTACCAAATAACCTTGCTCTTATTCACATTTACTCTTAACTTTCTTCTTTCATACACTTTACCAAACTCAGTCACCAGCTTCTGCAGTTTCTCACATGAATCAGCCACCAGCGCTGTATCATCAGCGAACAACAACTGACTCACTTCCCAAGCTCTCTCATCCCCAACAGACTTCATACTTGCCCCTCTTTCCAAAACTCTTGCATTCACCTCCCTAACAACCCCATCCATAAACAAATTAAACAACCATGGAGACATCACACACCCCTGCCGCAAACCTACATTCACTGAGAACCAATCACTTTCCTCTCTTCCTACACGTACACATGCCTTACATCCTCGATAAAAACTTTTCACTGCTTCTAACAACTTGCCTCCCACACCATATATTCTTAATATCTTCCACAGAGCATCTCTATCAACTCTATATATATATATATATATATATATATATATATATATATATATATATATATATATATATATATATATTATCCCTGGGGATAGGGGAGAAAGAATACTTCCCACGTATTCCCTGCGTGTCGTAGAAGGCGACTAAAAGGGGAGGGAGCGGCGGGCTGGAAATCCTCCCCTCTCAATTTTTTTTTTTAATTTTCCAAAAGAAGGAACAGAGAAGGGGGTCAGGTGAGGATATTCCCTCAGTGGCCCAGTTCTCTGTTCTTAACGCTACCTCGCTAACGCGGGAAATGGCGAATAGCTTGAAAAAAAAAAAAAAAAAAATATATATATATATATATATATATATATATATATATATATATATATATATATATATATATATATATATATATATATATATATATATATGTATGTATATATATATATATATATATATATATATATATATATATATATATATATATATATATATATATATATATATATATATATATATATATATATATATATATATATATATATATATATATATATATATATATATATATATACATATATATATATATATATATATATATATATATATATATATATATATATATATATATATATATATATATATATATATATGTATATGGTAAGGTTATTTAATATATGTATGACCCATGGTGAGGTGCCTGAGGATTGGCGGAATGCGTGCATAGTGCCATTGTACAAAGGCAAAGGGGTTAAGAGTGAGTGCTCAAATTACAGAGGTATAAGTTTGATGAGTATTGCTGGTAAATTATATGGGAGGGTATTGATTGAGAGGGTGAAGGCATGTACAGAGCATCAGATTGGGGAAGAGCAGTGTGGTTTCAGAAGTGGTAGAGGATGTGTGGATCAGGTGTTTGCTTTGAAGAATGTATGTGAGAAATACTTAGAAAAGCAAATGGATTTGTATGTAGCATTTATGGATCTGGAGAAGGCATATGATAGAGTTGATAGAGATGCTCTGTGGAAGGTATTAAGAATATATGGTGTGGGAGGCAAGTTGTTAGAAGTAGTGAAAAGTTTTTATCGAGGATGTAAGGCATGTGTACGTGTAGGAAGAGAGGAAAGCGATTGGTTCTCAGTGAATGTAGGTTTGCGGCAGGGGTGTGTGATGTCTCCATGGTTGTTTAATTTGTTTATGGATGGGGTTGTTAGGGAGGTGAATGCAAGAGTTTTGGAAAGATGGGCAAGTATGAAGTCTGTTGGGGATGAGAGAGCTTGGGAAGTGAGTCAGTTGTTGTTTGCTGATGATACAGCGCTGGTGGCTGATTCATGTGAGAAACTGCAGAAGCTGGTGTCTGAGTTCGGTAAAGTGTGTGAAAGAAGAAAGTTAAGAGTAAATGTGAATAAGAGCAAGGTTATTAGGTACAGTAGGGTTGAGGGTCAAGTCAACTGGGAGGTAAGTTTGAATGGAGAAAAACTGGAGGAAGTAAAGTGTTTTAGATATCTGGGAGTGGATCTGGCAGCGGATGGAACCATGGAAGCCGAAGTGGATCATAGGGTGGGGGAGGGGGCGAAAATTCTGGGAGCCTTGAAGAATGTGTGGAAGTCGAGAACATTATCTCGGAAAGCAAAAATGGGTATGCTTGAAGGACTAGTGGTTCCAACAATGTTGTATGGTTGCGAGGCGTGGGCTATGGATAGAGTTGTGCGCAGGAGGATGGATGTGCTGGAAATGAGATGTTTGAGGACAATGTATGGTGTGAGGTGGTTTGATCGAGTAAATAATGTAAGGGTAAGAGAGATGTGTGGAAATAAAAAGAGCCTGGTTGAGAGAGCAGAAGAGGGTGTTTTGAAATGGTTTGGGCACACGGAGAGAATGAGTGAGGAAAGATTGACCAAGAGGATATATGTGTCGGAGGTGGAGGGAACGAGGAGAAGAGGGAGACCAAATTGGAGGTGGAAAGATGGAGTGAAAAAGATTTTGTGTGATCGGGGCCTGAACATGCAGGAGGGTGAAAGGAGGGCAAGGAATAGAGTGAATTGGATCCATGTGGTATACCGGGGTTGACGTGCTGTCAGTGGGTTGAATCAGGGCATGTGAAGCGTTTGGGGTAAACCATGGAAAGCTGTGTAGGTATGTATATTTGCGTGTGTGGACGTATGTATATACATGTGTATGGGGGTGTGTTGGGCAATTTCTTTCGTCTGTATCCTTGCGCTACCTCGCAAACGCGGGAGACAGCGACAAAGCAAAAAAAAAAAAAAATATATATATATATATATATATATATATATATATATATATATATATATATATATATATATATATATATATATATATATATATATATATATATATAGAAGAAAGTTAAGAGTAAATGTGAGTAAGAGCAAGGTTATTAGGTACAGTAGGGTTGAGGGTCAAGTCAATTGGGAGGTGAGTTTTAATGGAGAAAAACTGGAGGAGGTGAAGTGTTTTAGATATCTGGGAGTG
This sequence comes from Panulirus ornatus, assembly GCF_036320965.1. NCBI lineage: Eukaryota > Metazoa > Arthropoda > Malacostraca > Decapoda > Palinuridae > Panulirus > Panulirus ornatus. The sequence continues at coordinate 30,909,554 of NC_092242.1, forward strand.
GATCTGGCAGCGGATGGAACCATGGAAGCCGAAGTGGATCATAGGGTGGGGGAGGGGGCGAAAATCCTGGGAGCCTTGAAGAATGTGTGGAAGTCGAGAACATTATCTCGGAAAGCAAAAATGGGTATGTTTGAAGGAATAGTGGTTCCAACAATGTTGTATGGTTGCGAGGCGTGGGCTATGGATAGAGTTGTGCGCAGGAGGATGGATATGCTGGAAATGAGATGTTTGAGGACAATGTGTGGTGTGAGGTGGTTTGATCGAGTAAGTAAGGTAAGGGTAAGAGAGATGTGTGGAAATAAAAAGAGCGTGGTTGAGAGAGCAGAAGAGGGTGTTTTGAAATGGTTTGGGCACATGGAGAGAATGAGTGAGGAAAGATTGACCAAGAGGATATATGTGTCGGAGGTGGAGGGAACGAGGAGAAGAGGGAGACCAAATTGGAGGTGGAAAGATGAAGTGAAAAAGATTTTGTGTGATCGGGGCCTGAACATGCAGTAGGGTGAAAGGAGGGCAAGGAATAGAGTGAATTGGATTGATGTGGTATACCGGGGTTGACGTGCTGTCAGTGAATCAAGGCATGTGAAGCGTCTGGGGTAAACCATGGAAAGCTGTGTAGGTATGTATATTTGCGTGTGTGGACGTATGTATATACATGTGTATGGGGGTGGGTTGGGCCATTTCTTTCGTCTGTTTTCCTTGCGCTACCTCGCAAACGCGGGAGACAGCGACAAAGCAAAAAAAAAAAAAGAAAAGAAATATATATATATATATATACATATATATATATATATATATATATATATATATATATCACGTATCGTATCACGTACACGTATCACGGTGACAATTCGCCTGATCAGGTGCAAACAATTCATAAAGTTTTTTAAATCCCAACACCACAAAAATTCCGTCTCCCTTCTGCCATTTTCGACTACACACTAGTCTGACTGTTGAAGGGAAAGTGAGAGGTGTCATGTGGTTACTGTGCTTTGTGTGGGGAGGGTTGGCCTGGGTAACAAGATGTCTTTATTTCTCTTATGATATCTTTTCTTGATAATTCTCTCTTAATGACTTGACTGATAATAATACGTGCTTTAAGGTTCCCTGAGGACAAAGGCAAGTTCTAAGTATCAGCAATCAAGACAGATTCAGTGACTTTACGGGTAGCATAATCAGGAGAGCGGTACAATGTGACTGAGTGCTTAAGGTCTACAGGGTGATCGTTTTCATGACGGTGTTTAGCGATCGCATTTTCGTGGTCGTCCCTGCGTACTGAGTGACGGTGCCAATAGCGTCTCTCAGTTACTGTTTTTCCGTTCTTGCCAATTTTACATCTTAGCATGCCTTACATTTGAAGGCGTAAACACTCCCAATTTTCGGATAATTTGGCCTACTTTTGATCAAAGTCTTACGGTAGTGTTATTGTACTGGAAGACAACATTAAAAGCACTGTTTTTAGTACCTGCCATTCAATAACTAAGTTAGGAGAATAGAGCAACACGAAATATTTAGCACTATCATCATTTTCCACGTTTTTGTTACCAGAAGCATGAAATGTCTTCCTAGCTTTCCAGTAAGCCATGTTCACAAACCATTTAGGATAACATAACTGCCTAAAGATACGTCTTATATGACTGCATTCGTCTACCAGATTTATGGGACAACATATCCGTAATGGCGTTAAAAACATAGACATAACTACAGACATGTTTACATAAGAATCATGTACCGAGAAATAACGGATATATCTCTCAGAGTTGCCAGGCTTCCTGTAGATCTTGAAGGAGAAGTGAACAGATTCCCTAATTATCAACACATCAAGAAACACCAATGTGTCTTCTTTTTCCCATTCAATATTGAGTTGATGGTGGAGTGGACGTTATTTAATTCATTAAAGAAAACATCACAATCTTGGGAAGATGGCATGAGGACCACACATCATCAAGGTATATAAACCATTCTTTTGGATGATTACTGATTGAAGTAAGATTTTCAGTCCCAAAGTATTCCATGAATGAGTTATTGAGGATATTATCAAGCAAATTTCCCATAGCAAGAACAAATTTCTGTCTATAAAAATTACCATCTTCATCTTGGAAAACATTATTGAAAACACAATGCTCTACTAAGTCCTTGAAAGTTTTTATGGGCAGGGTACGGCAAGAATTGGATCAGGTAATTTCCTTCTAAGGAATGCGATGGTTTCGTCAATGGGAAATTTAGAGAAAAGACAATTCACATCAAAACTAATGAGTTGTTGATCAGGCAAATTAATGTTCTCAGCCTTGTTTACAAATCTAAGCTCTTGATAAGATGCGATGGAGACATTTTTCCTTGAACATTGCCAAGATGTTTAGCCAAGCATTTGGATAATCCATGACCAGAAGAAATAAGGAATGATATGATTGGTCTGAAGGGGCATCCATCTTTGTGATTTTTTAGGGAGACCATGTATATATATAAGGAAGAGAGGGATTAACCATCCTTCTTGACTTTAGAATGTCATGGTGCTTATTCAACATTTGGTTTTGTCTAGAGATGAAGGTCTTTATTACTAAGGGAATGGATATTAATCTTACATATGTTTTACTATCCTTTAAAAGATTCTGGAGTTTACATCTATAGTCCACTGCATTCAAAATCACGAACTGACCAGCCTCATCTGATGTTATAATATGAATATCCAATTTTCTTATATTCAATGGCTCTCTGGAACATATGTGGCATGTCACTGCACTTGGAAATGCTATCACTGGTCAGGGCACTTAAGATTGAATGAGATACGAAATCAAATTTCTGCTTGACGTTACCAGTGGATTTCACGGTAGATGCCAGACGTTTCATACTAAAAGTGTCGGTGGATCTTTTCGATCTTCTCTCTGTATTCATTTGCCATCTGTTGTTTTCGTAGTGAACCCTCTGTCTTCTGTTCTCTGGAGGAAATAACTTTCCGGGAACTCCAAGCTCCTGCAACATTCTTGTATGGTATACCAAATGGCGTCCTAGCTTCGTCTCTTCGTTGTTTATCAACTGACTGTTATATTTCTCTCTTGTGTCTCCCCTGATGATGTGATTATTACACGAAAGTGCACTTGGGAATTTATCGGTCTCAACTGTGATCCTTTCCAATATATATATATATATATATATATATATATATATATATATATATATATATATATATATATATATATATATATATATTCTTTGCCATTCTTTTAAACTATTCGCCATTTCCCGCGTTAGCGAGGTAGCGTTAAGAACAGAGGACTGGGCCTTTTTTGGAATATCCTCACCTGGCCCCACTCTGTTCATTCTTTTGGAGAATTAAAAAAAAAAACGAGAGAGGAGGATTTCCAGCCTCCCGCTCCCTCCCCTTTTAGTCGCCTTCTACGACTCGCAGGGAATACGTGGGAAGTTTTCTTAAACTCCTATCTCCAGGGATATATATGTATATATACATTTATTTATTATATTTTATTTTGTCACTGTCTCACGCGTTAGCGAGGTAGCGCAAGGAAACAGACGCAAGAATGGCCCAACTAGCCCACATACACATGTATATACATACATGTCCACACACGCACAATATACATACCTATACAACTCAATGTACACATATATATACACTCACAGACATATACATATATACACATGTACATAATTCATACTGTCTGCCTTTATTTGTTCCCATCGCCACCTCGCCACACATGGAATAACAACCCCCTCCCCCCTCATGTGTGCGAGGTAGCGCTAGGAAAAACACCAAAGGCCCCATTCGTTCACACTCAGTCTCTAGCTGTCATGTAATAATGCACCGAAACCACAGCTCCCTTTCCACATCCAGGCCCCACACACTTTGAATGGTTTACCACAGACGCTTCACATGCCCTGGTTCAATCCATTGACAACACGTCGACCCCGGTATACCACATCGTTCCAATTCACTCTATTCCTTGCACGCCTTTCACCATCCAGCATGTTCAGGCCCCGATCACTCAAAATCTTTTTCACTCCATTTTTCCACCTCCAATTTCGTCTCCCACTTCTAATCGTTCCCTCCACCTATGACACATATATCCTCTTGGTCAATCTTTCCCCACTCATTCTCTCCATGTGACCAAAACATTTCAAAATACCCTCTTCTGCTCTCTCAACCACACTTTTTATTTCCACACATCTCTCTTACCCTTTCATTACTTACTCGATCAAACCACCTCACACCACATATTGTCCTCAAACATCTCATTTCCAGCACCTCCACCCTCCTGCGCACAACTCTATCCATAGCCCACGCCTCGCAACCATACAACATTGTTGGAACCACTATTCCTTCAAACATACCCATTTTTGCTTTCCGAGATAATGTTCTCGACTTCCAAACATTCTTCAAGGCTCCCAGAATTTTCGCCCCCTCCCCCACCCTATGATTCACTTCCGCTTCCATGGTTCCATACGCTGCCAGATCCACTCCCAGGTATCTAAAACATTTTACTTCCTCCAGCTTTTCTCCATTCAAACTTACCTCCCAATTGACTTGACCCTCAACGCTACTGTACCTAATAACCTTGATCTTATTCACATTTACTCTTAACTTTCTTCTTTCACACACTTTGCCAAACTCAGTCACCAGCTTCTGCAGTTTCTTACATGAATCAGCCACCAGTGCTGTATCATCAGCGAACAACAACTGACTCACATCCCAAGCTCTCTCATCCACAACAGACTGCATACTTGCACCTCTTTCCAAAACTCTTGCATTCACCTCCCTAACAACCCCATCCATAAACAAATGAAACAACCATGGAGACATCACACACCCCTGCCGCAAACCTACATTCACTGAGAACCAATCACTTTCCTCTCTTCCTACACGTACACATGCCTTACATCCTCGATAAAAACTTTTCACTGCTTCTAACAAATTGCCTCCCACACCATGTGGCAGTTGAGGGAATAATTGGTATACATGGAGTGTTCAGTGTTGTAAATGGAAATGGTGAAGAGCTTGTAGATTTATATGCTGAAAAAGGACTGGTGATTGGGAATACCTGGTTCAAAAAGTGAGATATACATAAGTATACGTATGTAAGTAGGTGAGATGGCCAGAGAGCGTTATTGGATTCCGTGTTAATTGATAGACGCACGAAAGAGAGACTTTTGGATGTTAATATTCTGAGAGGTGCAACTGGAGGGATGTCTGATCAATATCTTGTGGAAGCAAAGTTGAAGATTTGTGGGGGTTTTCAGAAAAGAAGAGTGAATGTTGGGGTGAAGAGAGTGGTGAGAGTAAGTGAGCTTTGGAAGGAGACTTGTGTGAGGAAGTACCAGGAGAGAATGAGTACAGAATAGAAAAAGGTGAGAGCAAAGGAGGTAAGGGCAGTGGGGGAGGAATGGGATGTATTTAGGGAAGCAGTGATGGCTTGCGCAAAAGATGCTTGTAGCATGAAAAAAGTGGGAAGTGGGTTGACTAGAAAAGGTAGTGAGTGGTGGGATGAAGAAGTAAGATTATTAGTGAAAGAGAAGAGAGAGGCATTTGAACGATTTTTGCAGGGAAAAAATGCAAATGAGTGGGAGAGGTATAAAAGAAAGAGGCAGGAGGTCAAGAGAAAGGTGCAAGAGGTGAAAAAGAGGGCAAATGAGAGTTGGGGTGAGAGAGTATCATTAAAATTTAGGGAGAATAAAAAGATGTTTTGGAAGGAGGTAAATAAAGTGCGTAAGACAAGGGAGCAAATGGGAACTTCAGTGAAGGGGGCTAATGGGGAGGTGATAACAAGTAGTGGTGATGTGAGAAGGAGATGGAGTGAGTATTTTGAAGGTTTGTTCAATGTGTTTCATGATAGAGTGGCAGATGTGGGGTGTCTTGGTCGAGGTGGTGTGCAAAGTGAGAGGGTTAGGGAAAATGATTTGGTAAATAGAGAAGAGGTAGTAAAAGTTTTACGGAAGATGAAAGCCGGCAAAGCAACAGGTTTGGATGGCATTGCAGTGGAATTTATTAAAAAAGGGGGTGACTGTATTGTTGACTGGTTGGTAAGGTTATTTAATGTATGTATGATTCATGGTGAGGTGCCTGAGGATTGGCGGAATGCTTGCATAGTGCCATTGTACAAAGGCAAAGGGGATAAGAGTGAGTGCTCAAATTACAAAGGTATAAGTTTGTTGAGTATTCCTGGTAAATTATATGGGAAGGTATTGATTGAGAGGGTGAAGGTATGTACAGAGCATCAGATTGGGGAACAGCAGTGTGGTTTCAGAAGTGGTAGAGGATGTGTGGATCAAGTGTTTGCTTTGAAGAATGTATGCGAGAAATACTTAAAAATCAAATGGATTTGTATGTAGTATTTATGGATCTGGAGAAGGCATATGATAGAGTTGATAGAGATGCTCTGTGGAAGGTATTAAGAAAGAATATATATACATATATATATATATATATATATATATATATATATATATATATATATATATATATATATATATATATATATATATATATATATATATTTTTTTTTTTTTTTTTTTTTTATACTTTGTCGCTGTCTCCCGCGTCTGCGAGGTAGCGCAAGGAAACAGACGAAAGAAATGGCCCAACCCCCCCCATACACATGTACATACACACGTCCACACACGCAAATATACATACCTACACAGCTTTCCATGGTTTACCCCGGACGCTTCACATGCCTTGATTCAATCCACTGACAGCACGTCAACCCCTGTATACCACATCGCTCCAATTCACTCTATTCCTTGCCCTCCTTTCACCCTCCTGCATGTTCAGGCCCCGATCACACAAAATCCTTTTCACTCCATCTTTCCACCTCCAATTTGGTCTCCCTCTTCTCCTCGTTCCCTCCACCTCCGACACATATATCCTCTTGGTCAATCTTTCCTCACTCATTCTCTCCATGTGCCCAAACCATTTCAAAACACCCTCTTCTGCTCTCTCAACCACGCTCTTTTTATTTCCACACATCTCTCTTACCCTTACGTTACTTACACGATCAAACCACCTCACACCACACATTGTCCTCAAACATCTCATTTCCAGCACATCCATCCTCCTGCGCACAACTCTATCCATAGCCCACGCCTCGCAACCATACAACATTGTTGGAACTAATATTCCTTCAAACATACCCATTTTTGCTTTCCGGGATAATGTTCTCGACTTCCACATATTTTTCAAGGCTCCCAAAATTTTCGCCCCCTCCCCCACCCTATGATCCACTTCCGCTTCCATGGTTCCATCCGCTGACAGATCCACTCCCAGATATCTAAAACACTTCACTTCCTCCAGTTTTTCTCCATTCAAACTCACCTCCCAATTGACTTGACCCTCAACCCTACTGTACCTAATAACCTTGCTCTTATTCACATTTACTCTTAACTTTCTTCTTCCACACACTTTACCAAACTCCGTCACCAGCTTCTGCAGTTTCTCACATGAATCCGCCACCAGCGCTGTATCATCAGCGAACAACAACTGACTCACTTCCCAAGCTCTCTCATCCCCAACAGACTTCATACTTGCCCCTCTTTCCAGGACTCTTGCATTTACCTCCCTAACAACCCCATCCATAAACAAATTAAACAACCATGGAGACATCACACACCCCTGCCGCAAACCTACATTCACTGAGAACCAATCACTTTCCTCTCTTCCTACACGTACACATGCCTTGCATCCTCGATAAAAACTTTTCACTGCTTCTAACAACTTGCCTCCCACACCATATATTCTTAATACCTTCCACAGAGCATCTCTATCAACTCTGTCATATGCCTTCTCCAGATCCATAAATGCTACATACAAATCCATTTGCTTTTCTAAGTATTTCTCACATACATTCTTCAAAGCAAACACCTGATCCACACATCCTCTACCACTTCTGAAACCACACTGCTCTTCCCCAATCTGATGCTCTGTACATGCCTTCACCCTCTCAATCAATACTCTCCCATATAATTTACCAGGAATACTCAACAAACTTATACCTCTGTAATTTGAGCACTCACTCTTATCCCCTTTGCCTTTGTACAATGGCACTATGCACGCATTCCGCCAATCCTCAGGCACCTCACCATGAGTCATACATACATTAAATAACCTTACCAACCAGTCAACAATACAGTCACCCCCTTTTTTAATAAATTCCACTGCAATACCATCCAAACCTGCTGCCTTGCCGGCTTTCATCTTCCGCAAAGCTTTTACTGCCTCTTCTCTGTTTACCAAATCATTTTCCCTAACCCTCTCACTTTGCACACCACCTCGACCCAAACACCCTATATCTGCCACTCTGTCATCAGACACATTCAACAAACCTTCAAAATACTCATTCCATCTCCTTCTCACATCACCACTACTTGTTATCACCTCCCCATTTGCGCCCTTCACTGAAGTTCCCATTTGCTCCCTTGTCTTACGCACCCTATTTACCTCCTTCCAGAACATCTTTTTATTCTCCCTAGAATTTACTGATAGTCTCTCACCCCAACTCTCATTTGCCCTTTTTTTCACCTCTTGCACCTTTCTCTTGACCTCCTGTCTCTTTCTTTTATACTTCTCCCACTCAATTGCATTTTTCCCCTGCAAAAATCGTCCAAATGCCACTCTCTTCTCTTTCACTAATACTCTTACTTCTTCATCCCACCACTCACTACCCTTTCTAAACAGCCCACCTCCCACTCTTCTCATGCCACAAGCATCTTTTGCGCAATCCATCACTGATTCCCTAAATACATCCCATTCCTCCCCCACTCCCCTTACTTCCATATATATATATATATATATATATATATATATATATATATATATATATATATATATATATATATATATATTTCTTTTTGCTTTGTCGCTGTCTCCCGCGTTTGCGAGGTAGCGCAAGGAAACAGACGAAAGAAATGGCCCAACCCACACCTCATACATATGTATATACATATGTCCACACACGCAAATATACATACCTACACAGCTTTCCATGGTTTACCCCAGACGCTTCACATGCCCTGATTCAACCCACTGACATCACGTCAACCCCGGCATACCACATCGATCCAATTCACTCTAATCCTTGCTGTCCTTTCACCCTCCTGCATGGTTAGGCCCCGATCACACAAAATCTTTTTCACTCCATCTTTCCACCTCCAATTTGGTCTCCCACTTCTCCTCGTTCCCTCCACCTCCGACATATATATCCTCATGGTCAATCTTTCCTCACTCATTCTCTCCATGTGCCCAAACCATTTCAAAACACCCTCTTCTGCTCTCTCAACCACGCTCTTTTTATTTCCACACATCTCTCTTACCCTTACGTTATTTACTCGATCAAACCACCTCACACAACACATTATCCTCAAACATCTCATTTCCAGCACATCCATCCTCCTGCGCACAACTCTATCCATAGCCCACGCCTCGCAACCATACAACATTTTTGGAACCACTATTCCTTCAAACATACCCATTTTTGCTTTCCGAGATAATGTTCTCGACTTCCACACATTCTTCAAGGCTCCCAGGATTTTAACCCCCTCCCCCACACTATGATCCACTTCCGCTTCCCTGGTTCCATCCGTTGCCAGATCCACTCCCAGATATCTAAAACACTTTACTTCCTCCAGTTTTGCTCCATTCAAACTTACCTCCCAATTGACTTGACCCTCAACCCTACTGTACCTCATTATCTTGCTCTTATTCACATTTACTTTTAACTTTCTTCTTTCACACACTTTACCAAACTTATTCACCAGCTTCTGCAGTTTCTCACATGAATCAGCCAACAACGCTGTATCATCAGCGAACAACAACTGACTCACTTCCCGAGCTCTCTCATCCCCAACATACATCATACTTGCCCCTCTTTCCAAAACTCTTGCATTCACCTCCCTAACAACCTCATCCATAAACAAATTAAACAACCATGGAGACATCACACACCCCTGCCTCAGACCTACATTCACTGAGAACCAATCACTTTCTTATCTTCCTACAAGTACACATGCCTTATATCCTCGATAAAAACATTTCACTGCTTCTAACAACTTGCCTCCCACACCATATATTCTAAATACCTTCCACAGAGCATATCTATCAACCCTATCATATGCCTTCTACAGATCCATAAATGCTACATACAAATCCATTTGCCTTTCTAAGTATTTCTCACATACATTCTTCAAAGCAAACACCTGATCCACATATCCTCAACCACTTCTTAAACCACACTGCTCTTCCCCAATCTGATGCTCTGTACATATTTATATATATATATATATATATATATATATATATATATATATATATATATATATATATATATATATATATATATATATATATGTACACATTATCTTTGGGGATATGGGAGAAAGAGTACTTCTCACGCATTCCTCACGTGTCGTAGAAAGCGACTAAAGGGGACGTGAACTGGGGACTGGGAACCCTCCACTCCTTGAATTTTAACTTTCTAACGGGGAAACAGAAAAAGGGTTACGCGGGGGGTGCTCATCCTCCTCGAACGCTCAAATTGGGTTGTCTAAATGTGTGTGGATGTAACCAAAATGAGAAAAAAGGCGAGATAGGTAGTATGTTTGAGGAAAGGAATCTGGATGGTTTGGCTCTGAGGGAAACGAAGCTCAAGGGTAAAGGGGAAGAGTGGTTTGGGAGTGTCTTTGGAGTAAAGTCAGGGGTTAGTGAGAGGACAAGAGCAAGGGAAGGAGTAGCACTACTCCTGAAACAGGAGTGGTGGGAGTAGGTGATAGATTGTTTAAGTAAACTCTAGATTAATGTGGGTATAACTGAAAGTTGATGGAGAGAGATGGGTGATTTTTGGTGCATATGCACTGGGCATGAGAAGAAAGATAATGAAAGGCGAGTGATTTGGGAGCAACTGAGTGAGTTTGTTAGTAGTTTTGATGCACGAGACCGGGTTATAGTGATGGGTGATTTGAATGCAAAGGTGAGTAATGTGGCAGGTGAGGGAATAATTTGTGTAAATGGGGTGTTCAGTGTTGTAAATGGAAATGGTGAAGATCTTGTAGATTTATGTGCTGAAAAGGACTGGTGATTGGGAATACCTACTTTAGAATAAGAGATATACATAAGTATACGTATGTAAGTAGGAGAGATCCCCAGAGAGCGTTATTGGACTACGTGTTAATTGATAAGTGCGAAAGAGGAACTTTTGGATGTTAAAGTGCTGAGAAAGCAACAGGAGGGATTTTTGATCATTATCTTCTGGATGCGAAGTTGAAGATTTCTAGAGGTTTTCAGAAAAGAAGAGAGAATGTTGTGCTGAAGAGGGTGGTGAGAGTAAGTGAGCATGGGAGGGAAACTTGTTTGAGGAAGTACCAGGTGAGACTGAGTACAGAATGGAAAAAGGAGAGAACAAAGGATGTAAGGGAAGAGGGGGAGGAATGTGATGTATTTAGGGAAGCAGTGATGGCTTGTACAAAAGATTCTTGTGGCATGAGAAGCGTGGGAGGTTGGCAGATTAGAAAGGGTAGTGAGTGGTGTGATGAAGAAGTATGATTATTCGTGAATGAGAAGAGATAGGCATTTGGACAATTATTACAGGGAAATAATGCAAATGAGTGGGAGATGTATAAAAGAAAGAGGCAGGAGGTCAAGAGAAAAGTGCAAGAGGTGAAAAAGAGGGCAAATGAGAGTTGGGGTGAGAATCATTAAATTTTAGGGGGAATAAATAGATGTGTCGGGAGGTGATAACAAGGGATAACAAGTAGTGGTGATGTGAGGAGATGGAGTGAGTGTTTTGAAGGTTTGTTGAATGTGTTTGATGATAGAGTGGCAGATATAGGGTGTTTTGGTCGAGGTGGTGTGCAAAGTGAGAGGGTTAGGAAAAAGGATTTGGTAAACAGAGAAGAGGTAGTAAAAGCTTTGCGGAAGATGAAAGCCGGCAAAGCAGCAGGTTTGAATGGGGTTGCAGTGGAATTTATTAAAAAGGGGGGTGACTGTATTGTTGACTGGTTGGTAAGGTTATTTAATGTATGTATGATTCATGGTGAGGTGCCTGAGGATTGGCGGAATGCTTGCATAGTGCCATTGTACAAAGGCAAAGGGGATAAAAGTGAGTGCTCAAATTACAGAGGTATAAGTTTGTTGAGTATTCCTAGAAAGTTATATGGGAGGGTATTGATTGAGAGGGTGAAGGCATGTACAGAGCATCAGATTGGGGAAGAGCAGTTTGGTTTCAGAAGTGGTAGAGGATGTGTGGATCAGGTGTTTGCTTTGAAGAATGTATGTGAAAAATACTTAGAAAAGCAAATGGATTTGTATGTAGCATTTATGGATCTGGAGAAGGCATATGATAGAGTTGATAGAGATGGTCTGTGGAAGATACTAAGAATATATGGTGTGGAAAGCAAGTTGTTAGAAGCAGTGAAAAGTTTTTATCGAGGATGTAAGGTATGTGTATGTGTAGGAAAAGAGGAAAGTGATTGGTTCTCAGTGAATGTAGGTTTGCGGCAGGGGTGTGTGATGTCTTCATGGTTGTTAAATTTGTTTATGGATGGGGTTGTTAGGGAGGTGAATGCAAGAGTTTTGGAAAGAGGGGCAAGTATGCAGTCTGTTGGGGATGAGAGAGCTTGGGAAGTGAGTCAGTTGTTGTTCGCTGATGATACAGCGCTGGTAAATGATTCATGTGCAAAAATGCAGGACCTGGTGGCTGAGTTCGGTAAATTGTGTGAAAGAAGAAAGTTAAGAGTAAATGTGAATAAGAGCAAGGTTATTAGGTACAGTAGGGTTGAGGGTCAAGTCAATTGGGAGGTAAGTTTGAATAGAGAAAAACTGGAGGAAGTAAAGTGTTTTAGATATCTGGGAGTGGATGTGGCAGCGGATGGAACCATGGAAGCGGAATTAAATCATAGGGTGGGGCAGGGGGCGAAAATCCTGGGAGCCTTGAAGAATGTGTGGAAGTCGAGAACATTATCTCGGAAAGCAAAAATGGGTATGTTTGAAGGAATAGTGGTTCCAACAATGTTGTATGGTTGCGAGGCGTGGGCTATGGATAGAGTTGTGCGCAGGAGGATGGATGTGCTGGAAATGAGATGTTTGAGGACAATATGTGGTGTGAGGTGGTTTGATCGAGTATGTAATGTAAGGGTAAGAGAGATGTGTGGAAATAAAATGAGCGTGGTTGAGAGAGCAGAAGAGGGTGTTTTTAAATGGTTTGGGCACATGGAGAGAATGAGTGAGGAAAGATTGACCATGAGGATATATGTGTCGGAGGTGGAGGGAACGAGGAGAAGTGGGAGACCAAATTGGAGGTGGAAAGATGGAGTGAAAAAGATTTTGAGTGATTGGGGCCTGAACATGCAGGAGGGTGAAAGGACGGCAAGGAATAGAGTGAATTGGATCGATATGGTATACAGGGTTCGACGTGCTGTCAATGCATTGAATCAGGGCATGTGAAGCTTCTGGGGTAAACCATGGAAAGTTGTGTGGGGCCTGGATGTGGAAAGGGAGCTGTGGTTTCGGGCATTATTGCATGACAGCTGGAGACTGAGTGTGAGCGAATGGGGCCTTTGTTGTGTTTTCCTGACGCTGCTTCGCGCACATGAGAGGGGAGGGGGATGTTTTTCCGTGTGTGGCGGGGTAGCGATAGGGGTGAGTAGAGGCAGACAGTGTGGATTGCGTGCATGTGTGTATATGTGTGTGTCTGTGTGTGTATATATGTGTGTACGTTGGGATGTGTGGGTGTGTATGTTTGCGTGTGTGGACGTGTGTGTGTGTGTGTGTGCAGGTGTGTGGGGGTGTGTTGGGCCATTTCTTTCGTCTGTTTTCCTTGCGCTAACTCGCAGGCGCGAGAGACAGCGACAAAGCAAAATGAATAAATATATTATTTATTATTTTATTTTGCTTTGTCGCTGTCTCCCGTTGTTAGTCAGGTAGCGCAAGGAAACAGACGAAAGAATGGCCCAACCCGCCCACATACACATGTATATGCATACACGTCCACACACGCAAATATACATAACTATACATTTCAATGTATACATATATATACACACACAGACATATACATATATATACATGTACATAATTCATACTGTCTGTCTTTATTTGTTCCCATCGCCACCTCGCCATACATGGAATAACAACCCCCTCCCCCCTCATGTGTGCGAGGTATCGCTAGGAAAAGATAACAAAGGCCCCATTCGTTCACACTGTCTCTAGCTTTCATGTAATAATGCATCGAAACCACAGCTCCCTTTCCACATCCAGGCCCCACACAACTTTCCATGGTTTACCCCAAACGCTTCACATGCCCTGATTCAATCCACTGAAAGCACGTCGACCCCGTTATACCACATCGTTCCAATTCACTCTATTCCTTGCACGCCTTTCATCCTCCTGCATGTTCAGGCCCCGATCACTGAAAATCTTTTTCACTCCATCTTTCCACATCCAATTTGGTCTCCCACTTCTCCTCGTTCCCCCCATCTCTGACACATATATCCTCTTGGTCAATCTTTCCTCACTCATTCTCTCCATGTGACCAAACCATTGCAAAACACCCTCTTCTGCTCTTTCAACCACACTCTTTTTATTTCTACACATCTCTCTCACCCTCACATTACTTACTCGATCAAACCACCTCACACCACATATTGTCCTCAAACATCTCATTTCCAGCACATCCACCCTCCTACGCACAACTCTATCCATAGCCCACGCCTCGCAACCATACAACATTGTTGGAACCACTATTCCTTCAAACATACCCATTTTTGCTTTCTGAGATAATGTTCTCGACTTCCAAACATTCTTCATATATATATATATATATATATATATATATATGTATATATATATATATATATATATATATATATATATATATATATATATATATATATATATATGTATATATATATATATATATATATATATATATATATATATATATATATATATATACATGTATATACATATATATATATATATATATATATATATATATATATATATATATATATATATATATATATATATATATATATATATATATATATATATATATATGTATATATATATATATATATATATATATATATATATATATATATATATATATATATATATATATATATATATATATATATATATATATATATATATATATATATATATATATATATACATATATATATATATATATATATATATATATATATATATAATATATATATATATATATATACATATATATATATATATATATATATATATATATATATATATATATATATATATATATATATATATATATATATATATATATATATATATATATATATATATATAAACGCCCATACACGCACATAGGCCTACACAGACATATACATACTTACACATATACATATTCTTACTTGCTTGCCTTCACTCGATTCCCGACGCCCCATCGCCCCACAGGAAACAACATCGCTGCCCTCTGCTTCAGGGAGGTAGCGTCAGGAAAACAGACAAAAAAGGCCAGATTCGTTCATACTCAGTCACTAGCTGTCATGTGTAATGCACCGAAACCGCAGCTTACTATTCACCTGTAAGCCTCACAGAGCTTTCCATGGTTTACCTAAACGTTTCACATGCCCTGGTTCAGTCCATTGACAGCACGTCGACCCCGTTATACCACATCGTTCCAATTCACTCTATTCCTTGCACGCCTCTCACCCTCCTGTATGTTCAGGCCCTGATCACTCAAAATCTTTTTCATTCTATCCTTACGTCTCCATTTTGATCTTCCTCCTCTCTTTGTCCCCTCGGTTTTCGACACATATCTTTTTGTCAACCTTCCCTCGTTCATTCTCTCCATATTTCAAAACTATTTCAGCACACACTTTGCAGCTCTCGGCATCATGTTCTTATTGTCACATTTCTACCTTGTTATTATATTCCTGATCAACCCTCCTCTTACCATATATTGTCCTCAAACATTTCATTTCTAACGCAACGAACATCCAACACAACTCCTCCGTGCATTCTCATTAGTAGCCAATGACTTGCATCCATTCAACTTCGGTACAACTACTAAATTACTATACCCACAAACCTGTCAGACCTCCCCCCCTCCGTCAAAAGCACACACACACACACACACACACACACACACACACACACACACACACACACACACATACATACATACACACACACACATACACACTCAGATAGCGACCAGAACCTTTGCTCCATCACCCACTCTATGATTAACTTCCGCTTCTATGGATCCATTCGCTGCCATGTCCACTCCCAGGTATATAAAACGCCCCACTTTCTCTATGTTTTCTCCACTCAAACTCACCCAAATAACCTCCCTCTGCACTGTTAAACATAATAACCTTGCCTCTATTTACATTTAGTCTCAACTCTCTCCTTTCACATACCCTCCCAGACTCAGACACCAAGTTCTGCATATTATCACCTGAGTCTGCCACTAATGCCGTGTCATCAGTAAACACCAGCTGACTCATTTTCCAGGCCCCTTCATCCCCAACAGATTATAGACCCGTGCACGTATGTCCCTTACCACACCATCCATAAACAAATTAAAAGACCATGGAGCGTCACATACTCCTGACACATCAACCTTTACTAGCAGCTACTCACTCTCCTGTCTACCCATTTGTACACACGCCTTATTCTCTTGACAAGAATTCTTTTCTGCTTCTAATGGTTTTCCTTCCGCACCATATATTCATAACACCTTCCACAAAACATCTTTATCAACTCTATCATATGCTTTTTAATTTCATAAATGCCTCATACAAGCCCTTTTATTTGTCTAAGTATTTTTCACATATTCTTTAAAGCAAATCATCTGATCAACACGTCCTCTACTATTCCTAACATTTTATTGTTCCTCCTCACCCAGTGGTCTGCGCATGCCACCACTCTCTCAATCCCCACTCATCCTCACAACTTACCAAATTCCTCCGTAGTTTGAGCCTTCAATTTTTTCCCTTTTGCCTTATTCAGTATTTCCCCTTTGCCTTATTCAGTGGCATTATACATGGTTTCCGCTAAACTTTCAGCACTTCATCGTGATCTATAAATTCAATGAAAATCCTAGCTAACCAATCAACAACACAGACACCTCCTTTCTTAAGAAATGCAGTTGCAATCCCATCCCTTCCAGCTCTCTAACCACACTTTATCTTTCGCAAGGCTTTCACCGACTCTTATTCTTTCACCAAACCACTGGCCATGATTCTCATTTCGCATACCACCCCAACCCCAACATCCAACATCTGGAATTCGCTCTGCGCATGCCACACTAACGTGAATGTTAAAACAATCATCCTGTACAAGCCATACTGGTATGAATGTTATTCAAAACACTCTTCCTGCACTTACCATACTACCATGAATGTTACTCACAACTGTCACTCTGCATATACCATACTAACATAAATGTTAAAGCAGTCACCCTGACCATACTATACTAACATGAGTACTACTCACAACAGGTACCCTGCACATATCATAGTAACATGAGTACTACTCACAACAGGTACCCTGCACATATCATACTAACATGAGTACTACTCACAACAGGTACCCTGCACATATCATACTATTATGAATGGTACTCACAACAGTCACCCTGCACATATCATACTAACATGAGTACTACTCACAACAGTCACCCTGCACATATCATACCAGCATGATTGCTACTCACAACATCTCAACTTTCTTACTTTAAACAACTTGTTATGGCGTTGCGCCGCAGGGAACAATAGAAAAAGTTTCCTTGTTAGGATCTCTGTAATTACCAGGTTCCTCCTAAACACGAAGGAAAAGTTGGAAACTTGCCTCGGCTACGGTCTTGGAAAAGGTCTGTGTCTGCTGTTTATGTTGCTGTCTTCGTGTATAAATATAGTTCAGATATTTTGGGTGGTAATGTGGTATCTGATATCGTTGTTACCTCTCCCTTCTATCAAAATGATGGCAAATTCTAGAAATTATTAGATATTAGATAAATGCACTCACTGTATCTGTTTTCTTGATTATCCATCTGTCAAGCAGATGATGATGATAATAATAATAATGATAATAATGATAATAATAATAATAATAATAATGATAATAATAATGATAATAATAATCATTGTTATTATTATTATTATTATTATTATTATTATTATTATTATTATCATTATTATTACTATTATTATTATTATCAATATTATTGTTATTATTATTATTATTATTATTAGTTTTATTATTATTATTATTATCATCATCATTATTATCATTATTATTATCATTATTATATTATTATCATTATCATTATCATTATTATGATTATTATTATTATTATTATTATTATTATTATTATTATTATTATTATTATTATTAATATTATCATTATTATTACTATTAATATTATTATTATTGCTATTATTATTATTATTATCATTACTATCATTATTAATAATGTTATAATTATTATTATCATTATCATTATTATAATTATCATGATTATTATTATTACTATTTTTTTTCTTTTTTAAACTCTTCGCCATTTCCCGCGTTAGCGAGGTAGCGTTAAGAACAGAGGACTGGGCCTTTGTGGAATATCCTCACCTGGCCCCCCTCTGTTCCTCCTTTTGGAAAATTAAAAAAAAAAAAAAAAAGACGAGAGGGAAGGATTATTATTATTATCATTATTATTATTACTATTATTATTATTATTACTATCATTATTAATAATGTTATAATTATTATTATCATTATAACTATTATCATCATATAACCTTAGGACGCTTTTTATGAGTTTCCTGTCGAATCAAGATTACACTACACTGAAGGTCGTCGACCGAACTACCTTGTATGCTTATGTCCGTCGACGATGATGTAGCGCCACCGAACATGATTTCTCATTCGCTTGTAACCATATGCAGGAGTCCAGTAATATCTCATTTAGAATATATACAGATATTCTGGCTTTCATGCTGGTTCGATGTTTTCCTCGTTAGCGAGGTAGTGCCAGGTTCAAATGAATTAAAGGCCTCATTTGCTGACATCCAATCTCTGTCTCTCATGTATATTGCTAGAAAACCAAAGCTCTCTACCTATACTCAAATCTGTGGTACCTTTCCATGGTGTCCCCCGGCTGTTTCACAATGTCCTGGTTCAGACCACTGACCGCACGTCGTGCCGATTCTCTCCATCCCGTCCACTCCATTTCCCCCTTCTACATATTCAGGCCTCGAGCACTCAAAATCTTATTCACTCCATTCTTCCATCTCCATTTTCGTCTCCCCTTTCTGCATGTCTTCTCCACTTTCGAAATTCATATTCTCGTTATCAACCTTTTCTCGTTCAACCTCCAACCATTTCAGCACACCTTCTTCAGGTCCCTCAAGCATTTTCTTGTCATGACCACACCTCTTTCTTACCCTATCATTCCTTACTCAATTAACCCTTCTCACACCACGTATTGTCCTCAAAAATTCATTTTCATCACATCAACCCTCACCGGTACCTTCTCATACACAGACTGTGCATCGCATCCATTCAATATGGTTGGGATACCTGTATTCAAACATTTCCGTTTTCGTTCTCCCTATATAAGCGACCTGTCTTTTACCCCACACTTCAAAGTTTCCAGAACCTTTGTCTCCTCATCCATTCTATGACTTATCTCCACTTCCTTGCTTCCATTTGTCGATATGTTCACTCACAGGTATCTATAACACCCCACTGCCTGCAAGTTTTCTCCATTCAAACTCATTCAAACTGCTAAAGCAAATAGTCTTATCTATTTTCACCTCTATTCTAAGCCTTCTTTCACACACACACTCTCCCAGAGTCAGATACCAACTTCTGCAATGTCTTACTCGCATGTGTCACCAGTACTCTGTCATCAGCAAACAACTGACTCACATCAGGCTCCGTCCTCCCTAACGGACTGCATACCTGTCCTTTTCTCCAAGACCCTTGCATTTGCTTCCCTAACCATCGCTGCAACCACAGCCCTGCCGCAAACTCACTTTCACCTGGAACAACTCACCCTCCTCTCTCCCTACTCGCACACATGCCTTAAAGCTCTCCTCCCACACTATATACTCGTGAAACCTTCCACGGTAAAATGTCTTTCAACCCTATCTTATACCTTCTCCAGATCGATACACGCCACTTACAGATCCTTGTATTTCCGCATTTCTCACACATTCTTCACTGCAAACATCTGATCCACACATCCTCTACCACTCCTGAAACCATACTGTTCCTCCCCAGTCTGATGGTCTGTGTATACCACCACTCTGTGAATCACTGCTGTTCCGCATAGCTTTCCAGGTATATTCAACACACGTATTACCTCTGTATTTTGAACGCTCACCTTCGCCTCCCTTACCTTTGTACAATGACGTTATTCATGCATTCTGCCAATCTTCAGGCACATCACCATTATCTTTGCATACACTACAAATCCTAATTAACCAGTCCCAAAACAAAGTCACCATCTGCTACGATATATAACTGCAATACCTCCCTCTCCAGCCGCTTCCCCACATTTCACCTCTTCTCTTTTCACACTACTTACCATGACTCTTACTGCGCACACCTCTCCGACCCAAACACTCTACATCTGCCATCTTATCTTCAAACACATTCAAGAGTCCTTTAAGGTACTCACTCCATCTCTTCATCTTACCATTACCTGTTATCACATCACCATTCGCCCCCTTCAACGATGGCGTCATGTTTTATCTTGGTTTCTCACACAATCAACCTTCTTCCAAAACATCTTATTTTTCTTGAAGTCAGCTGATACTAGCTCACCTCCACTCTCATTTGTCCTTTTTTTTCAGCCCTTGCAACATCCTCTTGACCTCGTTTTCTTTTGTATATCGCCCAGTCTCTTGCACTCTTTTATTGTACGTAACTCTCATATACATTTCTTTTCCCTTTCACTACCAACTTTACCTCGTCATCCAACCACTCACTACCCTTCGTCTCATACGACTCGCCTATCTTCCTCCTCACTAATGTCATGCACTTGTCACATCCCAGCACTATCCTCACCCACTCGCCTTGGTTTGTTTGCTCTCATCTCTTACCATTCTACCATCAAGTTCTCCCATTATATTTTTGAGCAAATCTCTTTTCCAAGCTCACTTATTTTTCCTACCCTCTCCTCACCTTTTCATTTTCTTTTCCAGAAACCTTTGCAAATCTTCGCCCTCGTCTCCACCAGGTAATGACCAGACACCGTACCAACGGACTCTCTTAGCAAAAACACATCCAAGAGTCATTCTTATGCACGCCTCTCAGTTACTATTTTCATACTTGGTCGCCATTTCCTGCACTGGCGAGGTAACGCCAGGAACAGACGAAGAAGGGCCGCATTCGCTAACAACCAATAATATGTTGACCAATAATAGCCGTGTACAAAGTTTGATACTCATCCAAATATGTTTATGGATGTTCCTCTTATTAGACCAAGTACTCTCAATCACCAATCCTTCTTCAGCACACAACTTCACAAACTGTTCGCCATTTTCGTTCGCATTACTGTTTATCCTATGCCCCCAGTTATACCCAAAGCTGCCATATAGACTCTCTTTTGCATTAGAACTGCTAACATGTTGCTCCCAGAACACTCACCTCTCTTCGTCACTTCTCGTGGCCAAATGCATGAGCACTAATATATATATATATATATATATATATATATATATATATATATATATATATATATATATATATATATATATCACGTACACATGCCTTACATCCTCGATAAAAACTTTTCACTGCTTCTAACAACTTGCCTCCCACACCATATATTCTTAATACCTTCCACAGAGCATCTCTATCAACTCTATCATATGCCTTCTCCAGATCCATAAATGCTACATACAAATCCATTTGCTTTTCTAAGTATTTCTCACATACATTCTTCAAAGCAAACACCTGATCCACACATCCTCTACCACTTCTGAAACCACACTGCTCTTCCCCAATCTGATGCTCTGTACATGCCTTCACCCTCTCAATCAATACCCTCCCATATAATTTACCAGGAATACTCAACAAACTTATACCTCTGTAATTTGAGCACTCACTCTTATCCCCTTTGCCTTTGTGATTGGTTCTCAGTGAATGTAGGTTTGCGGCAGGGGTGTGTGATGTCTCCATGGTTGTTTAATTTGTTTATGGATGGGGTTGTTAGGGAGGTAAATGCAAGAGTTTTGGAAAGAGGGGCAAGTATGAAGTCTGTTGGGGATGAGAGAGCTTGGGAAGTGAGTCAGTTGTTGTTCGCTGATGATACAGCGCTGGTGGCGGATTCATGTGAGAAACTGCAGAAGCTGGTGACTGAGTTTGGTAAAGTGTGTGGAAGAAGAAAGTTAAGAGTAAATGTGAATAAGAGCAAGGTTATTAGGTACAGTAGGGTTGAGGGTCAAGTCAATTGGGAGGTGAGTTTGAATGGAGAAAAACTGGAGGAAGTGAAGTGTTTTAGATATCTGGGAGTGGATCTGTCAGCGGATGGAACCATGGAAGCGGAAGTGGATCATAGGGTGGGGGAGGGGGCGAAAATTTTGGGAGCCTTGAAAAATGTGTGGAAGTCGAGAACATTATCCCGGAAAGCAAAAATGGGTATGTTTGAAGGAATAGTGGTTCCAACAATGTTGTATGGTTGCGAGGCGTGGGCTATGGATAGAGTTGTGCGCAGGAGGATGGATGTGCTGGAAATGAGATGTTTGAGGACAATGTGTGGTGTGAGGTGGTTTGATCGAGTAAGTAACGTAAGGGTAAGAGAGATGTGTGGAAATAAAAAGAGCGTGGTTGTGAGAGCAGAAGAGAGTGTTTTGAAATGGTTTGGGCACATGGAGAGAATGAGTGAGGAAAGATTGACCAAGAGGATATATGTGTCGGAGGTGGAGGGAACGAGGAGAAGAGGGAGACCAAATTGGAGGTGGAAAGATGGAGTGAAAAGGATTTTGTGTGATCGGGGCCTGAACATGCAGGAGGGTGAAAGGAGGGCAAGAAATAGAGTGAATTGGAGCGATGTGGTATACAGGGGTTGACGTGCTGTCAGTGGATTGAATCAAGGCATGTGAAGCGTCCGGGGTAAACCATGGAAAGCTGTGTAGGTATGTATATTTGCGTGTGTGGACGTGTGTATGTACATGTGTATGGGGGGGGGGTTGGGCCATTTCTTTCGTCTGTTTTCTTGCGCTACCTCGCAAACGCGGGAGACAGCGACAAACCATAAAAAAAAAAAAAAAAATATATATATATATATATATATATATATATATATATATATATATAAATGATTTGTATTTTAACTTTCTAAAAGGGAAAACAAGAAGGAGTCACGCGGGGAGCGCTCATCCTCCTCGAAGTCTCAGATTGGGGTGTCGAAATGTGTGTGGATGTAACCAAGACGAGAAAACAGGAGAGATAGGTAGTATGTTTGAGGAAAGGAGCCTGGACGTTTTGGCTCTGAGGGAAACGAAGCTCAAGGGTAAAGGGGAAGAGTGGTTTGGGAATGTCTTGGGGGAAATTTCAGGGGTTAGTGAGAGGACAAGAGCAAGGGAAAGAATAGCACTACTCCTGAAACAGGAGTGGTGGGAGTATGTGATAGAGTGTAAGAAAGTAAACTCTAGATTGATATGGGTAAAACTAAAAGTTGATGGAGAGAGATGGGTGATTATTGGTACATATGCACCTGAGAATGAGAAGAAGATCACGAGAGGCAAGTGTTTTGGGAGCAGCTGAATGAGTGTGTTAGTGGTTTGATGCACAAAACCGGGTTATAGTGATGGGTGATTTGAATGCAAAGGTGAGTAATGTGGCAGTTGAGGGAATAATTGGTATACATGGGGTGTTCAGTGTTGTAAATGGGAATGGTGAAAATCTTGTAGATTTATGTGCTGACAAATGACTGGTGATTAGGAATACCTGGTTTAAAAAGAGAGATATACATAAGTATACGTATGTAAGTAGGAGAGATGGCCAGATAGCGTTATTGGATTACATGTTAATTGATAGACGCGCAAAAGAGAGACTTTTGGATGGTAATGTGCTGAGAGGTGCAACTGGAGGGATGTCTGATCATTATCTTGTGGAGGCGAAGGTGAAGATTTGTAGAGGTTTTCAGAAAAGTAGAGAGAATGTTGGGGTGAAGGGAGTGTTGAGAGTAAGTGAGCTTAGGAAGGAGACTTGTGTGAGGAAGGACCAGGAGAGACTGATTATAGAATGGAAAAAGGTGAGAACAAAGGAGGAAAGGGGAGTGGGGGAGGAATGGGATGTATTTAGAGAAGCAGTGATGGCTTGTTCAAAAGATGCTTGTGGCATGAGAAGCGTGGGAGGTAGGTTGATTAGAAAGGGTAGTGAGCGGTGGGATGAAGAAGTAAGATTATTAGTGAAAGAGAAGAGAGAGGCATTTGGACAAGTTTTGCAGGGAAATAATGCAAATGACTGGGAGATGTATGAAAGAAAGAGGCAGGAGGTCAAGAGAAAGGTGCAAGAGGTGAAAAAGATGGCAAATGAGAGTTGGGGTGAGAGAGTATCATTGAATTTTAGGGAGAATAAAAAGATGTTTTAGAAGGAGGTAAATAAAGTGCGTAAGACAGGGGAACAAATGGGAACATCAGTGAAGGGGGCTGATGGGGAGGTGATAACAAGTAATGGTGATGTGAGAAGCAGATGGAGTGAGCATTTTGAAGGTTTGTTGAATGTGTTTGATGATAGAGTGGCAGATATAGGGTGTTTTGGTCGAGGTGGTGCGCAAAGTGAGAGGGTTAGGGAAAATGATTTCGTAAACAAAGAAGAGGTAGTAAAAGCTTTGCGGAAGATGAAAGCCGGCACGGCAGCGGGTTTGGATGGTATTGCAGTGGAATTTATTAAAAAAGGGGTTTACTGTATTCTTAACTAGTTGGTAAGGTTATTTTATGTATGGATGACTCATGGTGAGGTGCCTGAGGATTGGCAGAATGCTTTCATAGTGCCATTGTACAAAGGCAAAGGGTTAAGAGTGAGTGCTCAAATCAAAGAGGTATAAGTTGGTTGAGTATTCCTATTATTGATTGAGAGGGTGAAGGCATGTACAGAGCATCAGACTGGAGAAGAGCAGTGTGGTTTCAGAAGTGGTAGAAGATGTGTGGATCAGGCGTTTGCTTTGAAGAATGTATGTGAGAAATACTTAGAAAAGCAAATGGATTTGTATGTAGCATTTATGGATCTGGAGAAGGCATATGATAGAGTTGATAGAGATGCTCTGTGGAAGGTATTAAAAATATATAGTGTGGGAGGCAAGTTGTTAGAAGCAGTGAAAAGTTCTTAATGAGAATGTAAGGCATGTGTACGTGTAGGAAGAGAGGAAAGTGATTGGTTCTCAGTGAATGTAGGTTTGCGGCAGGGGTGTGTGATGTCTCCATGTCTGTTTAATCTGTTTATGGATGGGGTCGTTAGGGAGGTGAATGCAAGAGTTTTGGAAAGAGGGGCAAGTATGCAGTCTGTTCTGGATGAGAGAGCTTGGGAAGTGAGTTAGTTGTTGTTCGCTGATGATACAGCGCTGGGGGCAGATTCATGTGAGAAACTGCAGAAGGCTAGTTACTGAGTTTGGTAAAGTGTGTGAGACAAGAAAGCTGAGAGTAAATGTGAATAAGAGGAAGGTTATTAGGTACAGTAGGGTTGAGGGTCAAGTCAATTGTGAGGTAAGTTTGAATGGAGAAAAACTGTAGGAAGTGAAGTGTTTTAGATATCTGGGAGTGTATCTGGTAGCGGATGGAACCATGGAAGCGGAAATGAATCATAGGGTGGGGCAGGGGGCGAAAGTTTTGGGAGCCTTGAAGAATGTGTGGAAGTCGAGAACATTATCTCGGAAAGCAAAAATGGGTATGTTTGATGGAATAGTGGTTCCAACAATGTTGTATTGTTGCGAGGCGTGGGCTATGGATAGAGTTGTGCGGAGGAGGGTGGATGTGCTGGAAATGAGATGTTTGAGGACAATGTGTGGTGTGAGGTGGTTTGATCGAGTAAGTAATAATAGGGTAAAAGAGATGTGTGTTGATAAAAAGAGTGTGGTTGAGAGAGCAGAAGAGGGTGTTTTGAAATGGTTTGGTCACATGGAGAGAATGAGTGAGGAAAGATTGACTAAGAGGATATATGTGTCAGAGGTGGAGGGAACGAAGAGAAGTGGGAGACCAAAATGGAGGTGGAAAGATGGAGTGAAAAAGATTTTGAGTGATCGGGGCCTGAATATGCAGGAGGGTGAAAGGTGTGCAAGGAATGGAGTGAATTGGAACGATGTGGTATACCGGGATCGACCTGTTGTCAATGGATTGAACTAGGGTATGTGAAGCGTCTGGGGTAAACCATGGAAAGTTCTGTGGGGCCTGGATGTGGAAAGGGATCTGTGGTTTCGGTGCATTATGACATGACAGCTAGAGACTGAGTGTGAGGGAATATGGCCTTTGTTGTGTTTTCCTATCGCTACCTTATACACATGAGGGGGAGGGGGTTGTTATTCCATATGTGGTTAGGTGGCGATGGGAATGAATAAAGGTAGACAGTATGAATTATGTACATGTGTTTATATGTATATGTCTTTATGTGTATATATGCATACATTGAGATGCATAGGTATGTATATTTGCGTGTGTGGAGGTGTATGTATATACATGTGCATGTGGGTGGGTTGGGGTATTCTTTCGTCTGCTTCCTTGAGCTACTTCGCTAACGCGGGAGACAGCGACAAAGCAAAAAGAATAAGATAAGTAAATAGATAAATATACATATATATATATATATATATATATATATATATATATATATATATATATATATATATATATATATATATATATATATATATATTTGTCTTATCTGTTCATTTTTATTATACTTTATCGCTGTGTCCCGCGTTAGCGAGGTAGCGCAAGGAAACAGACGAAAGAATGGCCCAAACCACCCACATACACATGTATATACATAAACGCCCACGCACGTACATATACATACCTATACATTTTGACGTATACATAAATATACATACAAAGACATATACATATATGTATATATATATATATATATATGTACATATTCATACTTGCTGCCTTCTTCCATTCTCGTCGCTACCCCATCACACATGATACGGCATCCCCCCCCCACCCCCACCCCCCGAGGTAGCGCTTGGAAAAGACAACGAAGGCCACATTTGTTCACACTCAGTCTCTAGCTGTCATGTATAATGCATCGAAACCACACCTCCCTTTCCACATCCAGGCCCCACAAAACTTTCCTTGTTTTACCCCAGACACTTTACATGCCCTGGGTCAATCCATCGATAGCATGTCCACCCCGGTATACCACATCGTTCCAATTCCCTCTATTCCTTGCGCACCTTTCACCCTCCTCTATGTTCAGGCCCCTATCCCTCAAAATCTTTTTCACTCTATCCTTCCATCGCCAATCTGGTCTCCCACTTCTTGTTCCCTTCACCTCTGACACATATATCCTCTTTGTCAATCTTTCTTCACTAATTTTCTCTGTGACCAAACCACACCTTTTTTATTACCACACATGTCTCTTACTCTTCCATTACTTACTCGATCAAACCACCTCACACCACATTTGAAACACCTCCACCATCCTCTTCACAACCCAATCTATAGCCCATGCCTCGCAACCATATAACATTGTTGGAACTCACTATTCCTTGAAACATACCCAATTATGCTCTCTGAGATAACGTTCTCTCATTCCACACATTCTTCAACGCCACCAGAGCTTTCGCCCCCTCCCCTACCCTGTGACTCACTTCTGCTTCCATGGTTCCAACCACTGCTAAATATCTACTCCCAGATATCTAAAACATTTCACTTCCCCTAGTTTTTCTTCATTCAAACTTACCTCCCAATTAACTTGTGTCTCAACCCTACTGAACCTAATAACCTTGTTCTTATTCACATTCACTCGCAGCTTTCTACTTTCACACACTTTACCAAACTCAGTCACCAACTTTTGCAGTTTCTCACCCGAATGAGCCATCAGCGCTGTATCATCAGCGAACAACTGACTTCCCAAGCCCTTTCATCCACAACAGACTTCATACTTGCCCCTCTCCATAAATTTTTGCATTCACCTCTCTAAAAATCCCATCCATAAACAAATTAAACAACCATGGAGACATCACGCACCCCTGCCGCTAACCGACATTCACTGGGAACCAGCCACTTTCCTCTCTTCCTACTCGTACACATGCCTAACATCCGTGATAAAAACCTTTCACTGCTTCTAGCAACATTCCTCCCACACCATATACTCTTAATACCTTCCACGGAGCAATTCTATCAACTCTATCATATGCCTTCTCCAGATCCATAAATGCTACATACAAATCTATTTGTTTTTCTAAGTATTTCTCACGTACATTCTTCAAAGCAAACACCTGATCCACACATCCTGTACATTTCTGAAACCTCACTGCTCTTCCCCAATCTGATGCTCTGTACACACATACACACACACACACACACACACACACACACATATATATATATATATATATATATATATATATATATATATATATATATATATATATATATATATATATATATAAATATATATATATATATGTATATATATATATACATAAATATATATATATATATATATATATATATATATATATATATATATTTTTTTTTTTTTTTTTTTTATACTTTGTCGCTGTCTCCCGCGTTTGCGAGGTAGCGCAAGGAAACAGACGAAAGAAATGGCCCAACCCCCCCCCCCCCCATACACATGTACATACACACGTCCAGACACGCAAATATACATACCTACACAGCTTTCCATGGTTTACCCCAGACGCTTCACATGCCTTGCTTCAATCCACTGACAGCACGTCAACCCCTGTATACCACATGACTCCAATTCACTCTATTTCTTGCCCTCCTTTCACCCTCCTGCATGTTCAGGCCCCGATCACACAAAATCTTTTTCACTCCATCTTTCCACCTCCAATTTGGTCTCCCTCTTCTCCTCGTTCCCTCCACCTCCGACACATATATCCTCTTGGTCAATCTCTCCTCACTCATTCTCTCCATGTGCCCAAACCATTTCAAAACACCCTCTTCTGCTCTCTCGACCACGCTCTTTTTATTTCCACACATCTCTCTTACCCTTACGTTACTTACTCGATCAAACCACCTCACACCACACATTGTCCTCAAACATCTCATTTCCAGCACATCCATCCTCCTGCGCACATCTCTATCCATAGCCCACGCCTCGCAACCATACAGCATTGTTGGAACCACTATTCCCTCAAACATACCCATTTTTGCTTTCCGAGATAATGTTCTCGACTTCCACACATTTTTCAAGGCTCCCAAAGTTTTCGCCCCCTCCCCCACCCTATGATCCACTTCCGCTTCCATGGTTCCATCCGCTGACAGATCCACTCCCAGATATCTAAAACACTTCACTTCCTCCAGTTTTTCTCCATTCAAACTCACCTCCCAATTGACTTGACCCTCACCCCTACTGTACCTAATAACCTTGCTCTTATTCACATTTACTCTCAACTTTCTTCTTCCACACACTTTACCAAACTCAGTCACCAGCTTCTGCAGTTTCTCACATGAATCAGCCACCAGCGCTGTATCATCAGCGAACAACAATTGACTCACTTCCCAAGCTCTCTCATCCCCAACAGACTTCATATATATATATATATATATATATACATATATACATATATACATATATACATATATATATATATATATATATATATATATATATATATATATATATATATATATATATACATATATATATATATATATATATATATATATATCAAAGATCCCACGGCAAAAAGTTGGACAACTGAAACTTTGCCCCGTGGTAAACAATGCGTCGTCTGGTATACTTGTGTCAGCTAGACCGTTGCGTCGTTTGCTATACTGTCGACTGCTAGTGTATGAAATGTTCCAATAGTTCGGTTAATTACAAATGTTTGGTTATTGATGATTATCTTTAACATCGTTATTCGCTATTCTATTATTCTTATGCTTGCAAATGTTAATGATATGGGAAGAAGTGAAAAAAAAATCATTTTCACGTTTATGTACAAACTGTACAGATTTTGATGGAAAAACATTACAAATGTACAACCTTCTTATATTTCTTGTTTCGTGAGTGAAGTTGGCCCTTCTGTATTATTGTCTCATTTACTATTTTGATAGTTTTGTAAATTCTAATTTTGCAGTAGTTTTCGACTATTCGGACAAGGGTATTGTGGCATTTTGGAAAACTTACATGAGACATAATTGTTTTATAATGGTTCTTTAGTCTCTCCATTACTTTCTGCATGTGGAACACTTTGCAAAAGTCTGCACAAATTTTCTTTCCACAAAATGTAAGGCAATAAAAACATTATTTGATGGTAGATATAAACTTCCTAACTTTTTCGCATTTGCATGTGCTTTGAAATATGTCATCATATCATTATAAGAAACCGTAGGAGATGGATTAGTTACAGAATTATGACAATTTTCGCAGCTTACTTTCTTTTCAACTTTTCTGACAATGAACCGTCCAAAATAATTGAGAATGTTCTCTTTAACAACACCAGAAGCTGGTTGTTATTTCCACGGGCTCATCTTTTGCTTCATCACAGCTACATCCTGCTCAGCTAACCTCTGGACTTGCGTCGGTAATACCTTTCACTGTTTATTGGAGAACGATGAAAATGAAGGCTTGGATCTATATGTTTGCTGCTCGGCAAAAAGAAACACAACAAACGTTGCCACAGCGTACTGTAGAAGACACCATGACGACTGTCTCTCATTTGATTGTGTTCGAAACGTCAAGACGCGACCTCGATATCAAGTTAATTATTGTAATGTTATGTTTGTGAATATTGTCAGAAAATATACAATTGGGGAACACGCAACATTCCAATAACATCAAGTGCATTTTGGAATATACTGAAAATTATCTGGGAGGTACACTGTCTAAAATACATACCTATACATATCAACGTATACATACATGTACATAAACAGACAATTACATATATACACATGTACATATTCATACTTGCTGTCCTCATCCTTTCTCGTCGCAACCACGCCACACATGATATGGCATTCCTAGGAAATTCCTAGCGCTACGAAAAGACAACGAAGGTACACATTCGTTCACGCTCAGTCTCTAGCTGTCATGTATAATGTACCGAAACCACAGCTCCCTTTCCACATCCAGGCCCCACAAAACTTTCCATGGTTTACTCCAGACGCTTTACATGCCCTGGGTCAATCCATCGATAGCACGTCCACCCCGGTACACCACATCGTTCCAATTCACTCTATTCCTTGCACGCCTTTCACACTCCTGCATGTTTACGCCCAAATCGCGCAAAATCAATTTCCTCCTATCCTTCCACCTCTAATTTGGTCTCCCACTTTTCCTCGTTCCCTCCACCTGTGACACATATATCCTCTTTATCAATCTTTCCCCACTCATTCTCTCCAAGTGACCAAACCATTTCAAAGCCTCCTCTTCTGCTTTCTCGATCACACTCTTTTTATTACCACATATCTCTCTTACCCTTTCATTACATAGTCGATCAAACCATCGCACACCACATATTGTCCTCAACCATCTCATTTCCAACACATCCACCCTCCGCACAAACCTATCTGTAGCCCACGCCTCGCAACCATATAACATTGTTGGAACCACTATTCCTTCAAACATACCCATTTTTGCTTTCCGAGATAATGTTCTCGCCTTCCACACATTTTTCAACGCTCCCAGACCTTTCGTCCCCTCCCCCACCCTGTGACTCACTTCCGCTTCCATGGTTCCATCCGCTGCCAAATACACTCCCAGATATGTCTAAAACACTTCACTTCCTCCAGTTTTCTTCAGTTCAAACTTATCTCCCAATTCACCTGTCCCTCAACCCTATTGTACCTAATAATCTTGTTCTTATTCAAATTTACTCTCAACTTTCTTCTTTCACACACTTTACCAAACTCAGTCACCCGCTTTTGCAGTTTCTCACCCGAATCAGCCATCAGCGCTGTATCATCAGGGAACAACAACTTACTTCCCAAGCCCTCTCATCCACAACAGACTGAATACTTGTCCCTCTTTCCAAAACTCTTGCATTCAACTTCCTAACAATCCCATCCATAAACAAATTAAACAGCCATGGAGACATCACGCACCTCTGCCGCAAACCGACATTCACTGACAACCAAACACTTTAATCTCTTCCTACTCGTACATATGCCTTACATTCTCGATAAAAACTTTTCACTGCCTCTACCAACTTGTCTCCCACACCATACAATCTTCATACCTTCCACATAGCACCTCTATCAACTCTCCCATATGCCTTCTCCAGATCTATAAATGCTACATACAAATCCATTTGTTTTTCTAAGTATTTCTCACATACATTCTTCAAAGCAAACACCTGATCCACACATCCTCTACCACTTCTGAAATCGCACTGCTCTTCCCCAATCTGATGCTCTGTACATGCCTTCACCCTCTCAATCAATACCCTCCCATATAATCTTCCAGGAATACTCAACAAACTTATGCCTCTGTGATTTGAGAACTCAACTTTATCCCCTTTGCCTTTATACAATGGCACTATGCATGCAATCTGCCAATCCTCAGGCACTTTAACAAGAGTGAAACATAAATTGAATATTCCCACAAACCAGTCAAAAACACAGTCACCCGCTCTCTTGATAAATTCCACTGTAATACCATCCAAACCCGCAGCCTTGTCGGATTTTATCCCCCACAAAGCTTTCACTACCTCTCCTCTGTTTGCCATATCATTCTACCTTACTCTCTCACTTCGCACACCACTTCGACCTAAATACCCTATATCTGCAACTCTATCGTTTAACTTATTCAAAACACCATTAAAATACTCACTCCATCTCCTTGTCACATCACCACTACTTGTTATTACCTCCCCATTAGCCCCCTTCACCAATGTTCCCATTTGTTCTCTTGTCTTACGCACTCTATTTACCTCCTTCCAAATCATCTTTTCATTCTACATAAAATCTAATAATATTCTCTCACCCCAACTCTCATTTACCCTCTTTTTCACCACTTGCACGTTTGTCTTGACCTCCAGCCTCTTTCTTTTATAAATCTCCCAGTCATTTGCACTATTTCCCTGCAAAAATCACCCAAAGGTCTCTCTTTTCTTCATTAATAATCTTACATCTACATCCCACCACTCACAACCCTTTCTAATCTGCCCAACTCCCACGCTCATCAAACCACAAGCATCTTTTGCGCGAGACAAAACTGCTTCCCTAAATATATCGTATTTTTCCCCCACTCCCCTTTGATCTTACCATTTTCCATTCTGCTCTCAGTCTCTCCTGATACTTCCTCATACAAGTTTCCTTTCCTAATTCACTTACTCTCACCACTCTCTTCACCCCAACATTTCCTCTTCCGTTCTGAAAACCTCTACAAATCTTTACCTTCCCCTCCAGGAGATAATGATCAGACGTCCTTCCAGGTGCATCTCTCAGCAAGTTAACATCCAATATATATATATATATATATATATATATATATATATATATATATATATATATATATATATATATATATATATATATATATATATATATATATATATATATATATATATATATATATATATATATATATATATATATATATATATATATATATATATATATATATATATATATATATTTTTTTTTTTTTCTTTTTTTTTCTTTTGCTTTGTCGCTGTCTCCCACGTTTGCGAGGTAGCGCAAGGAAACAGACGAAAGAAATGGCCCAACCCACCCCATACACATGTATATACATACATGTCCACACACGCAAATATACATACCTATACATCTCAAAGTACACATATATATACACACACAGACACATACATATATACCCATGCACACAATTAACACTGTCTGCTTTTATTCATTCCCATCGCCACCTCGCCACACATGGAATACCATCCCCCTTCCCCCTCAAGTGTGCAAGGTAGCGCTAGGAAAAGACAACAAAGACCCCATTCGTTCACGCTCAGTCTCTATCTGTCATGCAATAATGCCAGAAACCACAACTCCCTTTCCATATCCAGGCCCCGCACAACTTTCCATGGTTTACCCCAGACGCTTCACATGCCCTGATTCAATCCATTGACAGCACGTCAACTCCGGTATACCACATTGATCCAATTCACTCTATTCCTTGCCCTCCTTTCACCCTCCTGCATGTTCAGGCCCCGATCACTCAAAATCTTTTTCACTCCATCTTTCCATCTCATATTTGGTCTCCCACTTCTCCTCGTTCCCTCCACCTCCGACACATATATCCTCTTGGTCAATCTTTCCTCACTCATTCTCTCCATGTGCCCAAACCATTTCAAAACACCATCTTCTGCTCTCTCAACCACGTTCTTTTTATTTCCGCACATCTCTCTTACCCTTGCATTACTTACCCGATCAAACCACCTCACACCACACATTGTCCTCAAACATCTCATTTCCAGCACATCCATCCTCCTACGCACAACTCTATCCGTAGCAAACGCCTCGCAACCATACAACATTGTTGGAACCACTAATCCTTCAAACATACCCATTTTTGCTTTCCGAGATAATGTTCTCGACTTCCACACATTCTTCAAGGCTCCCAGGATTTTCGCCCCCTCCCCACCCTATGATTCACTTCCGCTTCCATGGTTCCATCCGCTGCCAGATCCACTCCCAGATATCTAAAACACTTTACTTCCTCCAGTTTTTCTCCATTCAAACTTACCTCCCAATTGACTTGACCCTCAACCCTACTGTACCTAATAACCTTGCTCTTATTCACATTTACTCTTAACTTTCCTCATTCACACTCTTTACCAAACTCAGTCACCAGCTTCTGCAGTTTCTCATATGAATCAGCCACCAGCGCTGTAACATCAGCGAAAAACAACTGACTCGCTTCCCAAGTTCTATCATCCACAACAGACTTCATACTTGCCCCTATTTCCAAAACTCTTGTATTCACCTCCCTAACAACCCCATCCATAAACAAATTAAACAACCATGGAGACATCACACACCCCTGCCGCAAACCTACATTCACTGAGAACCAATCACTTTCCTCCCTTCCTACACGTAAATATGCCTTACATCATCGATAAAAACTTTTCACGCTTCTAACAACTTGCCTCCCACACCATATATTCTTAATACCTTCCACAGAGCATCTCTATCAACTCTATCATAAGCCTTCTCCAGATCCATAAATGCTACATACAAATCCATTTGCTTTTCTAAGTATTTCTCACATACATTCTTCAAAGCAAACACCTGATCCACACATCCTCTACCACTTCTGAAACCACACTGCTCTTCCCCAATATGATGCTCTGTACGTGCCTTCACCCTCTCAATCAATACCCTCCAATATAATTTACCAGGAATACTCAACAAACATATACCTCTGTAATTTGAGCACTTACTCTTATCCCATTTGCCTTTGTACAATGGCACTATGCACGCATTCGCCAATCCTCAGGCACCTCACCATGAGTCATACATACATTAAATAACCTTACCAACCAGTCAATAATACAGTCAGCCCCTATTTTAATAAATTCCACTGCAATACCATCCAAACCTGCTGCCTTGCCGGCTTTCATCTTCCGCAAAGCTTTTACTACCTCTTCTCTGTTTACCAAATCATTTTCCCTAACCCTCTCTCTTTGCACACCACCTCGACCAAAACACCCTATATCTGCCACTCTATCATCAAACACATTCAACAAACCTTCAAAATGCTCACTCCATCTCCTTCTCACATCACCACTACTTGTTATCACCTCCCCATTAGCGCCCTTCACTGAAGTTCCCATTTGCTCCCTTGTCTTACGCACTTTATTTACCTCCTTCCAGAACATCTTTTTATTCTCACTAAAATTTAATGATGCTCTCTCACCCCAACTCTCATTTGCCCTCTTTTTCACCTCTTGCACCTTTCTCTTGACCTCCTGTCTCTTTCTTTTATACATCTCCCACTAATTGCATTTTTTCCCTGCAAAAATCGTCCAAATGCCTCTCTCTTCTCTTTCACTAATAATCTTACTTCTTCATCCCACCACTCACTACCCTTTCTAATCAAACCACCTCCCACGCTTCTCAGGCCACAAGCATCTTTTGCGCAATCCATCACTGATTCCCTAAATACATCCCATTCCTCCCCCACTCTCCTTACTTCCATTGTTCTCACCTTTTTCCATTCTGTACTCAGTCTCTCCTGGTACTTCCTCACACAAGTCTCCTTCCCAAGCTCACCTCCTCTCAGAACCCTCTTCACCCCAACATTCACTCTTCTTTTCTGAAAACCCATACAAATCTTTACCTTAGCCTCCACAAGACAATGATCAGACATCCCTCCTGTTGCACCTCTCAGCAGATTAACATCCAAAAGTCTCTCTTTCGCGCGCCTGTCAATTAACGCGTAATCCAATAACGCTCTCTGGCCATCTCTCCTAGTTACATACGTATACTTATGTATATCTCGCTTTTTAAACCAGGTATTCCCAATCACCAGTCCTTTTTCAGCACATAAATCTACAAGCTCTCCACTATTTCCATTTACAACACTGAACACCCCATGTATACCAATTATTCCCTCAACTGCCACATTACTCACCTTTGCATTCAAATCACCCATCACTATAACCCGGTCTTGAGCATCAAAACCACTAACACTCATTCAGCTGCTCCCAAAACACGCCTCTCATGATCTTTCTTCTCATGCCCAGGTGCATATGCATCAATAATCACCCATCTCTCTCCATCAACTTACAGTTTTACCCATATTAATTGAGAATTTACTTTCTTACTTTCTGTCACATACTCCCACAACTCATGTTTCAGGAGTACTGCTACTCCTTCTCTATCTCTTGTCCTCTCACTAACCCCTGACTTTACTCCCAAGACATTCCCAAGCCACTCTTCCGCTTTACCCTTGAGCTTCGTTTCACTCAGATCCAAAACATCCAGGTTCTTTTCCTCAAACATACTACCTATCTCTCCTTTTTTCACATCTTGGTTACATCCACACTCATTTAGACACCCCAATCTGAGTCTACGAGGAGGATGAACACTCCCCGCGTGACTCCTTCTGTTTCCCATTTTTAGAAAGTTAATATATATATACATATATGTAATATATATATATATATATATATATATATATATATATATATATATATATATATATATATATATATATATATATATATATATATATATATATATATATATATATATATATATATATATATATATATATATATATATATATATATATATATATATATATATATATATATATATATATATATATATATATGTATATATATATATACATATATATATATATATATATATATATATATATATATATATATATATATATATATATATATATATATATATATATATATATATATATATATATATATATATATATATATATATATATATATATATATATATATATATATATATATATGTATACCAATTATTCCCTCAACTGCCACATCCACAACAGACTACATACTTGCCCCTCTTTCCAAAACTCTTGCATTGACCTCCCTAACAACCCCATCCATAAACAAATTAAACAACCATGGAGACATCACACACCCCTACCGCAAACCTACATTCACTGAGAACCAATCACTTTCCTCTCTTCCCACACGTACACATGCCTTACATCATCGATAAAAACTTTTCACTGCTTCTAACAACTTGCCTCCCACACCATATATTCTTAGTACCTTCCACAGAGCATCTCTATCAACTCTATCATATTCCTTCTCCAGATCCATAAATGCTACATACAAATCCATTTGCTTTTCTAAGTATTTCTCACATACATTCTTCAAAGCAAACACCTAATCCACACATCCTCTACCACTTCTGAAACCACACTGCTCTTCCCCAGTCTGATGCTCTGTACATGCCTTCACCCTCTCAATCAATACCCTCCCATATAATTTACCAGGAATACTCAACAAACTTATACCTCTGTAATTTGAGCACTCATTCTTATCCCCTTTGCCTTTGTACAATGGCACTATGTACGCATTCCGCCAATCCTCAGGCACCTCACCATGAATCATACATACATAAAATAACCTTACCAACCAGTCAACAATACAGTCACCCCATTTTTTAATAAATTCCACTGCAATACCATCCAAACCTGCTGCCTTGCCGGCTTTTACTACCTCTTCTCTGTTTACCAAATCATTTTCCCTAATCCTCTCGCTTTGCACACCACCTTGACCAAAACACCCTATATCTGCCACTCTATCATCAAACACATTCAACAAAACTTCAAAATACTCACTCCATTTCCTTCTCACATCACCACTACTTGTTATCACCTCCCCATTAGCACCCTTCACTGAAGTTCCCATTTGCTTCCTCGTCTTACGCACTTTATTTACCTTCTTCCAGAGCATCTTTTAATTTTCCCTAAAATTGAATGACACTCTCTCACCCCAACTCTCATTTGCCCTCTTTTTCACCTCTTGCACCTTTCTCTTGACCTCCTGCCTCTTTCATTTATACATCTCCCACTCATTTGCATTTTTTCCCTGCAGAA
This sequence comes from Panulirus ornatus, assembly GCF_036320965.1. Taxonomy (NCBI): domain Eukaryota; kingdom Metazoa; phylum Arthropoda; class Malacostraca; order Decapoda; family Palinuridae; genus Panulirus; species Panulirus ornatus. The sequence goes on from NC_092242.1 coordinate 30,948,264, forward strand.
ATCGTCCAAATGGCTCTCTCTTCTCTTTCATTAATAACCTTACTTCTTCATCCCACCACTCACTACCCTTTCTAATCAACCTACCTCCCACGCTTCTCATGCCACAATCAGCTTTTGCGCAAACCATCACTGCTTCCCTAAATACATCCCATTCCTCCCCCACTCCCCTTATCTCCTTTGTTCTCACCTTTTTCCATTATGTACTCAGTCTCTCCTGGTACTTCCTCACACAAGTCTCCTTCCCAAGCTCACTTACTCTCACCACCCTCTTCACCCCAACTTTCTCTCTTCTTTTCTGAAAACCATTACACATCTTCAACTTCGCCTACAGAAGATAATGATCAGACATCACTCCAGTTGCACCTCTCAGCACGTTAACATCCAAAAGTCTCTCTTCCGCACGCCTGTCAATTAACACCTAATCCAGTAATGCTCTCTGGACGTCTCTCCTACTTACATACGTATACTTATGTCTATCTCGCTTTTTAGAATAGGTATTCCCAGTCACCAGTCCTTTTTCAGCACATAGATCTACAAGCTCTTCATCATTTCCATTTACAACACTGAACACCCCATGTATACCAATTATTCCCTCAACTGCCACATTACTCACCTTTGCATTCAAATCACCCATCACTATAACCCGGTCTTGTGCATCAAAACCACTAACACACTCATTCAGCTGCTCCCAAAACACTTGCCTCTCATGATCTTTCTTCTCATGCCCAGGTGCATATGCACCAATAATCACCCATCTCTCTCCATCAACTTTCAGTTTTACCCATATTAATCTAGAATTTACTTTCTTACACTCTATCACATACTCCCACAACTCCTGTTTCAGGAGTAGTGCTACTCCTTCCCTTGCTCTTGTCCTCTCACTAACCCCTGACTTTACTCCCAAGACATTCCCAAACCACTCTTCCCTTTTACCCTTGATCTTCGTTTCACTCAGAGCCAAAACATCCAGCTTCCTTTCCTCAAACATACTACCTATCTCTCCTTTTTTCACATCTTGGGTTACATCCACACTCATTTAGACACCCCAATCTGAGTCTACGAGGAGGATGAACACTCCTCGCGTGACTCCTTCTGTTTCCCATTTTTAGAAAGTTATATATATAT